>NC_059091.1:18218644-18518644 GCF_020497125.1 Mauremys mutica | reverse complement strand
GGGGCTGTTCGGTGAGTCCAGGGGCAGGCCTGGAGGTTGGGGTGTTGTGGGAGCGTCCCCGCGTGGCCCTCTCTCAAGCCAATCCCCAGCTGAGCTGCCCTTTGTGGCCAATCAAGGCCTCTGCAGCCCCAGGCTGATTACTCTGCAATCACCCCCTGGATCTCTTTCCCCATCGCTGAGCCCCCTTGCCAAACAGCCTCCGCTGAGGGTCTGGGGTTACTTTTGCTCCTGGGGGGCGGGGCTGAGAGCTCTTCTTCCCCCCCCCCCCCCCCAATCGGCCCTCTGGTAACTGGAGGGCCAAGAACAATGGAGGTTCAACTCCTCTCTGCTGGGAGGGGACGGGACACTAACCATGTCGGTCTCCTCCTGATCCAGCCTGTCTCCCTCCTCCCAAGGCTCCAGCGTGGTCGTCCAGCCCAGCCCCACATTGGCTCCCGGGGGGTTGTGCTGACAGGGACCCTGTTCAAAGGGCCTCCATTTGCTGCTGTGTGCTCGGGCGCAGTGCCTCAGTTTGTAGATGCTGGAAAAGCTTTTGGGGTCAGCCCTGGGTCTGTCCCCACTGGAAATCCCCCCCCTGGGGTGGTTCTGCAGCACTGTCACTTTGCTAGTCCTCCCGCACACCCTGTGTCATTAACTCCATGGCACAGATGGGAAACTGAGGTCCAGAAGGGAAAGGGACTTGGTCAAGGGTATAGGAAGTTGGTGGCGGAACAAGGAAGGGATCTTCTGACTCCTAGTCTCCTGCCCTCTGACCACTACACTTCACTCCCTCTCCTCACAGACCGAGGGCTAGAACCCAGGAGTCCTGACTCCCAGCCCCTCACCCACCAGCCCCCACTGAATGGAGCTGGGCGGGTCGCCTGTCTGGAACTGGAGTTTGGTTCTGCCCAAGGAGCAGGGAATCCCTAGTCTGTGTCTCATTCTAAATGTAGCTTTTTCCTTTGCCGCCCTCTGGTGGTGAAATGTGACATCTACTTCTCCCTATCAATGTTCTCAAGAACAACCCCAGTGCGGTGCTAGGGGGTGCTGTGCTGCAGGGAGTGGGGGGCTCAGTAGGGGGCGCTCGCCCGTCACAGTCAGGGCTGACCCTGGAGGGGCTGCCTTTCTGGTGAGCTATAAAAACTGAAGCTCTGACCCCCTTCATGGTCATTAAAGACCCCTCCAGTCTTGCAAATCCTACTGTCCCGGGCAGGTTCCTTCCTGATGTCCCCAGGACCAGTCTGGCCCCACATCAGGTTTGCTTTTTCCCCCCCTTCCAGAACACGGCCAGTTTGGATCAATTTAATCGAATCAAGATACTGGGCACGGGCTCATTTGGGAGGGTGATGCTGGTGAAACACAAGGACACCGGGAATTATTATGCCATGAAGATCCTGGAGAAACAGAAGGTGAGATGCTGGGGGCTGCCATGGAGATCTGGCCTGGGGCCGTGGAATCCCCAGTGCGGGGGAGGGATTTGGGGCTGAACCCCTGCGTGGGGATGCAGGAGATGGGAGTGTGTGGGAGGCACAGGGGGTGCTGCGCCAGTAGAGGAAGATCTGATGTTGCTATTTCCTTTTCTCTCCCAGGTAGTGAAGCTGAAACAAACTGAGCACACCCTGAATGAGAAACAGATCCTCCAGGCCATCAACTTTCCATTACTCATCAAGCTAGAGTATTCTTTCAAGGTAGGTGTCCTTCGCTTGCCAGCCCAGCCCTGGCTGTGTTTCTCTCCCCGTCCCTCCCCCTTACAATCCCCTCGATTCGTTTCCTATTTAAAACCAAAGCTCTGCTGAAGGGGTTGAAGCGCACAGTCTGCATCTCTTGTATCCTGAGAACAAATGTTCCTGGTGTGAGGTCTGGGATCAGGTTTGGAGCTAAGAATAATCAGTTTGGATCATTCTCCTTTTTCAGTCTCTTCTGTACTGCTTTAGACTCCAGGTTTTGAACAGTTTTGCTTTCGTTCCTAGTCAGTTTCCGTTTCTGGCTCCCATGCACTGGCCCTCGGGCATGAGCTCTGACTTGTGGGGGAGTCTCAGAGGAAGTCCTAACTTCACGCACAAGTGGCTTTGTGGAGACTTTGAAACCATCACATGGGATCGTTTCCTCCTGATGGGAGTTTCTGTAAAAACTAAAATTCAGGCCCCGGCGATTGGGGCTTGGACCCTCTTCTCTGAACTTGGATTTTGGGGCCTGCAAGCTACACCCTGTGTGTAGGGGGGAGAGCAAAGAGAGTTGTGCCTTTGAGCTCCACAGCATCCCCTGTGGCTGGCCTGATTAAAGAGGGGCTGGCTCTGAAGGGAGACCTGTCTCCTCCTCTGTCAGCCTGAGGTTAGTGGGTTGTAGCGATGAAGAGTTGTCAGCTCAGAGGAGGCTGCAGGATAAATCTCAGCCCCTGCGGGAGCCCGGAGGCTAGAGTGATGGGCGTGTTAGCAGCAGGCAGTGCTGGCAGAGTCGTTTTCTTGGGGGCCCCTCATCGTTCTAGGGTTTGATCTCTGGCCCCTCGTCTGCGGAAGCTGCTATACTGGAAATGTCACCCCTGCTCCGGGTGGTGTAGCTCTCAGGTGACACAGTAGCAGTGGGGCCAGCGGCTGCTGTTACACAGGCTGGCTCACTGAGCTAATTGATTCCCCTACAACAGCGTAAAATAAATCCTTGAATCCGTGAGTGTAAATATGGGGAAACTTTGTTGAAATCAATGCGACTGGTCTGGATTTACCCCGCTGAGCCAGGAGTCTGGCCTGGTACGTGCTGACTGGGCCCCATCAGGTACCACTAGGGTGTTGGGGCCTGTTTAGTTGGTAGAGGGTCAGGAAGGCCCATGTCACGCAGACCGGAACTGCCTGAGCAGGGAGACCAAGGATGGGCTGAGCTCCCTTCATCCCCTTAGAGACAGCACCCACCTTTACCCTGCTCCTGGGGCTCAAGACGTAACCCTCTTAATTTAGGCACCTAGCCTCACCCTTCATGGGCTCAGGGCATCACCTCACAGTCTGCGGGTTTGCAGGGTCTTTTCCTAGTGAAAGAGCCTCACACAGAAATATCCTTAACCTCTGTTTCTTAACAGTTACTGTCACGGACTCACAGGTCGTGCCCACTCTGGAGGGAACCCCCTTCAGTGAGAGCCCTTCTCGGGGGTCCACTTTCTCTCGGGGGTTAAGCCCCTTCGCCTCCTGGAACCGCACCTCTCTGAGGCATAGCACACCTGTCTCTCGCCGTGGGCCCCCTCAGGGAGTCCATTCGCTCTGGACCCCCAGGGCCTCCACTCCCAGAGGGAATAATGCAACCCTGTTCTCTAGACCGGAGCGACTCTCAGCCAGCGTAAAACAGGAGGGTTTATTGAGCGTCTGAACACAGCCTAGGAAACTCTCCGGGCCCTCGGGCCTGGCCTCCCTCAGCACAGCACATCCAAGTCTCCCCTGCATCCAGGTGGGCTCTGCCTGCTCCCTCTCTCCAGCCCAGAGCCCCCCTGCTTCCCAGCTGGGCATCCGATATCACCTCCCCCAAGCCTCACCTCTGTCCATTGTCTTCTGTCCTGGTAAACAGGGTCGCCTGGGCCACCTCTCCTCTCAGCCATCCTTTGGCCTCCTCTGGCTAGAACCGCCTGGTCATGTCACTAGGGTCTTCTCTTCACAGCCCATTGTTTTCCCACTGGCCAGAAGCAGAACTCCCGAACTGGGCCTCCTGGTCACCAGGTCACCAGTCACTGGGGTGTCCATTCTCTAGGCCATTGACCGGGGTCCCAAGTTCCGTCCCCGGTCCTCTGTAACAACAAACTCCCACTCCCCTCACCTTGTTAAACCAGTAACACCCAGGGAAACTGAGTCCCACCCCCTCTGCATGCAAACCGTTGAAAAAACGAAGAAAACCCCCCACTTCGTCACAGTTTCCAGAACAGAATACACACGCTACTCATACAATGCCCATCACTCCCAATAAGGCAGACGAACTTTCCCTGCTGGCCAGTCAGGATCAGGATCAGGTTGTCCTGGGACTCCAGCTTCTGCACGGTGTCATTGGCAGGGTGTTGAGGTCTGGCAGGGTTGATGCTGGGCTGTGTCCTGGAGTTGGTTCCCCAGCACTTCCTTTTGAACCCCAGTTTATACAGTGAAACTTGAATCCTGCTTAGCTCCACCTTAACCAGTCATTTTACAGAAGTATTACAAACTAATTCTGTGACCAATCGGAACATAGTGTGAAACAATTCTTTACCCAGTCGTACCCCATGACCTTTGTTAATGTGCAGCTGGCAAAATTAGTTATGTAACAGAAACAATCAAAGACCCAGACAGATAAACAATCGAGAAGTGGGGACCAGCAAGGGAAAACAATCAGGCAGTTGAGATTTCACACCCACACTGCTGCTAAGTGATTCCTTGGAGCATCCTAAGATCTGTTTCTTTGCCTGGTGATGCTGGGCACTATTAGGGCAGGAGCCTTCTTACCAGCCCGGTATCACACTGTTCTGAGATCATTTAGGTGGAATGTGAGGATGTGACTTTCTGCTTCTTGGCTCCTGCTCTCCTAATCTGGCTGCAGAAAAAGGCCCCCGACCATACAGCATGGGGTGCTCAGCCCTGCCCCGCCTGGACCCTCTCTCCAGGGCTAGCTGGAAATTGACCCTGGGCTCGAGGGCAGGGGCAGTGGTCTCCGCTGGCGCGTGTGCGGGTGCTTAGTGCTCATGTTCTCATCACTGAGCCGGGTAGGGTCTCCCTAGCGGAATGGCTTTGTTGGGCTCAGCGCAGCTAGTTTGGAGGCTGCTCTTTGACTTTGCAGCCGCGAGGGAGGATGAAGCCAGCCTGGTCCATTTCACACTCTGCTTTTGAGACGTTTCACTTCCTGCTTCTGCTCCTTTGGGGTGTCCGGCCCGGTGGCAGGTTGGGTTTCCCCTTTGATCACAGTCGTCACAGCTAGGAAATCCGTCTTGGCCCTGCCCATCCCGGCCCCTAGAACAGAGGTGTGTGTAAAGGTTGGATTTTCTAGGGCTCTAGCACTAAATACTCCAAGCAAATAGAGCTCGTGCCCTCTCATTAGTGAGTCTGTTCCCCAACCGCTTCTGTGCAGCAACTCCCACTGCAGGTGTGTGCCTGGGACCTTCGGCACCACAGCGCAGCCCCTCTGGCCCTTGAGCTAAAGGAGTAAAAGCAGCAGCTGGTGGCAGCAGTAGGCTGTTATCTCCCAGACAGCGGGTGCACTGCATTGTGTGCTGTGTGGAAGCCAGGCCAGTGCATCAGGCTCCCTTGAGGGGTTAGCGCCCTGAAAGGGATGGAACTAATTAAGGAGCAGGGTTGTAGGGAGTAGCTTTATTCCGGTGTCATTGGGGCTCTGTCGTTTGCACTCCATTGTTGCTGCATTTCCTTGTAGGATAACTCCAATCTGTAGATGGTGATGGAATACATCCCGGGTGGGGAGATGTTCTTCCACCTACGGCAGATCGGGAGGCTCAGGTGAGTGTTGCCACAGGAGCTGATGCTGGGGACAGAGCCGGGTGGCGGTTAGACCCCTGGGTTGTCTCCCTGGCTCAGGCAGGACAGTTGGATCTAGCCCTTAGAGCAGAGGGACTGGGAGTCGGGACTCCTGCGTCCTATTCCTGCCTCTGCCATTCACTCCTTGTGAGAAGGGGGGAGAATCACTCTGTGCCACAGTTTCCACAGCTGTAAATTTGGGATTTAGTTCAGTAGAGAACTAGACCTTTTATCCACTAGCAGCATCTGCAGTGACGCTGGCATTGATCCTCATGCTGCAGGGTGTGACCTGATCCCCAGCTGGGCTGGTCAGGAAGGGATTCCCCATGGGGAGGGCTGCTGAGGTCTTCTACCAGCCTTTTCCACAGTCAGTGGCAGGGATGCCAGGGCTAGATGGGGCCAGGCGGGATGGAGCTGGGGGGTCCATGGGTGTGTGTGATGGGGATAGGGGAGAGATGCTGGTCTGAGATGGGCATGCCCTGGGTTGCCAGGCTGAATGGAGTCAGGGGTCTAGCAATGATGGGTGGGATGTGTGTGCTAGGGTTACTGGTCTGGCTAGGGCACATGGGGCCAGCAGGCCTAGAAGAGTTGGGGCATCTTGCCTGGGGTTGCCAGGGTAGATGGAGTCAGGGATCTATAAGGAAGGTGAAGGTGGGAGCGGCAGGGGGCTGAGGGTGCTGGGCTGGCTGAGAGGGGACGGCTCTGGCCCGGGATGCCCACGTTCTCCTCCCACCTTATTGCAGTGAACCTCATGTCCGGTTCTACGCTGCTCAGATCGTCCTGAGCTTTGAGTATCTGCACTCGCTGGATCTCGTCTACCGAGACCTGAAGCCAGAGAATTTCCTGATAGACCAGCAGGGCTACGTCGAGGTGTCGCTGCCGCCTGCTCCCCTTCCCTTCCCCATCCCAGCGCTGGCTCCTGGCTCCCTGCAGTGATCTCCTCCCTGCCCAAGTCTCTCTCTGCTGCCATCCCCTTCCCTAAGCCAAGACACCCCCAGAAATGTAACACGGCCAGAATACATCAGTCATCTGCTCCCCACCCCCCAGTTCCCATCCTGCTGTCACAGCCTCCAGGCTGATCCAGCTTCTCCCCTCTCTGTGTTTTGGCTCCAGGTGACGGATTTTGGTTTTGCCAAGGGGTGAAAGGCCGAAGCTGGACTCTGCATGGTACCCTGGAATACCTGGCCCCTGAGATCATCCTCAGCCAGGTGAGCTGGGGAGGTCCTGTCCTAGGATGACCAGATAGCAAGTGTCAAAAATCTGGAGGGGGGGTGGGTAACAGGTGCCTATGTAAGAAAAAGAGCCAAAAATCAGGACGGTTCCTATTAAATCAGGACATCTGGTCACCCTAGCCTGTCCACTGCCTGATCTCTAGCTGATCCCTGGCTACCAGGTGGTTCCTCACGCCCCCAAAATGTTCAGTGTGTGACCCTGGCCTGCTTTCCCCGGGCAGGGTTATAACAAGGCTGTGGGCTGGTGGGCCCTGGGCTTCCTCATCTACAAAATGGCAGCTCTTTACTCCCCATTCTTCGCAGACCAGCCCATTCAGATCTATGAGAAGATCGTTTCTGGCAAGGTATTTGGGCTGGGGGAGGGGACACTTGTGTGATTTTTTTTTTTAATTTATTTATTTATTGGGAGGGTTTTCACTAGCTAAAGGGGGGTGCCAAGTCTCAGCGACTGATCAGAGTGATGCTCACATACTGCACCCCTGACATGCTCATGCCCTCCCATGCTCCCCCAATCCCCAACACGTGGGCATCCTCCTGTCATGTACCCCATTCCCCCTGCACCCCAACACATAGACCCTCCCTTGCCACGTACCCCTGTTCTCCAACATGGACATCTTCCCCATTGTGTCCCCCACACCTGGACCTTCCCTCACCACGGACCCCTATTTCCCCAACACATGGACTCCATCCCCCACCCCACCACCATTGTGCTCCCTGTAACTCTCATGGGGACTCCTGGAACAGGTGCCTTTGGTTCTTCTTCGAGTGCTTGCTCATATCGATTCCAATTAGGTGTGCGCGCGCCGCGTGCACGTTCGTTGGAAGACTTTTACCCTAGCAACACTCAGTGGGTCGGCTGGGCGCCCCCTGGAGTGGTGCCGCTATGGTGCCGAATATATACCCCTGCCGACCCATCCGCCCCTCAGTTCCTTCTTACCGCCCGTGTCGGTCGTTGGAACAGTGGAGCGCGGCTTAGCTGACCTCCACTTCCCTAGCTTTTTGCTCGTTTTTCCTGTTTATTGTGTATATAGTTAACTTTTATTACTATTTGTAGTAGTTAGTGTAAATAGTTGAGAGGGATCGGGGCTTAGCCCTTTTCCCTCACCCGGTACCGGGCCCATGCCCGGTTCGCTGGGGTTTAAACCGTGCTCGACCTGTCATAGGCTGATGCCCACAGGAGACCCTCATAGCTCCTGTCTCAGGTGCCTGGGCGAATCCCATCTCGCGGACAAGTGCCGCATTTGCAAGGCGTTTAAACCCCGGACAAAGAAGGAGCGGGACATTCGCCTCAAGCAGCTCCTAATGGAGGCAGCTCTCACTCCTCCTGCATCGGCACCAGCCACGGCACCGGGGACGAATACCTCCTCCACACCGGGGAGCACCGGCACCGCGAGGGCCCCTAGTCAGCAGCCTACTCATACCCGGCACCGGTCACTCTCCCCGCGTGGCAAGAAGCGCAAGGCTCCTGCGGCACCCGCATCTGCGATGCAGTCTGAGCGCGCACCGAGGTCAGACCGCCCGGCACCCTCAACTGCCGCGGTACCGACACCTGCCGCACCGTCGATTCCGGCCTCGCAAGGGCCGTCGAGTCCGGTGCCCGTCAGCTCCCCGGCTTACGCTGTGGTTGAGCTTATTGTGCCCTCTACGCCGGAGACATTTTCAACGGCGAGGGACTTGATCGCAGTAACGGACCCCGGGCCGCCTCATCCCCCGGCACCGCCGGTGCAGGCTCCTCAATCATTAGGCAAGCCAGCCATGATGAGGCCTCCCTCGCAGGGCACCGTCGAGCGTCGCCGTTCCAGATCCCGCAGACGGTTGAGGTCCAGTCATCGATCCCGATCCCGGCACCGTTTGCAGTCCCGGTACCAATATCCATCTAGGCACTGGTCGTACTCGTGGCACCGATCACGATCCCGTTTGCCGACGCGGTACTCCTGGCTCCGCTCCCGGTCCCGGCACCGATCCCGGCACCGCGCCTCCCGTAGCAGGTCGAGACGCAGGGATTCGAGACATCGGTCAACCTCCCGGCACCGTGCTGGTAGTAGGTCCCGATCTCCGTCCCGGTACCGGTACGACTCCCGGTACCGGTCTCCGGTACCGCATGGGGCACATGGGTCGTCGGTCTACAGAGACCCGCCCCATACCAGCACAGCTCCTCCATGGCCGTCTCGACATGCATCGGTCTCGTCCCATGCAGACTCTGCTTCCTATGGGGACTCGGACAATAACAGCAGAGTCACCCAGAGACCTCACGGCCCAGACCACGGACCACAACAGTGGCCCTTTTGGATGCCTTGGGCATACCATCAGGCCCAAGGCGAACCTGCTGTGACGCCGCGTCCCGTTGCTGCAGAGCACCGCGTGCCAGAGGCAACGATTAGCCGGCCTCCACCGGCTGGTACGGAGGACGCTTCAGCGCCCGCGCCGGACGTCCACGCTTCCCCAGCCCCCGATGTTGCCCAGGACCAGGAGCCGCTTCCGGGGCTGTCTTCCTCCTCTTCCCCATACGAGGCAGTAGTGGGCACATCCACATTGGGACCACCTCCCATTGACCTTCGGTCACATCAGGACCTCCTCCGGCAGGTGGCACAGAACATCAACTTGCCCGTAGAGGAAGTCCTGGAGGTGGAAGACCCTGTCGTAGATATTTTGTCAGCGGAGGCACCCACCCGGGTGGCCCTCCCTTTTATTAGTATCTGCTCTGGCCTGGATTGAACGATCTGGCAATCTCCGGCATCCATCCAGCCGACTGCCAGAGGTGTTGAACAGAAATACATGGTGCCCTCCAAGGGCTACGAGTACTTGTATATACACCCCCCTCCCTCTTCGTTAGTTGTGCAATCTGTTAATGAGAGGGAGCGCCATGGCCAACAAGCCCCTGCCCCAAAATCTAAGGAGGCTAGGTGCATGGACCTATTAGGCCGAAAGGTCTATTCCGCGGGGAGCCTCCAACTAAGGGTAGCGAACCAGCAGGCCCTGTTGAGCAGGTACAACTACAACACCTGGCAGTCAGTGGGCAAGTTTTCTGATCTGCTGCCTCAGGACTCCAGACAAGAGTTCTCAGCATTGTTGGAGGAAGGCAAAAAGGTAGCGCGTACCTCGCTCCAGGCCTCCCTGGACGCTGCAGATTCGGCAGCTCGTACAGTCGCCTCGGGCATAGCGATGCGACGTATTTCGTGGCTTCAGGTGTCGGGCCTGCCACCTGAACTTCAGTATACTATCCAGGACCTACCATTTGATGGCCAGGGCCTATTTTCACAGAAGACAGACCCCAGGCTACAGAGTCTGAAGGACAACCGGGTGATCATGCGTTCACTCGGAATGCATACCCCTCAGACCCAGAGACGGTCCTTCCGCCCCCAGCCTCAGCGCCCTTACCCCCCGCACAGGCCAAGGCAGGACTTTGCTAGGCATCGAGGTCGCCCTAATCGTAGACGTCGGTCTGGACCTCAAGGGGGCAACAATTCTGGTTCCGCTAAACCATCTCCGGGACCCAAACCAAACTTTTGAGGGTGCGCCCGAGAGCAGCGTACCGATGCCCTCCCCGGATCCCTTTTTGTTTTGCAACCGCCTTTCTTCCTTCCTCCCTGCGTGGTCCCAACTCACCTTGGATCGTTGGGTCCTTCGCACGGTGGAGTCGGGATACCACCTGCAGTTTATTTCAACCCCGCCCTCCCACCCCCCCTCGTCCCTCTTCAGGGACCCCTCTCACGAGCAACTCCTCTTACAAAAGGTACTCAAACTCCGTGCCATCGGAGCTATAGAGGAGGTACCGGAGCACTCAAGGGGCAAGGGCTTTTATTCCCGATACTTCCTAATCCCCAAGGCAAAGGGGGGGCCTTCGACCTATCCTGGACCTGCGAGGACTGAACAAGTTCATGAGGAAGTTCAAGTTCCGCATGGTATCCCTGGGGACCATCATCCCTTCCCTGGATCCCGGAGATTGGTACGCCACTCTCAACATGAAGGACGCATATTTCCACATTTCCATCTACCCTCCGCACAGACGGTATTTACGGTTTCTGGTGGGCCGCCAGCACTTTCAGTTCACAGTCCTCCCCTTCGGCCTCTCCACGGCCCCACGGGCGTTTACAAAGTGCATGGCTGTAGTCGCGGCCTCCCTCTGCTGTCGTCGAATTCATGTTTTCCCATACCTCGACAACTGGCTGATTCGAGGGACCTCGGAGGCACAAGTCACCACGCACGTGTACATCATCAAGAACCTGTTCATGCGTCTAGGCCTGCTAATCAATCTAGAGAAATCCACTCTAGTGCCTACGCAAAGAATAGAGTTCATCGGGGCGATGCTAGACTCCACTCTCGCAACAGCCAGTCTCCCTTTCCCTCGATTTCAGGCAATTGTCTCCCTCATACAAACGCTCCGAGACTTCCCGACAACCTCAGCTCACACTTGCCTCCGCCTCCTCGGCCACTTGGCAGCGTGCACATTCGTAACAAAGCACGCCAGATTGCGCATGAGGCCCCTTCAAACTTGGCTCGCCTCGACATACCGCCCAGGCAGGGACGCCATGGACATGATACTTACCATTCCATCGGCCGTTCTAGCCTCCCTCAACTGGTGGAGGATGCAGTCCCTGGTGTGTACGGGCCTCCCGTTCCATCCGCCACAACCCTCCGTGTCCTTGACAACGGACGCATCATCCCTGGGATGGGGCGCTCATCTGGGGCGTCTTCGCACTCAAGCCCTCTGGTCCTCTCAAGAGTTGGCGTTACACATAAACATCCGGGAGTTGAGAGCAGTCCGCCTGGCGTGTCAGGCATTCCAGAATCAGTTGCAGGGTCGTTGTGTCTCGGTTTTCACAGACAACACAACGGCCATGTATTATATAAACAAGCAGGGCGGAACACAATCCTCCCCGCTTTGTCGGGAGGCGATTCTACTATGGGACTTTTTGCATAGCCCACTCAATAGACCTGGTAGCATCCTTTCTCCCAGGAGTCCGGAACACTTTGGCGGACCAATTGAGCAGATCCTTCCTCACTCACGAGTGGTCCATCCGTCTGGACGTTCTCTATTCTGTCTTCCAAAAGTGGGGATTTCCCCTCATAGACCTCTTCGCCTCCTGGCAGAACCGGAAGTGCCAGCTGTTCTGCTCCCTGCAGGGTCGCTCCCCTGGCTCCCTCTCGGATGCGTTCCTGATCCCGTGGAACGAGCACCTCCTTTATGCCTTCCCTCCCTTTCCGCTTGTCCACAGAGTCCTCCTCAAGCTCCGCAGGGACAGGGCTCGCCTAATCCTGATTGCTCCAGCGTGGCCGAGGCAACATTGGTACACCCAGTTGCTCGACCTCTCGGTGGCAGATCCAATCCCCTTGCCACTCTACCCAGACCTCATATCCCAGGACTTCGGCAAGCTTCACCACCCGGACCTGCAGTCCCTTCATCTGACAGCATGGTTGCTCTCTGGTTAAGCCAATCGGAGTTGCGCTGTTCGGATGCGGTGCAACAAGTCCTGTTGGGGAGTAGAAAACCTTCCACGCGAACGACATATCTCGCCAAGTGGAAGCACTTCTCCTGCTGGTGCACTCAGCGGGGATTCCTTCCGAGTCAGGTCTCCATCCCCACTATCCTGGACTACTTATGGTCCCTTAAGGAGCAAAACCTGTCAGTCTCGTCTATACGGGTGCATCTTGCAGCCATTTCCACCTTCCATCCAGGCGAGGCGGGCAGTACAGTCTTCTCTCACCACATGGTTTCCAGGTTTTGCAGGGGGTTGGAACGACTGTACCCTCAAGTCAGGAGGCCGACCCCTACCTGGGACCTAAACCTGGCATTGGCTAAGCTCATGGGTCCTCCCTTTGAGCCTTTGGCTACCTGCTCGTTGCTGTACCTCTCCTGGAAGACGGCCTTTCTCGTCGCTATTACATTGGCTAGACGAGTTTCGGAACTTCACGCTTTCACTGGAGATCCCCCTTACACAGTCTTCCATAAGGACAAGGTACAGCTCCGACCACACCCGGCATTCCTCCCTAAAGTGGTTTCTGCATTCCACGTCAATCAAGACGTTTTCCTCCCGGTTTTCTTCCCGAAACCGCACTCATCGCGTCGGGAACAACAACTACACACCTTGGATGTCCATAGGGCCCTCGCCTTTTATATTGAGAGAACCAAGCCCTTCTGGCGGTCTCCTCAGCTCTTTGTGGCCATCGCTGACCGAATGAAGGGCATGCCGGTCTCCTCCCAACGAATTTCTTCTTGGGTGACATCATGTATCCGGGCGTGCTATGACTTGGCACATGTTCCCGCTGGACATCTCACTGCCCATTCTACTCGGGCTCAAGCCTCCTCTGCCGCCTTCCTGGCCCATGTTCCCATCCAGGAAATGTGTCGGGCGGCTACCTGGTCTTCCATCCACACCTTTGCGTCGCATTACGCATTGGTTCAGCAATCTAGAGACGATGCTGCCTTTGGCTCAGCGGTCTTACACTCCGCGGTGTCTCACTCCGACCCCACTGCCTAGGTAAGGCTTGGGAATCACCTAATTGGAATCGATATGAGCAAGCACTCGAAGAAGAAAAGATGGTTACTCACCTTTGTAACTGTTGTTCTTCGAGATGTGTTGCTCATATCCATTCCAAACCCGCCCTCTTTCCCCACTGTCGGAGTAGCTGGCAAGAAGGAACTGAGGGGCGGATGGGTCGGCAGGGGTATATATTCGGCACCATAGCGGCGCCATTCCAGGAGGCGCCCAGCTGACCCACCGAGTGTTGCTAGGGTAAAAGTCTTCCAACGAACGTGCACGCAGCGTGCGCACACACCTAATTGGAATGGATATGAGCAACACATCTCGAAGAACAACAGTTACAAAGGTGAGTAACCGTCTTTTTTCGTATACACTGTTGTGAGTTGCAAAACCCTCCACAACCCTGCTATGTTGCAAGACTAAACATTCCTTAAACACATCAGTCATCTCCAGGCAATGGTAGAGCATTCATCGCCATAGTAACCAAGAGCCCATAATATTCCTCTGCCCACCCCAGCGCCTTCTCGCCAAGGATCTCCAAGCACTCATGTTGGACGTGGTCAGCTTTAAACCTAGTGGGGTTTTAAAAAAGCAAAGTTGTGTGGCCTAGTGGGAACTTAACAGGCCTGGGTTCTGTTCCCGGTTCTCCTACCAGCCTGCTGAGTGACCTGGGGCCAGTCACGTCTCTCATGCCTCAGTTTCCCCTTACGTGAAATGAGGCTAGTGATGTGGCAGCCCTGCTTTGAGATCTGTGGAGGAAAAATGCGCAATAAGAGCTGGGAGGCAGCTGCTAATTAACCATTTCAGCTCCTGTCAGTCCTCAGTAGCACCCCCACTTCTTGTTCAGTCATTGTCCTGGAGTGTTTTTAAAGGTCTTGTTATTTATTATTAGGTGTATTACGATAGTGCCCACAAGCCCCAGTCATGGGTTAGGACCCCATTGTACTAGGTGATGTACATATTAGGTGTATTATGGTAGTGCATAAGTGCCCAGGTGTAGCCCAGGATCTCCCTTTGCTATGGGGCTGTACATTACTAGGTGTATTACGGTAGTGTCTCAGCGCCCAGGCATAGCCCAGGACCCCCCCTCCCTGTGCTAGGGGCTGTACATTATTAGGTGTGTCAATGAATCTAGCCACGAGGGCAGGGCAGGTAAAAGCCAGACCTCTGTCTCTCCTCCCCACCCCAGGTCCGGTTCCCGTCTCACTTCAGTTCGGACCTGAAGGACCTGCTCCGGAACCTGCTGCAGGTGGACCTCACCAAACGCTTTGGCAACCTCAAGAACGGGGTCAATGACATCAAGACCAACAAGTGGTTTGCTACCACCGACTGGATCGCCATCTACCAGAGGAAGGTAGGAGGGCGGCGATGGGTGGCTACGGGCAGATGAGAGCCTGGATAACTTCCACATGCGTGCAGCCTCCGTCATCAGGAACTGAACCTGGGATCATCAGTGCCCAGGCCTCTAGGAGCCCATTGGTTACTGGGACTCTGCAGCAGGGTGTTGTGGCTGGGTCCAACCACTAGGGGGAGATAGGCTCACCCAGCATTGGTTTAAAGTAGGGAGCCCTCAGTCATGGGTTTGTAACATGGTGGGAAAAGCATGGTCCTGTCCCCACCCCCTGAGGATAACAGCCTACTACTACTGCTGCTGCCAGCTAATGGCGTTGTTCCTCTAGCTCAGGTGGGAGAGGGCTGTGCTGAAGGTCCTGATTAAAACCCTACTGATGATGCAAGTGGGGGATCCAAGGGGCTCATGACCCCCTGCCCTTCCCTGATTGCAAAGTGAGAGGAGGGGATTCTGGGTAGATAAAAGGGGGCTTCAGGAGGCGCTGACCCTGCATCTCTCACCTGGTTGCTAAGGGGCCCAATCCTGTATCCCTTAAGCGTGCTGGGGGCCCTGATCCTGGGCTCCTAAGCGGAGTCATGGGCTCCCCCTTCCATGATTGCAAAGTGTGAGGGTTTCTGGCTGGATGGGGGGACTGATCCTTGCCTGCCTTGTTACAAAGTTGGGGCCTGATCGTGCACCCCTAGCAGACCCAGGAGCGTGTGTGTGTGTGTGGGGGGGTTAATACAAATGTTGATCCCTCACCTCGTTCCCAACCTCCACCTCTCCTCCCTTTGCAGGTGGAAGCTCCCTTTTCTACCCAAGTGCAAAGGCCCTGGTGACATGAGTAACTTCGACTACGAGGAAGAGGAGAACCAGGTCTCGATCACTGAGTTCTAGGAGTTTGAGTTCTAGGGCCAGCGCCCCCCTGGGAGAGCATGTGCGGAGCAGGTGGGGGCGGGTTTGGATTTGATCAGCACAAAGACCAGAGTTCCTTGCCTGTGTGTTTTATTTTTGTGGGGGGGAGGGGGTAGGAATTTGCCTGGATCTGGTTTGGGGGTGTAGCAGGGTGATCACCCTGCTCTGGCCCTGAAAGGGTAAAATCAGCCCTGGAGAGGGCTGCAGCAGGGTAAGAGGGATTAAGAACAGCTGAGGAGGCTGAGTGGGTAGCTGACCACAGCTGTGCCTGGCTTAATGAGGGCCCAGCTGGCCCTTATAAGAGGGCAGTGGGCCACAAAGACAGTCCCTCTCTAGCCTGTTGAGAGGGAGGGACCTAGACTGAAGCAGGGCTGGGGGAAGGCCGTAGGAGCTGGGGAGCTCTGGCCTGGAAACCCCCCAGGCTGCAGGCCTAGTGTAGGGCCAAATAGGTACTGGGGTTGTAGCAGCAGCTCCAGGGTAAACAAAGGAAGCAGGTCCAAACCCTCCTTGCTGATGATGAGTGGCAATTATACTGCAGTCTGCCCCAGTGAATCGGGGTTAGATGGTGACTGGCAGTAGCCATATACTGAGATGAGGTGAGGATAGGGGGTTCCCTGTGGAGGGGAGACCCAGCGAGATGGTGGGGTACTGCCAGGGGGAAGCCCCCAAGAGAAAGGGCCACCAGGGTCCAGGAGATGCCCGAGGGCCCAGTGGCAAGCCAGGACGTCAGCCTGCAGAGGGTGCTGCGACTGCTGGAAAAGCTAATTCCCGAGACGACCAGCAGGAGGTGCCGCAGGGGTGAGTCTCACCTCACTATGAGAGGGAGCAGGAGACCCCTTATTCTAAACCTGTACTAAGTAAACAGAGAAGGGCAGGAGTCTAATTTCTCTCATGTGCACCTCTGATCTCCCCCCCCACACACTTGCACATGCTTCCCCCCCCCCCCATCACAAGCCTGCAGCTCCTTCCTCCCCCCTTCCCCGAGCAGCTCTCCTCATCTTCCCCCCTCACCTGGGGTTTAAACAGATTGCCCCCACGCACACTCAGCTCCCACTGGTTACTTTCCACCCCTCACACTTATTTGGTTACCCCCACACTGACTCAGCCCACACGTGCTGCACCCCCGCCGCCCTGGCCGGCTTTATTGGTGGCTTTTTTTAGTTTTTGAAGAAGGGGGTGGAGGGCATATCTTGCCATCAGATCCTCCCCCCCCCCCCTCCCCCAGATCTTCATGGCTATTTGCAAAGGCTTCTGGGAGCCGGGTGAGGAGCAAAGATGCCCCAACACCCACCGACATGGCAGATCAACATCCTGGCTTCTGGAATAGCTTTGAATCCCCAACCCCCCAAGGGGGAGACAAAATCCCAGGGCCGCGCGCCCCCCCCCCCACTCTGGAAAGGGGAAGGAGGAGGGAAATCTTGTCTCATTTATAAACTTGGGGTTGGGCTCCCTTTTTTTATTATTAAAAATAAATAAGTAGATTAAACCTTATTTTCCGTTTGGGGTGGGGGGAGGGGTTTTAAAAATCCAGGTGTGGGGCTGGGCTAACTTACCCTACATCAGGCCCCACCATCCCCGGCGACACCTCCCTTCTCCCCCCCCCCCCCTCCACCCAGGAATTCTAACTCCCCAAGCTTTGACTGTGTCCAGGTTTTAGCAAGGAAAAAAAGAGAGAGATCTGTGTGGGGTTTTTTTTGTTTTGTTTTTGGTTTTGTTTTGTTTTTTTCAGGTAGAAACTGACAGTACTTCCCCATCTCTGCTGCTCTCTGCGGGGTGTCTGGTTTGGGGGTATCTTACACCGGCAGGGGGAGATCTGGGGGTCGGTTACAGGCTGGAATGGAGGTGCTGGAAGAGGGAATCTCCCCGGTGGGCTCTGGATTTTTAGTTCCCCCTGGAAATAAAATGCTGCCTTTTGAATCTGGGCTATGAATGTGAGCAGCCCCCCACCCCCCCACCCCTTTTTTGGCCTGTCCTCTGGTTCTGGAGCACTTGGTTATTTTCCCCCAGGTCAGTGGGGGCTTATACACTATTCTCCCTCCCCCCATAGGCCAAATGGTGCCCTGCAGAAATAGCCTTAAAGGATTTTCTGGTGTGGGGAAGGATTCCCCTTACCCACAATCCTCCTGGGGCTCCATTCTGCACCTCTGATTTTATGCTCTCGATTTACATTTTAAGATGACAAGGAGGGAGGAGAAACCAGAAAATGGGGAGGAGGCAAGGAACCGGGATCCCAACTAGACCCTGATCTCTCCCTCCCCCGGACTCTGAACTGGCCCCCCCAGGGAGTGACCCCATTAGATCTGTGGTGAGGTTGGAGAGGTGTTAAGCCATGATTAGCTCCTCCAATGAGAGATCAGCTGGGAGGGGGGGGGTGCTGATACCTAGCCATGATCCTGCTTTATTTCAGGGGGGGGAGGAAGAGGGAAGGTGCATGTGGGGGGGCTCTTGTTCTATTCATTTACTTTTCCTCCTGTCTGATTCTTTACTTATCCCCCCACCCCCAATGCAGTGCATCCGTGTGGTGGTCCTGTTCTGACCCCCCCCCCCCGCCCCCGCCCCCGCCCATCTCCCACTGTGTGTATTCACCAGCTGGTTGAATTAGCGGGGAGAGGAAGCCCAGTGGTTTGAGCATTGGCCTGCTAAACCCAGGGTTGTGAGTTCAATCCTTGAGGGGGCCACTTAGGGATCTGGGGCAAAATCAGTACTTGGTCCTGCTAGTGAAGGCAGGGGGCTGGACTCAATGACCTTTCAGGGTCCCTTCCAGTTCTAGGAGATGGGTATATCTCCATATATTATATAATTTCTTGTTTCTCTCCAGGGTGGAGGTGTGTGAGCTTCTTTTGGTTTCATAGATAAATATATATTTATAAATACATGAGCACTGTGAGGAGCGATTGGGGGGGGGGGAGCCCTGTGACTAGCCCTCCCCCCAAAATCCCCCTTTCCCACAAAGAAGCTTGAGTCCCATCTAGAGCGCAAGGATATTATCCGCCCCGGGAAATACGTCTGTGTCCTCCAACAAAACTTGTTTCACTGGAAAAAAAAAAAAAAAAAAAAAAAAAAACCCCACCCACTACCCCCACTTCCTATTTAAGTGTGCTTTGTTGTAAACGTATTTGAAACAATTACCAATAAAGTTTTGTTTAAAAAAAAAAAAATCAGACTGGCATGTGGGCTGTTCGGCTCTAGGGGACAGTTGTCGTTGCTGTGATGAGCCGGGAGCTGTTCCTCTTCCCTGGAGGCCCAAGAAATTCAGGGATGTGGTTGGGGTGGGGCCGGCGGCTGCCATAATAGGTACCTGGCCTCACATGGAGTTGGAAGCCCAAAGGGACGAGTGTCCGTGCTTAAATGGGGACGTGGCATCTGGTCGATGGGTAAACGGGCATCGCAAGCAGCAGCGGAGAGGTTATTTTATCACTGTGTCTGGTGGGCGGGGGGCGACAGCTGCTGGAATGCCATGGCCAGGTCTGGCGCCCACAATTAGAGAAGGAAGGTGAAAAATTGGAGAGGGGCAGAGAGCTGCCATGAGAACGATTAAATGGGGGGAGAAACCTGCCTTATGCTGAGATGCAAGGAGTTTCTTAAAGCAAAGGTTAAGAGGTGCTGTGATCCCTGTCTTGAAGTACCTAGGGGAATAAAACTGTGATAATTGGCTAGTCCAGCTAGCAGACAAAGGTATAAGGAGAGCCAGTGGCTGGAAGTCATTGGAACAATTCACCAAGCATTGTGGTGGATTCTTTATCACTGATGCTGTTTAAATCGAGGGAAGTCCTGTGGCCTGTGTTATGCAGGTCAGATGAGGTGCTCACAGTGGTCCTGTCTGAATTGATAATCTAGCCATTTATGAGGCTGGGGCAGGAGAGGTGAACAGCCAGGCCGACCCTGGTGTGCAGGAATGCAGTGCGCTAGCAGCGGGGGGATTGCCAGAAGCAGAACACTTCCATCTAAATGTGGATCTGTGCGCCCCTTCCTTATTGCAGGGAAACTCCTTCCATGTGTGTGAATCTGCTTCCAAAGGGGATCAGGTAATGAGATGCCAGCTAATTCCTGGTGTCAGGGGAGAGAGCGGAAACCCTTGGTAATGAAAGGCAGTTTATCAGGAATAAAATGTAAGTGATGAGCCCTTCTGTACAGCCCCTTGCACAAGGGGGTTCCAAGTGCGATCGGGCTGGAAACCGATTGTGTTTTGTGAAAGAATTGGAGGGTTTCAAATTTTTTCCCATTCTACATTGGAGTGAGTCAGAGCAGGACCTTGAACCTGGGTCTTCCACAGCAGAGGTGAGTGCCCAAATCACTGGGTTACTGGAGGGGGGTGGGGCAGGGGTGTCTCCTTTTGACCTGAGAAACCTTCATTGAAACCAATCTGTCCTTTAAAAGTTTTGTTGTCTATAAATCTGCATTTTCTGGCGATAAAACTCCCGCCCAGCCCTGCCTCTGGCCGCCACTGCCTGTACAAAGGAGCACAGCTGCAATTTTTTAATGTAACCTTCATATTGTTACTCGTAGCAACCTTTGTGCTTTGGGCACAAGGCTGACACTATTTGTGTGTGGGGATTTTTTTTTTCTTAAAGTACCAGTCACCAAATCATGCGAGTTTGATTAAAAAGCAATCCGGGCTTGTCTGCATGGGGAAATTTGACTGGAGTCGCTATGTGCTACTGTAGCTCTTTAAGTTAATTTCATCAGGTGGAAAAACCCTCCCTGTCTCGCCCTCTTCAGTGCAGATAAAAGCTTGAATCAGGTGACCTTTTAAAAGTCCCCATAGTAGGAAGTGAATAAAAACATCCTGCCAGGTATTTATAAAATCTCATGATTTTGAAGCCAATCTCAAGATTTGGTTTGAGGCCCATCACTATTTTTCATCAGTTGGGGTGGGCATCACTGCAGCTACGGGAACAAGGCAACTAGCCTGCCTGGTTTGCCCAATTTATGCTTTGCAGCATTTTCTCTGGTCTCTGTTGCTGTCTGTCAATGGGCAGATCCCCCTGTTTGTTTGGTGTGGGTCTTGAATGAGTGAAGGGCCTAAAAAGGGAAATGTGGGTGTAAAAATTGGCAGAGGATTTTGGGGTGGGGCGGGCATTGGCCCTAAACTACTTTTAGTTCCTTTTTTAAAAATCAGAGAGCTTGCACTTTGACTGTCTTTAATGTGTGTGTCAGGTATTATTCCCCTCCTACAGAATGGAGCACACACAGAACCCAGGCGTCCTGGTTTCCAGCCCCTCCTCGAACCACTAGACACCACTTCTCTCCCACCGCTAGAAATAGAACCTAGGAGTCTGGATTCTCCAAGTCCTTTTCTCCACCCCGTCTACGTCAGCTACATCACTGCAGATTGTCTCTGTCCACCATTTTGGATGCCTTCCATGATTAGCCCAGCAGGGTGGCTTCAAGCATGGCCCCTCCTTAATCCACCTCCCATGTCAGAGGGCATAGGACTGATCATGTGACTGGCTACTATTTCCAGCAATGCCAAGGGACCATGCTCTAGTGGTTAAAGTGGGGTGCATGAGTGTGGGGGTGGGGTTGTGAGGTGGGACTCCTGGGTTCTATTCCCAGCTCTGGGATGGGATCTACTGAGTAAGGCCAGGGCAGCTGGAGCTGGGAGTCAGGACTCCTGGGTTCTAGTCCTGGCTCTGGGAGGGGAGTGGGCTCTGGGAGTTAGGGTGGGGCTTGGAAGTCAGGACTCCTGGGTTCTGTGCCACCAACTGTGTGACCTGAGCCCTTCTCTCTCCCTCATTTTCCCATCTATAAAGTGATGATAACCAAGGCTGCTGTTCTCACCCCAGCCCCCCCATTGACCCCCACTTCCTTCATCTTGCCAGGCTGGAGCCTCATCCCCCAAGATGTCCTGCACAGAGCTGTGCCTGGCACCATCCCTCAGACCAGGGCCCGTGGGTTGAGGCCGGTAGCCAGATAAGAAACTAGATCCTCAGCTGGCATCAGCCTTTCACCTCTGTTGACTCTAAGGGAGTGGAGCCGATTGACACCAGGTGATGCCAATGGGGAATCTGGGTCCGGGCTATCTGAGAGCCAGGTCTGACTGCCAGGTAGCTCCAGATCTGCAAATCCAACCCAACAGCCATGGGGCTGCCCACTCAGGGTGAACGGCTCAGTGGCGTTTTCAGCTGGCGCCGACCAGCCGTGCAGAGAGGCAAAGCGGCTGATGCGGGTCTGCCAGCTGTGCTGCAAACGCCTGCCGCCAGGGGAGCAGGCAAGCAGCAAGGGCCCTGCAAGGGCTTCCAGGGTTTTGCTGCCACAGTCCTGGGCCCTGGCAGAGGGCTGGGACTTGGGCCCTGTGTTGCACCAGAAGGGTGCCCCCCTCCCCCCCGCCGCCGGCTTAGGAGTTCAGGCTCCCTGGCTCCTTTGAGCCTGTGTGTGACTAACCAGGCTGCAGCCAAGAGCGCTAATGTGAGTTGCTTGCAGCCGAGGCTATGGGGGCCCATCTGCTGGGAATGAACTGCAGCAAGGGGCCCCCTGAGGCAGCAGAATGGGGGGCAGCGGGTAAGAGTTCAATTGCTACCAGCAGCGCCCCCTAGGGGAGAGAGGCTCCTTGTCCCATTCCCACCCCCCGCCAGGCGGGCGCCCCCTAGAGGAGAAAGGCTCCGGGCTCTATTCCAGCCTTGCTTAGCTGCGCCCCTCTGGATGGACCCAGGGTTACTTCGCCCGGACCCTGAGCCCCGGGGTGGGGGGCATGGAAGCAGCCCATGACCTCCCCCATCCCCTAAAGGGGCGACCAAGCCTCCACCACTGCCACTCTGCAGCGCCACCCAAGCCAGCTGCAAGCGGGGACATGGGCCCAGCTCCCCCGTGCGTGAAGTGGGGTGATGGGGACTAGCTCAGCCCCTCGGGAGGGGGCAAAGGGGGCAGGGACTGCTGGGGGGGGGTAGAGGCAGGTGTGGGGAAAGGGATGGGGAAGTTTGCTGGGGGGAAGGGGACGTGGTGGGGATGAATGCTGGGGGGGGGGGTGGAGAGGGGGATGGGTGAGCGGTGGGGACCGTTGTTGGGGGGGGGTCAGAAAGGCAGCGGTGGGGGGCTGGCCTGGAGGGCTGAGGGCCGGGACACACGCAGGACTCGGAACTCGCCGGCTCCACCTTAAGCGGCCGGGGGAAGGGAGGTTGCGGGCGGCGGCGCCTCCTTAAGCCGCGCGAGGGGCTGCGGGTCCCGGGCGGCGGCGCGTGCGGCGGGGAGGGAGGGGCTCGCGCTGCCTGCCCGGGACCAACCCGCGCGCCACCGACTCCAGCTGCAGCCGCGGCAGCGCCCGGGGAGCCCGGCCGGGGGAGGAGCAGCGACCCCGCGCGGGCAGGGGGCGGCGCGCCGAGCCGGTGCAGCGGGGAGCGCCAGAGGCGCCGGGACCGTGCAGCCGCTCCCAGAAGGCCCGCGGAAGGAGCCGGTGCAGCGGACGCAGCCCCCGGGGGAGGGGAGGCAGCGAGGCGGTAGCGGCCCCCGCCGGGCGAACCAGGCGGCGGCGGCATGGCCGGGCCCCCGCCGCCCCCGCCGGGGCAGGAGGCGCCCCGCTACCAGGAGTGGATCCTGGACACCATCGACTCGCTGCGCTCCCGCAAGGCGCGGCCGGACCTGGAGCGCATCTGCCGCATGGTGCGGCGGAGACACGGGCCGGAGCCCGAGCGCACCCGGGCCGAGCTGGAGAAGCTGATCCAGCAGCGCGCGGTGCTGCGAGTCAGCTACAAAGGCAGCATCTCCTACCGCAACGCCGCCCGCGTCCAGCCGCCCCGCCGGGGGGCCCCGGCGCCGGCCCCGGCCCAGCGCCCCGGGGGCGCGTCCCGCCCCCACCGCGCCTCCCCGCCCGGAGCGTCCCCCGCCGCGCCCCGCTCCCCGCGGGCACCGGCCCCCGCCGCGCCCCGCTCCCACCGGGCAGCGCCCCGCGCCGAGCCGGCCGCGCCGCCTCGTAGGACCGGCCGGGAGCGGCCGCCACCCCCTGCGCCCCCGGCCCCAGAAGAGGAGGCCCCCGAGCGCAGCTCCCCGGTCAGCCTGCGGGAGATCGTGCGCTACCTGGGCGGGGATGGGAGCGCGGCCGGGGGTGGCCGGGTGACCCGGGGCCGAGTCCAGGGGCTGCTGGAGGAGGAAGTGGCCCGCGGGAGGCTGGAGAGGACCCGCTTCGGCAGCATCGCCCTGGCCCGGGCGGAAAGGGGGCCCCAGGGCCGCGCCCCCCACGCCAGGGCGCACCGGAGCAAGGTGAGCGCGGGGGGAGGGCCTGGGGCAGGTGGCACGAGTGTCGGGGTGGGGGTGAGCGGCGCCCCGGAGCGACGGGTAGGAGTTGGAGGGTGAGCGGTGACACGGGGGGAGGGGCAGTGGCTGGGGCGGGAAGCCTGGGGCAAGTCGCACGCGTGTACCAGGGTGGGGCGAGGGGGGTGCGGTGCCCCGGAGGGGGAGGGGCTGTGTCTGGGGGCGGGGGGAGTGAGCGGTGCCCTGGCCCGGGGGGGAGGGGCAGTGTTTGGGGGCGGGGGGAGTGAGTGGTGCCCTGGTGGGGGAGGGGCAATGTCTGGGAGGGGCGGGGGGAGTGAGCGGTTCCCGGGGGGAGGGGCTGTGTCTGGGGTGGGGGAGTGAGCGGTGCTCTGACCCCGGAGGGGGGGGCAATGAGGAGGGGGCAGTGCCCTGGGCCCCAGGGGAGGGTTAGCTCAGAAAAGGGTTGGCTTTGGGTGCTTGGGATAGGACCTGAGCGTGGGGTGCAAAGGGCTGCCCACGAAGATGATGGCTGGGAGGGTGGGGTACATAGGAAGGGGCTGCACATGGAGTAAAGGGATCAGGGGCTGCTTGAGGCAGGGATGCCTGGGAGTTAGGGGTCAGGCAGTACTCTGGTGATTGTTTCCAGGGAAGGCACCAGTGACCAGGCCCTGGAGCTGCCTCTTTCACTCCTGTACAGGCACATGCAAGGTGTCGAGAGGCAGGGCTGCCTGGGGCACCATGGGGCATCTGGGGTGGGAGGGACCATGGGCAGTGCCAGTCAAAGGAGCTTAGAATGAAAGCGGCTGTGGGACGTGAGTTGGGTGAGGTCCAAGATTGTTCCAGCTTAGGGTACGAGCGCTGCTGTAGCTTCTGAACCGCTGGGGACTCCTGTCCCAGTGAGGTCCCGGGTGGTGACGCCCGCCCTGGCTGTGACGTGTTGGGCTGGACGGTGTGTGTGATGGATGAGTCTGTTCAAACAGCCTCCAGGAGTGCTACTCTCACAGCGAAGCATCCAGGAACAACCCACCTGCAAGCAGCTTCCCGGCAACCGCTCCTGGGCACCAGGCCTAGCCCCGCTGGACAGCCCCCTGGCAACCAATGAGGGGCCCAGCACAGCCTTATGATAAGAACAGTCTTCCTGGGTCAGCCAGTGGTCCATCCAGCCCAGTAACCTGTCTGAACGAGTGAATTAGCGAGTGATCCATCCCTTGTCTGCCAGTCCCAGCTTCTGGCAGTCAGAGGCTTAGGGACACCCAGAGCATGGGGCTGCCTCCTCGACCATCTTGGCTAATAGCCATTGCTGGACCTAGCCTCTGTGAACTTATCTCATTCTTTTCTAAGCCCAGTTACACTTTCGGCCACCACAACATTCCCTGATCACAAGTTCCACAGGTTGGCTGTTTGTTGTGTGAAGAACTTCCTTGGGTTTGTTTTAAAGCTGCTCCCTGTTAATTTCACTGGGTGACCTCTGGTTCTTGTGTTATGTGAAGGAGTCAATAATACTTCTGCATTCACTTTCTCCACACCACTCCTGATTTGTATAGATCTCTATCATATCCCCCCCCACCACCACCACCACCACTTAGTCTCTTTTCTGAACCAAACCGTCCTGGGTGTTTTAATCTGCCATACGGAAGCTGTTTCAGCCCTCTAATAATTTTTCAGAGGGGTAGCTGTGTTAGTCTGGATCTGTAAAAAGCAACAAAGAGTCCTGTGGCACCTTATAGACTAACAGATGTATTGGAGCATGAGCTTTCATGGGTGAATACCCGCTGCGTCTGACGAAGTGGGTATTCACCCACGAAAGCTTACACTCCAATACACTCCAATACTTAGTCTATAAGGTGCCACAGGACTCTTTGTCACTAATCATTTTTGTTGCTCTTCTCCAATGGTAAAGTATCTTTTTTGAGATGGGGCAACCAAAACTGCATGCCGTACTCCAGGTGCGGGTGCACCGTGGATTCATATAGCAGCGTTGTGAGATTTCCTCTCTTACTATCTTTCCTTTTGCTATTGGTTCCTAACATGCTGTTAGTTTTTTGACGGCCCTGCACATTGAGTGGATGTTTTCAGAGAACTATCCACAATGACTCCAAGATCTTTCTTGAGTGGTAACAGCTAATTTAGACACCATCATTTTGTATCTGTACAGTTGGGATTGTTTTCCAATGTGTGTTACTTTCCATTTATCAACATTGAATTTCATCTGCCATTTTGTTGCCCAGTCACCCAGTTTTGTGGGATCCCTTTGAAACTCTTTCCAGTCAACTTTGGACCTTGAGTAATTTTGTATCTTCTGCAAACTTTGCCAGCTCACTGTTTGCCCCCTTTTTCAGATCATTTCTGAATATGTTGAACAGAACGGGTCCCAGTACAGATGTGGGGGGGGGGGACACCCGCTATTTACTGCTCTCCACCATGAAAACTGACCATCTGATCCTATCCTTTGCTTCCCATCTTTTAACAATCCAGAGCTCCTGATGCAGCCCTGCCAGGCAACCCTCCTGCCTGTGTTTTGGGGGTGGCTGTGTTCTCTTTGTGCAGTGCCCAGCCTAGTTCTAACTGGAACCTTTGGGCACTACCATAATATAACTATAATGAGAGCACTCTGCACGGGCCTGGCTGGCAGCCCGGCAATAACAAACCAGGCATCTCTGGCATGGCCTCCTTGTGCAGGCAGTGTCCGGGGGGGAGGCCCCTGATGGAAGGAGAGCCAGATCTTGCTGAAGAACTTGGACTTTCGCTCTGTTTTTGCCACGATGGTTGTAAAAGAACAAAGCGGGAGGAGGTTTATTTTCTATTTCGATTAAAAAAACAACACATTTTTGTTCCTTTTAAAAGCAGAGGGGCGTGGGGGTGTAATTATCTTCTAAATCCTAACGAGCTATTTTAACAGGCTCTGTTAAAACTAAATTGGGAGCTCTTGGTTTTGCTTGAGACATTTTTGTTGGAGTTAGATTAGCACCTAGATGCCCCAGCTGAGATGGGTGGGGGGAATGTGCCCCTTCAGGTTGGGTGCTGCACAGGGCCCCATCTGAGATTAGGGACCCACCATTGTGCAGAGTGCTGCACAGGCATGTGGGGGGAGAGAGTTCCTGCCCCCGAGAATTTATAATCTAGACAGACAAAGGAAGGATTACCCCTGTTTTACAGCTGGGGAAACTGAGGCGCAGGGCAGTGACTTGCCCAAGGCCACCTGGCAGGCCAGTTTCAGAGTTAGGACTAGAGCCCAGGTCTCCTGACTCCCAGGCTGGGGCCACATCCACTGGACCATGCTGCCTCTGACCTATCTCTATGCCCAAAGCTCATGTTAAGTCCTTTGTTTACAACAAACTCTTCCCCCAGTTCAGTGCTGCCACAGTCAAAGTGGTCCTGGTGCTTCTAGGAATGGGTCCAGCTGGACGTGTGCCCGGTGTCTGCTCTAGCAGAGGGGTCGCCGTGGCAGCTGGCACTCTCCAGGAGGAAGTCTCTTCTGATGAGGTAGTTTGGTAGCCCAGCCAGCTTCCTGTTTGAGGGTTGATTTTTTTATGCTGTCACCAACTCGCTGTGGTTAGATGCTTAGCCCTGTACCCTAAGAGTCGCCTAACACTAGAACAGGCAGAGTGCAGGAGAAGGGAGTACGGGGACTGGAATAGTGGGGGTGGAGGGCTGTGGGTTGGGCTCAAGGGGCACCTCCAGAGCTGGGGGGGACCCAGATTTGGACTAGCAGGGGGCTGCAGGCATGATTGAGGGGCATTGGCAGAGCTGTGGCGGGGGGAACCCCATGGTTGGGATAGCAGGGGACTGTGGGTCTAGATTGAGGGGCATCGGCAGAGCTGATGTGGGCGGGGAGCCCAGGAGGTTCCGAGTCAGGGAAAGTGGCTAGATGGGGCCCAATGGTGGGTAAAACCAGGAGCTCCAGCCATGCCCAGAAGATGTCCTGTGCAGGGCACAGGGGAGCAGCTTCCTGGGGTCTCTAACTCTGGATTCTTGGTGCCCACAGAAGGCCGGGGAGGAGCCATCGGAGGAGAAGGGGGAGGAGGAAGAGGAGGATGACGAGGCTTCCACCATGTCGGAGGGCTCCGAGGCTCCGGACTACGAGGGGGCGGGCGCCGGGGCTGGGTTGGAGAGTGACGGCAAAGCAGCCCCCGCTGAGCAGAGCCAGATGAACGGGGACTGTAAGGACAGCAGGCGTGGTGGGAAGGACTGTCCCACGGGGGGTGGCCACGCCAGGGACTTGCACCCCCCGGAGGAGCACTCCCCGGACAAGGGCTCCGAGCGCCCCCACCGCGAAGGCAGCGAGAGGCGTCATGCCAAGGCCTGCTCCCCTGGGGAGAGCGCCTGCCAGCAGTTCGGGATGGGCAAGAAGGAAGGGGGCTCCTACGGGCAGCCAGACAGAGCAGGTATTGGAGTGGGGGGATGCCGGGGCTGGAATTTCTCTTAGGGAAAGGGGGTAAGAGTGAACCAAGGGTCTTTTGGGGTGCAGGGAGGCTGATGAGGTGCAGTGGCTGAGATCACTTGTGAAATGAGTTTGGCAGGTCTCAGCCTTGGGGATGTTGCGAAATTCTGCTCAGCTGGGCTGGCTGTCTGCATTTGGGGACAGCTCTGGAGCTGGAATATCCAGGGGGCTGCAAGATGGGATTGAGGGGCATTGGAAGAACTGTGGGAAGGGGGAGCCCAGGTCAGCATCGAGGAGCATCAACAGAACTTTAGGGGCGGGAGGAAAACCAGGACTATGGGACAAGATTGAGGGGCATCAGTCGGGCTGGAGGAGATCAGGGGAGCCAGGGGCTGTGGTCGGCCAGTTTCCTCGTGTTCCATGGGGAGGTGAAAGCCCTGTCTGTGATTGTGCCATGCCTGACATCTCTCTCTCGTTCTCTCCTGCTTGCAGTCTCTCCAGCTGTTGCGGGCGCGGACCCCCCTGTGCCCTTGTCCCCCGGGCGGCCCGGTGTCCAGGCAGCGGACGGGACACCGTTCAGCTGCGTGTAAGTCCTGCGCTCACTGGCTTCTTGCCTACCCGTCCCCCTCGCTGCCACCAGGGGGTGCTCCTTCTGCCCAGCGCCGGGGCTGGTACTTAATCTGTGAGCCCTGTGTGAGCAGGTCAGGCTCTAAGATGTCCCCCGTCCCCCTGGTTATCAGCGTCCCCCACGGCTGGGTCCTTAAATCTCCACATGTGACATGTTTCCCTGCTGCTTCTGCCAGCCCCCAGCGACTCCTGGATGCACCAGTGCCCCCGCTCCAGTGGGAGCCTTCAGGGCCTGCCACCCCCATGGCAGGGGCGAGGCCCTCCATGCTCTGGCGGCTCCCCCATTTCCTTCCTGCCTCCATTAACCCTTGGCTGCCTGGGGACCCCTGTTGCAGAGGGGGACTGGCTTTCAGCCCCCTCCCCTCGAGATGTCAGAGGACGCCCCCTGGTGCTGGTGTGGGAGAGGATGGCGCTGGGGAGTTCAGGCCTGGTGACGAAGGCAGGGAGGGGGCTGTGTCTGCCTCAGAGGTGAGGGTTGTGTCCGAGACCCTGATCACTCTGTTCCCCTTCGCCTGCCCAGCTCGGTGAAGAAGGAGAAGCCCTCAGACCCCGTGGAGTGGTCAGTGATGGACGTGGTGGATTATTTCACGGAGGCTGGATTTGCAGAGCAGGCGTCTGCCTTTCAGGAGCAGGTCAGTGCAGGGCTGATGGATTCTTCCTAAAAGTGTGTGTGTGGGGGGGCGGGGGGCTTGTGGCCTCTCCCCTTCCCCCAAGGACCCGCCCCCCCAGCCAAGCCAGACACTGGAGCCGGGCTGCGGAGCCTGGGCCCCTCCACCTGGAGGGTCCATGGCTGCCCGGGTGACCTGGCTCTGGTTTCAGGCCTGGCCTGGGGGTCGGGCCTCGGGGGCTGAAGAGCTGCAGCTGGGCCTTGATAACAGCTGTCTGGGCACGGACCCTCCACTTGCCCTGGGCGGGGGGCCCGAGAGAGGGGCACACGGGTCGGGTGCTCCTCTTGGCCCCCCCACTCTGGGCAGGTGGAGGGGCCCAGCTTCCCCACAGTTGCCCCAGGGCTGCTCTCACCTGGCTGGCCAGCTTCTGGCCTGGTCAGGGGGCAGGGCCTCGGGGAGGAGGAGGGGCAGGGAGCCAGGCCTGTAGTGAAAAGGGGACGGGCCTTGGCCCCTCCTGTTCTGGCACCCCTGGGTCAGTGCTCAGGGGTGGGGGCAGCTGCCATCTTGGAGGCAGGGAGCAGTGTGTGGAGAGAACCAGTCCCCTAGAGGAGAAAGGCCCCATGTCCCATTCCCCAGCCCGTCATCCCTGTTAACCCTTCCTCTGTCGCCCCTTGCAGGAGATCGACGGGAAGTCCCTGCTGCTCATGCAGCGCACAGACGTCCTGACCGGGCTGTCCATCCGCCTGGGCCCCGCGCTGAAGATCTACGAGTACCACATCAAGGTGCTGCAGCAAAGCCACTTCGAGGAGGACGAGGTGGATTCCTTCCTGGGCTGAGCAGGGAGAGGGGGGTCGCAGCTGGGGCCGAGCGGGACTGTGCCAGCAGCCACTGCCTCCTGCCGGTCCACTCCCTGCCTGCTGCACCCCTTCCCCGGGTGCCTCAGGAATCAGCCCTCCCAGCATCCCTCTGTCTCCATGGAAACGGATGATGGGGGGGTGTCAATCAGCCTGGGGCTTTTGGTGCATGGGGGAGGAGAGCCAGGAAATGACCCTGGCGTCCTAACTGCATCCTCCCACCTCTCGTGATTAACCCCCAAGTGGCTGGGGAGGGGTAGAAAAAACTGTGGTGGGGAGGGAGTGAAGGCGTAGGATTTGGAGGAGGGGTTTACAGGGGTGTTTTTTGGGGGAGGGGGGAATCAGTGCCCAACACTGCCCCCCTGGCTCCTCCACTGTGTGTTTATTCGCTTGGTTAGTCTCATGTCATAGCATCATTGGCCATTTCAAGCTGGGGGCAGGTGGGAGAGGTGGATTTTTCGCTCATTTCATGCCCAGGAGATGTCTGAGGACTTTGGTGAGGGCCTCTTTTAGCTCTGCCCCCCCTCCCCCCCTCCCCCGACTCAGGACATGGCACTCTGGTTTGATCTCCCCTCCCCACCCCCCCAACATCTGGTCTCCCTGCTGTCCGGATGGGGTGAGGCAGGGACTTTCTGGGGGTGGATGGGGCACTGGGGGGTGCCCTGCATCAGGGGAAGGTTTTAACAGGGGATCCTTTTTATTCTCTGGTTGGGGGGGAGGGTAATTTTTTTTTTACACATATGGTTGCTACCCAAAGTCAGTCGCTTTTTAATATCACACCCTCCCCTCCCCCCACCTTCCTTTTTTTTAAAATAAAAAAATATACCTGAAAAACAAGAGAAACACCAATCGGTTCATATTTCTGGACCCTTTCAGGATGGGAGGGGGGGGGCAGAGCTTAGGACAGCTGAGAGACGAGTCATGCTTTTGGGAGGGGGCTGGGAGTCAGGACTCCTGGGTGCTGTGCCTGGCTCTGGGAAGGGAATGTGGGTTAGGGCGGGGGCTGGGGGTCAGGGCTCCTGGGTCTGTCCCCAGCTCTGGGAGGGGAGGGGAATCTAGCAAAATTATTCCCACTTTAGAGAGGGGATGATCAGTGTTAGATCAGTAGCATGGAGCCCAGGAATCCTGACTTCCAGCTGCCCCTCTCCCCACTCTAACCACTAGACCCCACTTTCCTCCCAGAGCTGGGAGTGGAACCCAGAAGTCCTGTGCTTTGGCACCTCCCCCCCAGCCTTTGAGGAAGCAGGTTGTTAAGGAAGGAATGCCGGCTTCCTGTTAGCCCAGCACGGAGGGTCCAGTTCCCAGAGGATGGAGGTGTTTCCTCTTGTGCTGACCCCATCCCAGGTAAGAGTTTGGGGGCAAAGGGTTTGAATTTCAACTCACCTGGCTTTGCTCCTGGGGGGCGGAGGGGGAGTGCTAGAAACCCTTTGGGGCCAGGGCCCTTCCTCTCCCCATGCTCCTGAAGGCTACTTTGCTTTGAGTGCCCCAACCAGTGCCTGATTGTTGGAGGTGCTCTCTCCTCGTGCTAACCCCAGTGCCCCGTGAGGGGGTGCTGCAAGGTGGGAGCTCTGTAGGGGGCACTCTCCCTTGACGGTCAGTGTGGGCCCCAGTGTCACACCAGGGGCCACCTTGCTGCAGGGAGTGGGGCAGGAGCTCAGCAGGGGGTGCTGGCCCCAATAGACAAAGGCAGGATCATTACTCCCATTGTATAGGTGGGGAAACTGAGGCCTGGAGTGTTAACTGTCCCAAGGTCCCAGGTGAAGTCTAGCAGAGCTGGGAATTGAACCCCGATCTCCACAGGCCCCCTTGCATGTCTGATTCCGCTGGGCTCTGCCTAGCCCAAAGGGCAGGCGGAGCAGGGGGGAGTTGATCTCTGGCTGTGGGAAAAGGGGGCCATGGAGAAATGGTCTATCTGCTGAGCTGGGTTTGTCCAGTGGCACCGCCAGAGCAGTGTCTATGCCCCCCACAGGGCACACAAGCTCCCCTCCGGCAGCACTGCACCTGGAGCAAAGTTAGAACCATTGACCCCCATCACAGAGTGGAGGGAAGATGAGCTGGGGCTGTCTCCTGGTGGAGGTGGGGACCAGGTGATTCTCTCTCCCCACTGAAGGGGGGAGAGGAAGCTTGTGCCTCTTCAGCTGCCCCCGAGGGCAGCTGCCTTCTGGTGGGAAAATAGAAATTGCCAGCCAGGGCCTCCGCCCCCCTGTTCCACCAAGCCTCTATCCCTGCGGTGGGAGCGCCCACCGGCTACTGCCGAGGAAGGTGGAAGAAGCCGGCAGATCTCATTCTGGTCTCTGGAGGAGAGTGGTTTAAAGCCTGAGGTATAATATCCCTGCCAGAGGAGAATTACAATTCTGTAAACATCCAAGTCGGGGCTTGGTGACCCTGGTTCCAGGGAGGAGGACAGGATTAGCGGGAGGGGACTTCAAAGAGCAAGACTCTGCTGCAGAAGGGATCTAGGCCCAGATCCTCACCGCTGGAGTGCAATGACTTCCTGTTGATTTCAAAGGGACCTAAATCGTTCTGACCATCCAATTTATCCAACAATATCAGCAAGGAAACAATATTCCTTAGCTCTCCTATAGCACCCTTTACAAAAGGGATCAGTATCCTATCCCTGCTTTATAGCTGGGGAAACTGAGGCACAGAGCAAGGACAGGCCGTGCCTGAGTTCACCTAGCAGAGCTGGGACTAGAATCCAGGGCTGGTGGCTTTGTCCCTGTGAAAAGACTGGGAGGTCTTTAGCTGCTTTGGCAAAGCTTGAGCTGTCTTTTTTATTTATTTATTTAAGTGCCCAACTTAAGATGCTGCTGTGGCCTCTATCAGTGAGGGGATGCTCATAATTTCTGAAAACCAGACCCTACCCACCCCCCTCTGCTGCCTCTTTCAGGCATTGTTGATTAACTCCCCATCCGAGCTGGGAGTGTTCCCATGCCAGCTGTGGGCCACCCAAATGACCTGCACAACAAGACAGAGATGGGAGATCATCACTGGCCTTAGGGGATGGGGGTGGAGTGGATGAGCCAGTGCAGGTTTGGGAAGCATCAGAGGCTGAACATTTTATTACAGGTTAGAAGGTCTTTGCTGTATTTTACTCTCACTGTAAAGAGGTGGGTTTGGAGAGTCTTGGATTGGGAATTAAGGGCTCATCACCAACCTAAAGAGAAGCAGCCCCACTCTAGTGTAATTCTCCAACCCAAGGGGGTTCCCATTCAGCAGAGTGTGACCCCAGAGAGGCAGGGGGTTAGAGCAGGAGTCTACGGGTATGAGGTCATGTTGCTGCTCAGCTGCCAGTGGCTATGACCCTGTGGGAGCTGCAGCAGCCCAGCTAGTGTGGGTGTCTTTAGCTTCTAAATTAGCTAGTGAGAGAGCTTAGCATCAGTGGGGCCAGTTCTCTGAAAATGTCACCTCACTGGGCAGCTGTGGTCAGAAAGGCCAGGCCCAGAAAATACCATGAGCCTATGCTGTAACCGCATGGGGCACCCCCTGCCCCCTTGAGAACTGGGTGCGGGTCTAGCTGCCCCATCTCAAAAAGGATCTAGGGGAAACTGGAAAACAGTCACAGAAGGGAAACAAAGATGCCCAGGGATTGGGAAGGGCATCTATACCAGGGGAGATTAAAGCAATTTGGCCTTACAGAGAGGTAAGGGGGGATATTATAGAGGACTATAAAATGATGACTGGCAGAAAAGTGGTTACATCTCCTTTTCCACAATACAGAAGTGTGAGGGGAGGGGGTCAGCTGATGAGATTAATAAGAAGTAGGTTTAATACAAAGATGATGACTGCAAAATAACTGTCTCGGAAAGAATTCTTTGACAAGGGTGCTGGGGGGGTCATAGTGGATCAAAGAAAGCCAACATCATTGTGGGATATATTAGCAGGAACATTATAAACAAGACAATTCTGTGCTGATTAGGCTTCAACTGGAGCATTGTGTCCAGTTCTGGGTGCCACATTTCAGGAACAACATGGATAGGGTGACCAGATGTCCTGATTTTGTAGGGACAGTCCCAATTTTGGGGTCTTTTTCTTATATAGGCTCCTGTCCTGATTTTTCACATTTGTTGTCTGCTCACCCTACAAGGGACAAATTGGAGAAAGTCCAGAGAAGAGCAACAATAACGATTAAAGGTCTAGAAAATGTGACCTATGAGGGAAGATTGAAAACGTTGGGTTTGTTTAGTCTGGAGAAGAGAAGACTGAGAGGGGTGGGGACATGATCAGTTTAAGTACATAAAAGGTTGTTATAAGGAGGCAGGTGAAGAATTGTTCTTAACCTCTGAGGATAGGGCAAGAAGCAATGGCCTTAAATTGCAGCAGGGGCAGTTTAGTTTGGACAGTTGGAAAAACTGCTTGTCAGGGTGGTTAAGCACTGGAATAAATTGCCCAGGGCAGTTGTGGAATCTCCATGATTGACGGTTTTGAAGAAGCAGTTAGACAAACCACTGCCAGGGATGGTCAAGATATTGCTTTGGGTGCAGGGCCTGGACTAGATGATCTTCTGAGGTCCCTTCCAGTCCTGTGAGGTCTTTTTCCTCCACAATTAACCTGTGGAACTTAGTGCCAGGGTGATAGCCCAAAGTATACCCGAGTTCAAGAAAGAAAATAGGCTCAGTACTGGCTCTTGGCCAGGGATGCAGCCCTCTGCTTGCATTGATGTTAAACCCCTGACTGCCAAAGCCAATGTCCAATCACACGTGCCTTGGTCTGTACACTCTCCCTGAGGCTCTGTCTCCAGCAGCGGCTGGTGGGCAAGATGGATCATTGGGCTCACAGTAGCTCAGCTCTAAGCACCTTGCTTGATTTAAAGTGACAGCACTGGAAGGACTCAACAGCTGCAGCTTAAGACCCTTGTGTGTCAATAGCACATCGCAGAGGTTGTGTGACATGCTTGGCTACTGTCAGGCCTGGGGCTGTCTCAGTTCACTAGGGCATAGGAGGACCACAGAGGCAAAGGGACTGGGTGTGTTGGCCTAGACTAGTGATGCTGTCCTGTTAAGACAGAAAGGGGCTGGTACATGAAAGGCCATGAGACTAAGTGATCACAACAAGTATTTCCCATATGCCCAGCCCTAGCCTCAGGCCTTCCCTGTCTCAAAACAGTGCTTGGACAAAGAGGATTATTTGCTGGAGATTAGTAATAGCCAATTACTAAAGGCTGCTGCTTGTTTGCAAAATCTCAACTTCCTCTGATTGAGTTCAGGCCAAGCTTTCAGCAATATGGTGTAAGACAGTTCCCAAGGAGGTGGATTATACCATTACTGCTCCCTTGCTTAGGCATCTGTGAGCAGGAGGCAGTTCTTGGGTCAAGCATGGCTCCTGCTTTCACCTTGGTCATGTGAAATCATCTACCATAGCTACTACTGGCCTCTGGTGAAGCCAGTGACCTGGCTGGAGCCTGCTACATTCTCAGAGAAGCTGCAATGGTGCACACAACCCATTCATCCTTCCCCTCTGCGGCCAGCTGCTCCAAGCCTGGGTTCAAGACCTCTGGAAGCAGCCAGGCAATAGAGCCTGCAAGTCAGGACACTGCATTCTGGTGCAAGCTCCATCCAGTCTCTTCCCCTCTCGGCCTGAGTTTCTCCTCCCACCCTTCTTAGGGTGTAAGCTCTGAGATAGGCCATCCCTAACTGTGCAGCACCCAGACCCATGGGGCTCACTCTCAATTGGGGCCTGTTGGGATTATAAACCTTGGTTCAAGTCTGAAAATTCAGATGCTGCCATGTGGTGGTACAGAGATCCCCTTCCCCACTCCAGCCTAGGTCACGAAAGGAAGATGCCAACACCTGAGCAGCATTTAATTCATCTTTATTAAAAACCTAGTGTCTCTTAAAAAAAGCCACTGCTATTGTTTAAATGAGTTTCCTGTTCACAGTTTGCTATGTTAGAACGAAACCAGCAGGACACACACCATTGAAAAGGTCACTTGTTCACCGCAATCACTTGCTCCACTACAGCTAGGAAGGCAGCTAGATTCTCTACAGTTCACAACGACACCGTTACACCCATTAGCAGGCTGTGGCTCCAGGGGAGGTAGGCTAAAGAACCATGTCCCTCTCCGCAAGCCGCAGCCTCACTGCACAGACACCCATTGACTGGGAATGGCTGAAGAGCTGGGCTCCGCTACCCCAGTGCTTTCCCCTTTGAGATCCAAGTGTTAGAGAACGTAGGCTCATCCCCTTGAAGTCAGACAAGTCCAGATGGCTGAGGGGCAGCAGGCTGCACCGAGTTACATGGCTAGGTTGACATCTGGCTCCTCTACGCTTCAGTAGTGAGTTGTGGCTAGGCCATGGCAGGAAGTCTGCTGCCACCTCTCCCTGGGCTGAAGTCATCCAGCAGCTTTGGGGTTCCTCCAGCAAGGAGCTTCCCAGTGGAACTTTATGGAAAATGCTCAGAGAGTTTGGTGCCATCGATGGCTCACCTGAGGGCCTCAGTGGGCATGGAGAAGAGACCCTTGCTGTGCTGAAAAGCACCAGAGATGCCCCTGCCATAACATCCAGCCCAGTGCCTCCCCTGGAGCCAAGCAGCACCACAGAGGGAAGTAGGGCGGAGCCGTTATGGTGGAGATGGCACCAGTGCTGCCTTCTCTGCCACCAGGAAGCTGGACCTGGGTAGAGTATTCTTGTAACCCAGCCTGCCTGTCGACACAATGGGCGAGCAGCTAGGGACTGCTGGGGTGCAGGGCTGCCACACAACATGCCCCCTTGCCACAGGCTCAGCCCCTGCAGGAGAGGAATTCCCAGCCCCCTCCCAAGCCTCTACTCCCCTATGAACCTCCCCAGTCCCCTGTACCCACCCCCACCCGAGGAGCCAAGCCTTCAATCCACCCCCAGGCCTCTTTCAGCTACTGGAGTTGTGGCTGGCCAGTGGCAGTTAACGGAGACAGCAGATCTGTGCATAAAGGTACACCCACAGCAGCAAGAAAACCACACCCAACCAACCCCACATCCCCACAATGCAACAGCTGGAACATGAGCCAAGGCCTCTGCTGTCTTCCAACGCAGCAGGCAAATCATGTCAGAAACCACCTCCATGCATGCAGCACACCCCCTCCCCCATTGTCCATCAGCCCAGCTCCAAGAGCACAGGAGGAAATTAGAGAACATTCATTGAAGAGTTAGGTCCAGCTTTAAGGCCATGTCCTTCTTCCTCCCCTCCTCCTGCCACAGGCTAGGCAGATCATGGACTCAACTGACCCACCATGGCCCTGAGAATGTCTTTGAGGGGGAAGAGCCGCTGGGCAAGGAAAGCCCCACCCCCCATGGCTTCGATTCTTCCAGCCACACCATGGGTGGTTGGCACTGTTCTCCTGAAGGAATGAGGCCTCCTCTAGCAGTGGGTGGGAAGGAGGTGAAGAGATGGGCATGGCTGTTTGAGAACTGGCTGGGAACTGCCAACCCCTCTTCCAGCCTCTGCTGAAGAACCTGTAGATTTTGTGTCGGTTATGGAGGCCACCAGCGCTAACAAACTAAAACGGTCTCTTGGGAGACCAGGTATGTGGAGGACAGGGGCTGTTGTGGGATCACCCCACCTTACGGGGTGTGGGGGGGTGTTGTAAGGGAGTTTTGCCCATCCTGCTGTTAACCCTCCACCCCTTCGGCTGCAGGATCTGGGAGCTCCAGGGAGTTGGGGAGAGGATGAGCGCAGAATTCGGACATTTGAAACTGAAGTCAAGGACTCAGGGGAAGCAGCTAAACCTCACCCCAGCACAAGTTCTTCCAGTGGCTGCCTCCGCCTGGTTACGGAGCCTCAACTTGGGAAGCCACTTGCTCCACTGTGGGCCAAGAGGTAGAAGCGAAGTTCTGCGTGGCTGGATCAGAGGCACTGACCACCTCACCACGCTTGGTCCCCCAGAAAAGCCAAGGGAAGGAGAAGAGCAGATCACAGCAGGGATCTAAACCACAACAGGCAGAGCCTTCACCCAGAGGAGGTGTGGGAAGGAGGGGGTGAAGCCGGTGCGGGTGGGGGAAGTCAGTGGAAGGTCTCCACCTCCACCACCGTCCAGTCGCCCTGGGGAGATGAGACATCCTCGGGGGAGAAGCTGGTGACTGAGGTGATGCTGGCCCGAGACTCATCCAATGGTGACAGCAGGTCTGTCCACTTTCCGAGCTCCACCTCACTCATGACAGGGGCCCCTCTGCTCCCCACAGGTGCCTCCCCAGCGGAGGAGAAGAGCAGAGTCCGGCTGATCAGCTGCTGCATGACCGTTGCTTGGAGGCTGCCCAGGTGCAGGGGGGCCTTGTCACAGGGGATAGCAGGGGGGAGCTGGCAGCTCCCATCCTCCTCCTCTTCTGGCACCTGCCCAGGGGTCTCTGCGCCTCCTTCCACCTCGTAGATGGTGGAGAGGATTTCAGGGGGGCAGGGCCCCCAGGAGAAGGGCCCCAGGCCAGCCCCGCTCTCACCTACAACAGGGCACAGGAGCACGGGTTGGAGAGAACTGCCCATGGAAGGGGTGTCAAGACGGACGAAGGAGAGACAGGGGGCACCAACAGGACAGACTGGCACAGGCACACACAGACAGGCAGGGAGGAGAGTCCAGGCAACATCCAGGGTTCGCCCATTCGATACCACCCCGACCAGGCAAGATGCCTAAAGTGGATTAAACTAGGAACTGGCTCCTGCTTCTCTGCCTAGGTCTAGATCTTTGGGATGCCTCCATGGCAGTGATGCCCAGGAGGGAGGCATGGTCTTGGGGGCAGTATCCCAAGCAGAGCAGCTAAGGAGAAGGCTAGTGACACCTCCTCTGCTTCTCCCCAGAGATGTGCTTTGCTGGGTGGAGCTATTGCTGCTGCAGTGAGTTCGCCAATGGATGCAACATTGCCTGCTACCGTCTGGAACCAGAACTGCATGTCTGGGTCTTGTACTGCAGCTAGGGACCAGGAGTTTAGTCTGGACAGAGTCTGGCAGGAGAAGCCTAGATTAGGTCTGTCTTCTACCAGCCATGAAGCTTTGATTTAAGCACAATGCAATGGGACCAACCTAGGCACAGCATCCTTTGGCTGTTAAAGTTCTGTCTCCATGGCAACCACATCACTGAGGCTGGAGCACCTGGAGCTGCCCATAGAACTGGGCCTCAGATCTCTGGGCTAGATCTGTCCAAGGGAAGGTACTACAGCATCAGGTGCTCTGGTTCTCAAAAACTACGGTCTGTGGACCCAGGAAAGTTCCCTTGGACCAAAAGGTCCAGGAGATGAGGGCTGGTAGGGTCTAGAAAAGTCTGCCCACCACATGGTGGTCCAGGGAAGGCTTGAGATGCTCTCAGCCACATGAAGAACTTCCATGTGATGGCCAAACTATCTCCTGGAGAACCCATGGCAACAGAAGGACTATGGCTAAGGCCAGACCTTCCAGTCTGCTGTGAGACTACAAACCAACCAGTTAAGATGTCAGCCATGACAAATAGCCTCTCCCTAGCCCCCACCCCAAATCTACTTTGCCCTGCTGCCAATCAACCCCCACGATCTCCCCTCCGCAACCCAGGCTAAGGGAGGGGTGGAAAGAGTCCTGCACAAAAATACAAAGAACAGGCCAGGAGGTCAGATCCAGATAAGTGACTCTTTATTCAACGTACTGAAAGGCTAAAAAAAAAGTTTGGCCCCCAATCTCCCACCCCAAAAGGGAAGAACATTAAAACACAGACACCTTCCCCCTAGGTGCCAGTGATCATGGGGGAGAGCCTGGTATTTTTGATCTAGACAGAAAAATGTAGGCTATGACTGAGGGACTGTACAGAGACATCAGACCCATCTGGCTAGGTGGGAGATACACGGTGGGGGAGCAGGGGGGAGAGGAGACACTGATGGGGGGATTCCCTTCAGCAGGGGACACTATTGCACATGACTGAGTTAAGCTTTAAGGTACCGCGGCGTTGGCACTTGGACACACACGGCAGGCTCCTCTATACGTTACCTGCCGCCGGGCCACGGGGAGCGGTGCCATAGGGCTGGGAGGCCGGCTCCTCCTCGTCCACCGGGCCCATCTGCAGGGGGTGCTCCAGCTGGCAGCCCCAGTCCCCGGGGAGGGAGATCTTGCCGTGCTCTTCCGCCTCAGGGAGGCTGGCCGGCTCTGAGCCCTTGGGGATCTGGTCTCTGGTGCTCTCGGCCGAGTGCTCTTCGCTCTCCAGGGAGGAGAGGCCGGGGCTCTTTCCGCAGCTGTCAGTGGAGTGGAGGTGGAAGGCGGCATCGAAGGAGGTAGCCGAGTTGGAGGAGGCCGGCGTCCCGGTGCCGGCGTCACCCGAGCCCAGCTCCTCCGACTCCTCCAGGGATGGCTTGCGGGGCGGGGCGGGCACCCGGCACACCAGGGGCTTGCCCATGGCAGGGAAGCTGGGCTCCTTCAGGAGGTCTCCATCCAGCTCCCCCTCCTCCTCAGAGGACACTGTGGGCTCAGTGGGCGGGTCACCAAGGAGCTCATCTGCTGGGAGGGTCTCTGCCTCGTCGTCCCCCTTGTCCATGTGGATCCCCAGGTCCTGCTCCCCTGGCAGGTCCTCCAGCGGGCTGCGGGGGAAGCTCTGTTCTAGCTTCTCGTCTGACTTGGACTCCACGCCGGAGCTGCTGTCATAATCCCGCAGCTCCTCCGGGGTGCTGGTCTCGCTGCTGCTCTTGCCGGCGAGGTCAGGGCCGCTCAGCGTGCTGGACTTGGAGGAGCGGCTCTTGGACGGCCCCTCCGACTCGGCGCTGCTGGACGACAGCTGCCCCGGGGGTGGGGGGCATTGGGCCGGCTCCTGCAGCAGCTCCAGGCTCTTCAGGGGCAGGCTCTGAGGCTTGTGTACGGTCACCTTGGGACCCAGTGGTGACTCCCGTTGGCCGTGTGACTCCAGGTCCTCCAGCACATCAGCCTCACCCTTCAGTGGGGGCTCCCCTTCCGTGGGCCCCACCTCGGCAACATCTCCAGGAGAACCTAGGCGGGTGCATTGCAGCTCAGCTCCCTCAAGGCTGCTTAAGGTGACTCTAGTCAGCTCAGCACCAGGGAGGGACATGCCAGGAGAAGTGACACTGGGTTGGTCTTCAGGGCCCTCGCTGTCCTCACGGAGCTGTTCTGCGGGGGGAACAGCCTCCTCTGGCTCATGCCCTGCACGGACAGACTCTCTGCTGAGCCCCTCTATCAACTGGGAAGCAGCCACTGCCTCCTCTGTGCTAGTCACTCCTTCGGCATCCAGATCCCCCATCCTCCCAGAGCCCCCGTGAGTGCTCTGAGTTCCTCTCTCCAGGGGAAGAGCATCCTGGGTCTCCTGTCCACGCCCTGGCAGGGTCAGAGACAGAGACACACTCCGGTCCCTCTCCTCTCTCAGGTCCACAGCTCCTGGCTCTGCTACATCTTCTGGCAAGGAACCCTCCAGGCCAACCCGAGGAAGCGAGTCTGTCTTGTGCGTCGACCACTCTGCCTCCGGCTCATCTGGCATCTCTTCCTCCCGCTCCCACCCTTGCAGAAGCTCTGCCGGATGCTTCGGTGACGCGCATGGAGATTGCTGTCCCCCTGTGCCACCCCGAGGGACCTCTTCACTGAGGGGCAGCATGTGGGAGGCCCCAGCTGGGCTGGAGGAATCCAGCTGGGCTGAGGCCAGGCAGGTCACATCCTGAGCCGCTCTTCCTTGGCCTTCTGGCCACAAGTCCAGGCGCTCAGCAGCCATCGGGGCTTCCTGGCAGGGCAGTGGTTCCCCCTGGGCTGCTGGGCCAGTCTCACAGGGGTCTAGAAGCATAGATGACGTGTCCGCCAGGCTCTGCTCTCCCTGGGGTTTGAGTGTCACATCAGGGAGCTCTGTGCCTGCTGGGGGCAGCATCTCCCTGGGAGGAGAGCCCACCCCTTGTGGTGGGGAGAGACCAGTCAGCTGCTGTTCTCCAGGACAGCTCTCTTGGCAGGATAGAGGGTTGGCAGCCACCAGCTCTGGGCCAGATGAGCCTCCTGCTTCCTGCGGTGCTCCACCTCCAACCACCCCTTCCAGGTCCCTGGCGGGTGTTTGTTCTGCTCCCGGCACCTCTGGCCTATAGCTCTCAGGAGCATCCCCATCTGCAGGGACCGGCTTGGGCAGGACTGGGCCCACCTCCGTTGTTAACCCTTGCTCATCCAGAGGCCTCACACTGCCCTCGGGGGCTGCCCTTTCTGTGCCAGGCAGGACATCAGCAGCAGCTTCCTTGGCCTCTCCCTGTCCTGGGGAAAGCAGCTTTTTCCTAGGCACAGGCACTGGCTCCAGGTTGTAGCTAGCCTCTTTCTTAGGGGGCTTCTTGCCAGGGCTCCCAGCGGACAGCCTCTTCGGGGGGGAGGCCGCTGCTCTCTGTGGGGTGGCAGGATGGCTGCCCCCTGCCTTGGGAGGGGTCTTCAGCCCCTTTGGCTTCTCCAAGGCCTTGGGAGTGGCAGGAACCGGGTGGCTCTTGGCCTTGGGCTCTGCCGGGAGCTTAGCTTTGGCAGTCTTGGCCGGGCCAGCAATCTTGTTGAGGGTGGGGGTCGAACCAGCCAGCCGGGCCCTGGAGCCGGGGGCAGCTCTGATGAGGCCTGTAAGGGACAAGAAAGAAGCCAGGTCTCAGGGCTAGGCCCTAGATTTATAGCCAATTGGAAGTCCCTTCTGGGGTAACAGGCCAAGCCAATAGAGGGCGCTGGGAGCTGCTGCAGCACCCTGGGAAAGCCACTGGCTCCCACTAGAGTGGCCCAATTCCCACCTCACTCCATGGGGTAGGATAGAGCAGGCTTTAAGCCACCTTGGTGGTGGTCCTAGTGATGGCCCTGTCCCCAGAGTAACTAGGAGCAGCCACGGGGCTGCTCCAACTCATGCGCTGCCTTCGGAGAGGAGAGAATATCCCCAGTGCAGTGCACTCCAGGTGCATCCCTAATGCCCAGGGCTGGGAGCAGAGCCTTGGGGTCTGCTCCATGCTGGCTGGCGTCCCCATCCCCCCAGCATGGGGGGTGCGGGGAGACTCTCAGAAGAGCTGAGTCCCGAGCAGCATGCAGGGGCACTGGGGTAACAAAGTGGGGGGGGGTGGAGCTCGTTCCTCAGACATCCCACGCTGCCCTTTGCTACAGCAGATGGGCCACCCCCACTCCTGCCCAGAGTCGGGGCAGCCTGGTGTCCTAAGCCGGCAACCTACGAATACACCTCGCCTCTTGCCCCAGGCACCCTCCCATGGGATCCAACCAGACACTGAATCTCAGATGCCCCAGCTGCCCACACCGTGGAGTCACCGTAGCTTGCTGGTGTCAGATCTAAGCCGCCAACCAATGCTTAGTCGTGAGGCGCCTGTACCTTTCTTTGTGGAGGCGGTCGTGTTTTTCTGCTGCTGTGGTACTGCTGAGGCCTGGCCACCAGGTGGCGCCATCTGCTTAGGTTTGGCCACAGCTGGTTTGTTACTGGTCAGGGCTCTGGCGGAGACCAGTGTGGTGTCCTTCGTCCCTGGAGCAGGGGGTCTGAAACCAGAACAGAGAGGGGTGAAGAGATAGAGAAGTCACCATGTGTTTGTCTCATGCAGTCAATAGAGGCAGGTCCATGTCACACCCTGAATACCTAGCTCTTCCATACACTTCTCCCACCGAGCTCAAAGCCCTGTTCTCCCCACTCTACACATGGGGAAACCGAGGCACAAGGCAGGGCAGTGACTTGCCCAAGGTCACCCAGCAGGTCAATGGCAGAGCTCGGAATAGAACCCAGGTTGCCCAAGAGCCAGTCCTGCGTTCTGCCCACCAGAGGGACCAAGCGGGTACAGCCCTTGGGATGCCAGGACAAACTCCCCCAGTGCACACACTGCTGTACCACAGGGGGACTGCGCAATACCAGCCTGCAGGGGTCTGAGATGGATGTTCCCCACCCTGACTGGCTGACTCCTTGCTCCCCGACTAGCTCAAGCAGAGGTTCCTGTCACTGTAGCATCTGAGCACCTCACCTTCTTTACTGCTGTTACTCCAATGTACCCAGGAGGGGAAACTGAGGCAAAGGGGTCAAAGTGACTTGCTCAGTCTCGCACAGGGAGACTGTGGTGGTGCTGGGAACTGAACCCAGGTGTCTTGAGTCCCCAGCTAGCGTTCCAACCACTGGGCCGCCCTTTCCTTTCTGCACCAAGAGGCACTTGGTCACCTGCCAAACAAATCCAAGCCATCCAGCCCTTTGCCAGCACAGCCCGGCAGCTTAGGGGATCTGAATGGAGGCCACGTTCTGCAAGTAGAGGCTCACCCCCTGGAGAGCTCTGACTGGTGCCCCTCATCACCCGCTTTGTCTCCCAGCTGCAAGCCCCCTCGGCAGGCAGGACGTACCGCTGCTGCAGCGCCTCTGAACACAGCTGCTGAGTCCATCGGGCTTGGGGTTACAGTAAAACCCTTCTGAACCACAGGCGATTAGCCCCACCAAATCCACACTGAAGGGCTTGCCAGGCCTCCCCCCAGTGCTGGGCTCAGGGGTTTGAGAGAGAAAACGTGAAGAATGTTTGACGTCACAGCCAAAGCAGAGTTTCCCGCTAACCTGCCGGGTGTGGTGCTGAGAGCCCTCTAGCCCAGGGGTGGGTAAACCACGGCCCGCAGGCCGGATCTGGCCTGTCAGGGCTTTGGATCCGACCCCAGAAGCGGCTGGCACCACGTCCCTGCGGCCCCTGGGGGAGGGGTGGCAGAGGACTCCGCATGCTGCTCTCATCTGTGGGTACTGCCCCCCACAGCTCCCATTGGCTGGGAACAGGGAACCATAGCCAATGGAAGTTTGGGGGGGAAGGACCCACAGGCAAGGGCTGCACACGGAGCCCTCTGCCCCCTCTCCCCCGGGGGCCACAGGGATGTGGTGCCGGCCACTTCCGGGAGCAGCGTGGGGCCAGGGCAGGTGGGCAGCCAGCCTGCCCTTGCCCTGGGGTGTGCTGCTGCCACCCTGGAGCCACTCCAGGTAAGCAGCACTGGGCCAGAGCCTGCACCCCAAACCCCTCCTGCACCCCACACCTCAACCCCCTTCCCTGAGCCCCCTCCTGTTCCCTGCACCCCAACCCCCTGCCCTGAGTCCCCTCATACACCCTGCATTCCTCCTCTGTCCCAACCCCCTGCTCTGAGTCCCTTCCTGCACACTGCACCCCCTCCCACACCCCAACCCCCTGCCCCAGCCCTACATTCATGGCTCTGCATGCAATCTCTCCACCCAGATGTGGCCCTCAGGCCAAAAGATTTGCCCACCCGTGTTCTAACCCCACTGGAAAACAAAACCATCTGCTCAAGTGAAACTGACAAGCTTGACTCATCTCAGGAGCGTGAACTTGAGCAGCCAGCACTAACTGCAATGAAAGACACTTGCCCCAGTCACATCTCTGCTTTCATCCCTTAAATGCCCCACCTGTGGTCCTTTGCACCAATGCAAGAGTGCTACCAGACTAGAACAGCATCTGGTCTGCGGGGCAGTCTAGAACCTCTCATTGAGTCTCACTGCGCTTCCCCCAACCTGAGAGCTGCCGGGGGGGGGGGGGAGGGGAAGTGGGGCAATTTATCCCCAGGCCCTGCAGGGGCCCCCACAAGAGCTTTTCAGGGCCCCTGGAGCGGGGTCCCTTCACTCGCTCCGGGGACCCCAGAAAACACTTGCAGGGCCCAGGCCCCCGGAGCTTCTTCCGCTCCGGGTCTTCGTGGCAATTTGGCGGCAGGGGGGTCCTTCCATCCCGGGACCCCCCCGCCGAAGTGCTGGGTCTCTGCCGAAGACCCCAGGCCCCCAAATCCTCTGGGCGGCCCTGCCCTAGTTTGCTTATGAGAGAGGAGGGGGACTGGACTCGATGACCTCTTGAGGTCCCTTCCAGTCCTAGAATCTATGATCACATGGGGCTGTGTCAAAAGCTTCACTAAAATCAAGATGCATCATGTCTATGGCTTTCCCGCCGCCCACTAGGCCAGAATGGGTTAAGGGATTTTAAGTGAGGGTGATGACCTGTTGGTACAGCTCCCCAGGGGGTGTGGTGGTTTCTCCATCACTGGAGGATTTTAAAAAAACCCAAGCCTGGATGTTTCTCTAAGGACGCTCCCTAGTTCAGCCACAGCTACTGAGTCAGGGGACTCCTGTGTTGTGCAGCACATGAGCACAGCCGTCTCCTCTAGCCTTCCATGAAGAAAAGCAGCAGCTATTTCTTGTCATCCCTTTGGCTTGTTACACAACATGAAGAAAGCCCCCGCTGGGGCCCAGATAAGCCTGTTTCCCAACTATGCAAAAAACACGCCAGGGCTAGTCACCTCGGGCCTGCTGCTCTAACAGCTTTCAGAAGCTAGGACACCGTGGGAGCCAGTAGTCCCAAGGGACACTGGCCTGTTCCCGTACGCTACAATTCCCACCATCTAGGCTGCATCTAGGCTGCCAGGCAACCCACTTGGTACTTTGTGCATCAGGCAGGTTCACGTCTATCTGAGCCAACGCATCTCCTGTAGAAAGACATCCAGGCTCAATTTACAGGGATGGAGAATCTCCTACAGCCCGGCATGAACGGGCCCAGTGTTCTCAGGGCTAACAATTCACACCATGTCTAATCAGAATTTGGACAGGTTCAGCCTCATTGATCTCATTCGGACTCCGGCTGCTAGATTAGAGTAGTCTACTACCAGAAGTCTCCTCCCCCCTTAGGGCCACTGGGATATTTTTGTCTCATGATATGAGAAACCACAGTTCATCTCCAACAGGCGGCATTTACTGAACCCCAGACAAGCCTCCACTTAGCTTGTGTCCCACTTCTGTCTCCATTGTTTACCAGGGACCACTCCCTGCCTGGAATGCTATACAGCTCAGGGACATCTAGTGGCTGAACAACATACTGCCAGCGAACATCCCACCACTCACTAATGAGAGAGCAAATTCAGAAAGGTCTTTAACAGAGTCTGTTTCTGTCTATCTCAGGCTCTCCCAGGAGCTGCCTCTGATCTGGGACTGTTTTCCTCTGGGAGTTCCCCTAGTTTCAGTGACTCCTGCTACCATCCCTTCTCATGCTGTTATTAGTGTGATTACATCTGATCACATTAGATCAGGTACCAGACACACCCTGCACGTGGGTCATGGCGTTTGCTACTGCTTGTTGCTCCAAGCGGGCTGGGGGTCCCAAGGGCAGTGCCTTGCCTGGTCAGGAGCCATCCCACATGGAAATCTCATCCAGACCCCATCAAACGTCAGCCTTCCCAGCCCCACCATGTGCCCCCTGTTGGGTATCCCGGGGCAGGTTCTTTACCCAGCCCCTCCCAAGTCTTCTCCCCAGAGTATCAGCAGGCAGCGTGCAGCTGCAGGCAACTCCATACCATACCTGGAAGGCTTGGCAGATTCTGGTTTCTCAGGCTTCACTGAGGCCGACTTTGGGACTAGAAACAGGAAGAAAGAGACAGCTTCAGCGCCAGGAGACGTGAGGTTACTGACGAGGCAACGGGGCAGGTAGGTTAGTGCCAGGGGAACAGGACTCCCAGGCTATTTCCAGCTCTGGGATCCAAGGAGTCAGGACACACAGGAGGGGTAGTGCCAGCTTCCCCATCAATGCAGTTGCGCTACCCTCCCTGGAACGGGATTCAGACTTGGCCCCTCCTGAGACTGGCCTCTCTGGCAGAGGGGCTGGACCCCATGGCCGTAGGAGGATGGGCACCATGACCTGCCACACTCGCTGCACGCAAGGGCCTCTCAACCACCCTGGCTATCACTGGTGCAGGGAAAACCAGGGGTTCTATCCCACTCCCCCAAAGCCAGGTCGGGGTGTGTGGGGGGGGACCAAGGGGACCCTCCCCTGCTAAGTGCTTTACCTATTGTGCCATAGCGGGGCATTGCCCTGCCCCTAAAGCAGGACAGGATGCCACAGCCTGGCTCCCTTAACACCAACCCCCCACCCCAGTCTGTCAGAGGCCTGCCAGGTGTTTTGTTTGCGGGGGGATTCTGATCACAGCCCAGCACTATAGCTCCCCAGTGAGAGCCCCCCTCCCCCCTTAGGCTGTAGGAAGATTCCCCTGCTATCAACCCACAGGGGCCTTAACCACCCTGGCTCAGGACAAGGGGATCAGGAACAGGCCCTAAGGCACCTGTAGGCCTCAGGGATCCCAGCCTGGTGCCACCCACAAGGGTTGCCAATTTGGGTTGGACGTATTCCTGCAGGTTTCATCACATGACCATCTTTAATTAAAGATTGAACTTTTTATGTCCTGGAGACTCCAGGACAATCCTGGAGGGGTGGCAACCCTTCCTGCTGTTGGCGGGAAGACGAGGCACATACCCAAGGCCATGGTTGGAACCGGCGTCTTCCTCACACCCTTCGGCTGCCCGGCCTTGCCCGGCCCAGCCTTCTCCGGAGGCTTTGCCCCGCTCTCACCTGCTGGCTTCCTGGCCACTGTTTTGGCCGGAGTGGGCTTGGCAGGGGCAGCACCAGCTTTGGGTGCTGATGCTGCCGCTGGCAGCTTCCTCTGCGAGGCTTCGGCCCTCGGGGGCACCCCATTGCTGAGCAGCTTGGAGCCACCACACGGGGCTGTGGGTGGGCGGGCGTGGTCAGGCACAGGCCGCCTAGCTCCAGAGACGGGGGCCGATCTCACCGCGTTCTTGGCAGGCTTGGGCTTTGCTGCAGGCTGCCCCGCTGCCGCCCCTTTCCCAGCGGTTGCCGTGCCATTGGCCTGGGGAGGGGGGACCCCATTGGCAGTAGCTTTGCCATCCATCTTGTCCCACCCAGGTGCTGGGGAGATCGTCTGCCTGCTCTGCGGTGATGGAGAACAGCCAAATCCTCCTCTGAAAGAGACAGACATTAATTGCAGAGGGACCAATTCCACCCACCTCTGCAGCACCATCAACTGAAGCTTTGCCTCCCCCGTGCTGAAATCACAACTAGTCCAGAGCTCAAACCTACTAGCCAGGGGCAAAGCTGAGAGATCAGCCTCCAGCAGCACACCAGGTCAGAAGCCCTGACCTCCCCAGACCTGATGGGAGAGGCCCATTGATCCCTATTTTCCCTGGCCACCTCTGGCTAGGAGCATCTGAAGCATTCCAAGTACCAGGAAGAGGGGATCTCTCCCACCAGGTCCCCTCCCCCAATCTTAGTGTCTTCATCCTACCCCCCCACAAATAGCTCCAGCCCTGACATCCTCCTCCTGCTCAGCCTTGCCAAGGGGCACAAAGCAGAACGTGCCAGTCACTTTCATGGGTGCCCATGGGCAGAGCAGCTGTGAAACTGACTAGAGCCCACACCTATGGGCTCTAGTCAGTTTAGGCAGAACCATGGTTAGGCAGAACCATGAGCAGCAGAGGCGACACAGCTGCCTGCAGGCTCAGGAAGGTAGTGCTGCACTGGGAAAGACTTACAGCCTTAAGCACAAGATTCACTTAAAATACAAAGTTAAATTCTGCAGCAATTGATGTCTCAGCTGCCCGTCCCTCCACACAGGAAGAATTCCCACTCTTTTGGAGCTCTGGACTCAGATCTCAGAGCATTTTACAGATTGAATGAAATTTATCCTCAAGCCCCATCCCCTGAAAGATAGGCCAGCTTCATCCCTATTTCACAGCTGGGGAAACCGAGGCACTGCCAGGGTGGGGATTTGCCCTGAACCACACAGCCAGTCCATGGCTAGCTGGGAATACTCCTTAGCCCAACCTGCTTGGATGGGGAGATTTTTCCCAGAAGGACTCAAATCCCTAAATCCCCTTGGATTTAAAGGGAACCCAAATCTCCTGGGATGCAACTCCGATAGCATCGGACCCCAAAGCTCACAAGGAAATCCACAAGCCCTCGTGCTTCCCAGCTATTATTTACCTCCCCAGAAAACTCTGGAGCTATTAATTCTACTAAGTGGCTGGAATACACTTGAGCAAGAGCAGTTACATAATAGAAAAATCTTTATGGTACAGGCAGGGAGCCCGTTCCCTATTTGCTGCCTGGGCTGCTCAGTTCTAACCAGTGCTCTGTGGACGCTCAGCCTGCTGGTCTCCACAGCCCACACTCCCACGGCACGATCCCAGCTTTCAGCCAGGAGCTCAGACTCGCATTCGAGAGGAAATAGCCACCCAGGAGACGAGTGGTGCTGGCCCCAGTCCAGTAACGAGCAAACTAAGAGCTGTCACAGCCGGGGCTTCTTAGCCATCGGTGGCCAAAATGGCGAGATCCGGTTTGAAAAGGCTCTGGAGAAGAGCGCATTTCATGCCCTGAATCCCAGGGGGGTTTCTTGCTCTGTCTACACTAGCCGTTAAAGGGGCGATGCTAGGATGTTGGCCCCAAATATGCCAATATCAGACCTATTCAGTGTTGCCAAGCCCGAGTATGCAGAAATCATGAGATCAACTTAAGAATTCACGCATCTGAGGCGGGATCTGGGTCTTCTGGTTTGAGCCTGTAGTGCTACGGTTGCCAACTTTCTAAATCGCTCAAAACCCAACACCCCTTCCCCCACAGCCTTGCCCCTTCCCCCATGGCCCTGGCCCCACCCCCATTCACTCCATCACTCGCTCTCCCCCACCCTCACTCACTTTCACTGGGCTGGGGCAGGGGGTGCAGGCTCCCAGATGGGGAAAGGGATGAAGGGTTTGGGGTGCAGGAGGGGGCTCAGCACTGGGGCAGGTGTGTGGGAGGGGGTTCTGATCTAGGGCACGAGGTTGGTGCAGGCTTCAGCCAGGTAGTGCTTACCTCAAGCGACTCCCAGCTGGCGGCACAGCGGGAGTACAGCAAGCTCCCTGCCCTGACTCCACATAGCTCCCAGAAGCAGCTGGTGTGTCCAGCTTCTAGGTGCAGGAGCCACAGGCTCTGGGCACTGGCCACACCCTCAGGCGCCACCCCCACACCTCCCATTGGCTGTGGTTCCTGGCCAATGGGAGTTGCGGAGCCAGCGCTGGTGGGCAGGAGCAGCACGCTGAGCTTCCCTGACTGCCCCTCTGCCTAGGGGCCACAGGCATGTGGAGTCAGGGCAGGGAGCCTGCCTTAGCCCTGCGGCGCCACCGATTGGACTTTTAATGGTGCTGACCGGAGCCGCCAGGGTCCCTTCTTGACCGAGCGTTCTGGTCAAAAACCGGATGCCTGGCAGCCCTGTGCAGCCCTCATGACAGCAGAGAAGAGCCTAGAAGTGTGACCTCTAGAGACTAGCTATAAATGAGAGCAGATATTTGCACCCGAGGCCACCAGCTGAGGTTAGAAGCAACGCCAGTTGTCAAAGACTTGCCATCAAATCACAAGTGTTGGCAACCCTGTTACCCAGAGACGGTCTTGAGGAGTCAGGGGGTGGATCTCAAATCAGGTTCACACAAGAGTTCGCTCAGTGATATCGAAAAGCCACGTCAAGACACTGGCTAGTGTGTTTGGAGGCAGGTTGGCGGCTTAGGCCAGGACACAGCCTGCATCGCCCAACCCCGTCTGCACAAACGCTGCCCCTGGACAGGTTAGCTCAGCAGGAGGCCGATGAGCATCAATGGGGCACATTCACGTGGCACCACTCGTACCAGTGTATTTGGATCAGCAAGGAGAGTGGCTCACCATGGATATAGTCCAGCGTTCTCCACTGCCCTTGCAGGCTCCCTGAGTTACCCGAATGTGATTCAAAGCACAGCTTCCTGCCCAGCCTGGCCTGGCCCTAGAGCCATGCCACACTGATTGGGGAGGGGGGGAGTTTACTTCAATTCATTCTGCCCTTGCTGTCCCCTACTTCATGCACTGAAGAACCTCAAGGCAAGAATTTTTACGATCTGAGTGCCCAGACTGGCTAATCAGTTTCAAGGCAAGCAGCCAACAATTTGGGGTTTTTTTGGGGGGGGAAGGGCAGGGCATGCACAGAAATCACAACACAAGCAAACCCCACTGAAATTCCTGGGAACTGCAGATGGCCACTGGAATTCACTCTGGCCAAGAATCTGGCAAGATTCAAAAGAGGGAGCAGATATTTAAACGGGTGAGAAGATCCGGAGTTCATTAATGCCAACAAATTATGGAAGGATGTTAAAACTCCTGCTTTGGAACTTAACCCAATTTAACTAGTAGGGATCAGCAGGCAGGGGGAGGGGCAAGGTTACCCCCACACCTGCCGCTGCAGGGCTCACTACTTACACTTTCCTCTGAAGCAGTTGGAGACCAGATACTGGACACTATAAACCTCCAACTGTCTAATCACAAACCCAAACACCCTTGCCCCCACCCCTTCCCTGAGGTCCAGCCCCTTGTCCAAGGTCCCACCTTGCACCCAGGGGCGGCTCTAGACATTTCGCCGCCCCAAGCAGGGCGGCACGCTGCGGGAGGCGCTCTGCCGGTCGCTGGTCCCGTGGCTCTGGTGGACCTCCCGCAGGTGTGCCTGAGGAGGGTCCACTGGTCTCGCAGCTCCACTGAAGCCACACGGGACCAGCGGACCCGCCGCAGGCACACCTGCAGGAGGTCCACTGAAGCCGCCTGCCGCCCTCCCGGTGACCGGCAGAGCGCCCCCCGCAGTGCTTGGCATGCTGGGGTCTGGAGCCGCCCCTGCCTGCGCCCTCCATCCATCGCTCGCTCTCCCCCACTCTCAAGACTGAATCAGGGGGGTGGGGCGCATGCGTGCTCTGGGCTGGGGCCGAGGGGTTCAGAATGTGGGAGGGGGCTCTGGGCTGAGCTTGAGGCAGGGGGTTGGGGTGCAGGGGGGGACAGGGGTGTGGGAAGGGGTTTGGGCTCTGGCCAGGCAGCGCTTACCTCAGTCGGCGGCACAGCAGGGCTAAGGCAGGATCCCTACCTGCCCTGGCCCTACACCACTCCCAGAACGGCCGGCATGTCCCTGTGGGGGTGGGTGTGCAGGGGTCTCCATGCACTGCCCATGCCCTGAGCACCGACTCCACAGATCCCATTGGATGGGAACGGCAGCCAATGGGAGCTGTGGGGACAGCCTGCCTTAGCCCCACTGGAGCCGCCAGAGTTAAGTGGGGCAAAGGCTCCGCATGCTGTCCCCTCTGTGTACCGCTCCCAGAAGCGGCCAGCATGTCCCTGTGAGGGGGGCTCCACGCACTTCCGCTGCCTATGGGAGCTGTGGAGTCGGTGCTCAGGGTGCAGGCAACGCAGACAGGCCTGGCCCCATAGGCGCTGACTCTGTGGGTGCTCTGCAGCCAAGCTCCCTGCCCCACCTCCTCCCCTGAGCGTGCCGCATCCCTGCTCCTCCACCTACTTCCCAGCTCTTGCTGCTGCCAGACAGCTGTAGCAAGCTGGGGGGGGGGGGGGGGAGGAGCAGGATCATGGCACACTCAGGGGAGGAGACAGGGCCAGGGCAGGGATTTGGGAAGGAGTCAGAATAGGGGCAGGGAGGGGGCGGAGTTGGGGTGAGGACTTTGGGGAAGGGGTTGGAATGGGGGAAGGGCAGGGGTGGAGTCAGGGCAGGTCAATCTCCCACCGGCACAAGCAGAAGTCGGCAGCTATGCCTGGCCCCACCCCAGGGGCTGCAGGGACGTGCCGGCTGCTTCCGGGAAAGGCACGGGGCCAGGGCAGGCAGCGAGCCTGCCTTAGCCCTGCTGGACTTTCAGCACCTAAAATCTCCCAGTTTGGCTTCAGTAGCCTCCGGGAGATAGAGCCCGATTCCGGAGACTCCTAGCCAGACCGGGAGGGTTGGCAACCCTGGATCTCCAATCTAAGCAAGTCTTGCAAGCCCCTCCAGTTCCAAGCATCAGTGAAGAGGATCCAACCATTTCTACCGACAGGGCCGCAAACCCACATTTAGCCACTTCACTTTAGCTCTCCGGCTGTAAACGTTTAAGTTGTGTTCACTGCAAAGAGAAGGCCGGTGTTTTTACACAGTGCGCTGAACTCAGTGCAAGACTGGAATGGAGACCGGGCCCTATAGACGCAGCTAGGCAGGGTCAGTCAGAGCTGGGGGCGGGATTTTTCCAAGGAGACGTTGGAAAAATGCAGATTCGTCCAACCTGAAGTGTCACAGAAATAGATCAGGCCGGGCCAGTGCAAGGATATTTTGTGCCCTAGGCGAAACTTTCACCTTGCGCACCCCGTCTCCCTCCCCTCCCCCCGGACCATCGCTTATTATAAACTTTCAAAATACTTTCAAAAATTCACCCTTTTTAGTCACGTATATTTTATTCTACCTTTAGAATATCCAATTATTGTTAATAAAATTAGAATGGTGGATACGCCGTTATACAACAACAACTGACAATATCACTATGACAAATTTCAACCACCTACACACGCATATTCGCAGAATAGTGAGTTTGGATCCCATGCCACTCCCGGGAGTCAGCGGTGGATCCCTGGGGAGACTAGTGGATCCAAGCGGAGAGAAACCCCCCTGCGTCTCTGGGGTGGGCAGGTGGCCTGAACTAGGTCCTTTGTCCGATGTCCCGTGACCCTTTTTGCTGGGTGCCAGGGAGTCCCACTTTTCTGACTGCTTCCTGGGCACCGGGGAGGGGTAGCGGTGCCAGACTGAGCCCGGTGCCAGGGGTGCACTACAAACCGAGGGCGAGGTGCTGGGCCTAGAGTCCTGCGCTGGGCGGAGCGCAGCCTCCATGAGGAGAGCCCTCAAACGAATCTCACCTCCTGCTGCTGCATTCTCGCACGACCGTTTTTACAAATCCGACACTTGTCTTTCATGTGCGATTCCCCCAAGCACTTCAGGCAGCTGCTATGAGGGTCACTCACAGGCTTAGGCCTGTTGCAGGCATAACCGGGCTTAAAACCCAGATGCTGGGATGGGTAGCAGGTTTGTAGAAATTTTGGTGGTGCCTAGAACCCACCCCCCCCAACTCTGCCCCCCACCTGCCTACGGTTCTGGGAGGGAGTTTGGGTGAGGGGAGGCCTGGGACAAGGGGTGGGGGTGCAGGCCCTGGGAGGAAGTTTGGGGGCAGAGAGGGTGTGTGGGAAGGGGGCAGGGTGGAGGAGGACTGTGGGGTGGGGCTGCGGATGAGGGGTTTGGGGTGTGGGAGGAGGCTCAGGGCTGGGCAGAGGGTTGGGGTAGGGCTGGGGATGAGTTTGGGGTGCAGGCAGGCTGACTCAGGGATGGGGCCAGAGAGGACCCCCCCAGCCTTCTCTCTGCTGGCAGCAGTGAGTTCTGGGGGAGGGGCCCCCACACTCCCCCCCCACCCTGGTAGAACACTCACCCTGCACCGTCACTGCACATGCTCCTAGGGCTCCTCTTAGGTCCAGGAAGCCTCCTCGCCTCCCCGGTGGTGGGTGCTGGGTGGGGGCTGCCATCACATGTGCACCTCCTCCCCTGCTGCTGCCCCTCACTGTAGCCTCACTGGGGGTGACCCTTGCCCAGTGTGGGGCAGGAGTGGTGACCTGTGGGGCCCTGTGCTGGTGGAGGGTCCCGCTGGAAAAGGGAAGGGTCTGAGGGGGAAGGGCAGGGTAAGGGCAGCCTGCCCTGCAACTAGTGGTGGAGGGGCATTAGGACCCTGCGGCAGCAGTTGATGACAGGAGCCGAGGGGAGGTAGCATGGAACTGCGGGAGAGAGGCAAGGACCCTTTGGGGCCAGGGGACACTGGGGGGGGGCAGCGCGGGGGGGGCGGGGGCAGCAGACTGAGATGCTGTAAAAAAAATTGGGGCACTGCTTTTTGGCACCCCCAAATCTTGGCACCCCAGGCAACTGCCTAGTTCACCTAGTGGTTGCACCACCCCGGAGATCAGGTTTGACGAAACTTTGGTTGGGAAGGTTTCTCAGGCCCCAGGATGGACTCTCTCCCCACCCCCAAACTCCAGTGGGTAGGACACTCTTTTGGGACATGGAAGACCTGCTCTGCCTGATTCGGAGCAGAGGCCTGACGCTGGGTCTCCCACATCCTAGGCCCTACCTCTTCCCTGTTTTCAGAAAAGTCGGTCATTTTTGTTCTGATGTGGAATAAAAACAAAGCCCAAATCCTCCCATGTCCCCACGCTATGGAATTCTTATTTTCCAGCCAACCCTAAAGTCAAATCTCTAGATACGAGGAGGTTAGGAATGATTTATCCCTGGTCCCCTAGAATTTCACATAAAATTAGCAACTTTTCCCCTGCCCCTGAGCAAAGACGACTCTTGAGCCTTCAGCCTCATATAATTGAGTTGGGGGTGGAAGGGAGGAGGTGGCCTAGTCATTGTCACCAGATCTAGAGTCAATTAAGGTTTAAAAAAAAGCGTCTTCTCAGATTCACACTTCCCCGGTTGGAGTGAGACAATCCCTCATGGTGTGAGGTCTGACACTACCAGCACTAAAAACATCCTTGGAATGTCTAAGTATTCTAGATGACAATTTCCTAACCTCACATACTAAAAACTATTTCCCCATGCTAATTTTTCCCTTACTGTTACTCACACCTTCTTGTCAACTGTTTGAAACAGGCCACCCTGATTATCACTACAAAAGTTTTTCTCCTGCTGATAATAGACCAAGTCTCGTTAGAGTCGGTAGGGCAACCCCCTTTTTCCATGTTCTCTATGTATGTACATACACACACACACACACACACACACACACACACACACACACACACACACACACACACACACACCCCTTCCTACTGAATTTTCCACTGCATGCATCTGATGAAGTGGGTTTTAGCCCATGAAAGCTTATGCCCAAATAAATGTGTTAGTCTCTAAGGTGCCACAAGTACTCCTGTTCTTTTTGCTAACTCACATTGTTGTATCCAACCCAGGGGATCTCTCTATTAGACCTTGTCCTGACAAGGAAAGAGAAACTGATGACACAACTAAAAGTTACATGGTAGCACAGATACAAGCAATCAGGATTTCATTGCATTCATAATGTGCAGGCAGAATAAAGTCCAAACCACTGAGATATATACACACGTACACAGTGTTTTAGGAGGGCCATTTCAGAAAGCTGAAACCAATTTGAGCCAAAATCAGCTGGGAGGAAGAATTTAATCAGAAAAATATGAAACATAATTGAGAATTTAAAACACTACTAGATTCCCCAAAAATCCATAGTAGAGAAGAAGGCCATATTGATTAGGGGAAAAACAAACCTGGTTTAGAAGGCAGCTATAAAAATATAAAATGGAAAAAAAAGAGGGAAGTTGATTATGACTATAAATAAGTCAGGAATTGTAGAAAACTGGTAAAGGAAGCAAAGGGATGCAAGGATAAATCTATGGTTAGAGTTAAGGACAATAAAGAGGGTGGTGTTTTTTGGTTTTTTTTTAATAAAGTATATTAGGAACAAAAATAATCCTAAACAAAGGTATTGGTCCATTGCTAGAGCCAAATGGTATAAATAATAATAATGCAGAAAAGGCTGAAGCGTCCAATAGATATTTCTGTTCTATTTCCCCAAGTAGAAATGATGTGGTCATCACACAGGATAAGAGTCCTTCCAGTCCACTAGTATCTCTCAGGAGGATGTTAGACAGCAGTTACTGAAGTCAGACATTTTAAAAATCAGCAGGTCTGAATAATTTGCATCCAAGAAGTTTGAAAGAGCTGGCTGAGGAGCTCACTGGACTGTGAATGTTGATTTTCAATAAGCCTCAGAGCTCTGGGAAGAAAGCTGATGTTGTGCCAATATTTAAAAAGGGTAAATGGGATCACCTGAGTAATTACAGGCCTGTCAGTCTGACATCGATCCCAGGCAAGATAATGGAGTGGCTGATATGGGACTTGATTAATCAAGAACTAAAGGAAGGTAATGTAATTAGTGCCAGGCAACACGAGTTTATGGGAAATGGATCCTGTCAAATGAAGTTGATATCTTTTGTTGATGACATTAGCAGATTGGCTGATGAAGGCAGTAGCGTTGGTGGAATATGGAAGGCATCTGACTTGGTGCCATTTGTCATTCTGATCAATCCACTGAATCCGTGCCACATCAGTTTCATAATATTCTCATTCTTAAAAAGCTGGCTAACGGATTGTCTCAAAAGGTAGCTGGGAATGGGAAATGAGCATCACACAGGTTCGCTTCTAGTGGGGGCTGCAGGAACAGGGTCTTGGCCTTAAACTAGTTAACATTTTTATCAATGAGCTGGGGGGGGAGGGGGAAGGCATCACTGATGACTCGGATTGAAGGTGTGGTCAGTGAGGAGGAGGACAGGTCATGGATACAGAGCGATCTGGATCGCTTGGTAAACTGGGTGCAAGCAAACAATCTGCGTTTTAATCTGGCTAAAGGTAAACAGACATCTAGGGCCAGCCTTGCCGGGTGGGGGACTTTATCCTGGGAAGCAGAGACTCTGAAAACGACTTGGGGGTGGGGATGGCTCAGCAGCTGAATGCGAGCTCCCAGCCTAATGAGACCCTGGGATGCATAAACAGGGAAATCCCAAGTACAAGCAGAGAGATTTTACCTGTGTTGGTGGGACCACTGCTGGGACCCCGTGACACAGCCGCAGTAATACCCTGGGGGACACCCCTTACTGAATTAAGTCACTCAGGAGATCATTGTCTTACAAATGTTTAAGTACCAGGGAGGGTTTGTTGGTACTTCCCTGGGGGAGGCGGGACACACGCAGCTCTCCAGGAGCTAAGAACAGCGAGGTGGGGGCACAGCGTGTAACGCCTCCCCAGAGCTCCCCCCAGCGGGTGAGAGGCTCAGAGATACCAGTTCAAACTGGATTCTCCAGGGACCAGAAGACAGAACAGCCTGAATCCAGGCTGACTTCCTGATCTCTGGTCCATGGAGAGCACCCCCACCCTGCCCCATCCGTAGGGAGGTGTGGGAAGGATTTTCAGTCTATGGAGGCCCCATAAGACTCCGTGCGCCTGCTTGGAGCTAGAGCTGCGGTGAGCTTGTAGGCACGTGCGGGCTCTGAAGGGGTAACCCCCACCCAGAGCCCCTGGGGGAGTGAGTGGTGCTCTCTGGTGGGCTTATTAGCATTCGTGTCGGTTCTTGTATTGGCTTAAACTCATTTTCTCCCACCCCTCTCAGGGAGGGTCTGGGTTTACTGGGCCCTGCCTCAGCGCAGAGCACTGGGCTTAGCTCCGAGTCCCTTCCTGCCCGGCATTTCTGATGCTTTTGCCTTCAGAATACAACGTGCTTGCTTAGAAATAGCTGAGTGGTGGCTTAACTGTGTCAATTACGCAGTTAACTGCCTGGGAAGGGAAAGACACAAAAGGCTGTTTAGGCCGCCTGTCTTTTGCGGAGGAGGTTACAGTGTAGTCAGGGTGCTGGGCAGATCAGCCATAGGCCAGTCAGAAGGGATGGGATGAGCCTGTCCACCCCGGACAGGTCAGGAGCCTGAAACCGAGTGGGTGCCCTTCCTGGGCCCTAGAGGGGGGAATACAGGTGCAGTTGCACTGAATTGTGGCATGCTGCATCCAGCGCTGGTGCGCACAGCGCATGACGGGGATTCACAAATCAGAGAGAGGTCGACGCGAGCTAGAAGAATGATTAAGGGATCAGAAAACACGGCTTAGGCTCAAGGAACTCGATCACTATATCTGCTTAGTTAAGAGAAGGGGGGAGGGGACTTGATGACAGTCTAAGTGCCCACATGGGGAACAAGTGATAACGGGCTGCTCCATCTAGCAGCACAAGGTCTAGCCTGATCCAATTCAGGCCGGAAATAAAGCGCAAGATTCTGAACAGGGAGGGTAATGAACCCCTGGAACAATTTACCAGGCTCATGGTGGATTCTCCAGCACTGACCATTTTTAAGTCAAGTTTGGATGTTTTTCTGAACGCTCTGCTCTAGGCAGGGCTGGCCCTAGGGGGTGCGGGGCCTGGGGCATAGGCACCAAGCTTCTAATCTGCTGGGGGTGCTCCCCCTGGCCCTGCCCCCACTCCACCCCTTCCCCCAAGGCCCCACCCAGTTCTGCCCCCATCCCCCTAGCGCGCTGCACCCTTGTTCCCCTTCCGCCAAGCACCTCCTGATGCTGCAAAACATCTGATCCATGGCAGGGAGTGGGAGGAGGAACAGATTGGTGAGACCTACCTGCAGGCAGGAGGCAGGTTCTGGTAGGGGGGATTCCTCCTCTCACACACACCCCAGCTGCTCGCCTCCCCATTCACCCCCTCATCCTGCTCGCTTGCCCACCTGCCTCACCTCCCCGCCCATTGCACGGGGTGGTCACCCTGATTCACTGTACCCAAGGGATGGCTCTGGCTCTAGGCATGGTTTGGGGGCAGTTCTCCGGCCTGTGGCATATAGGAAGTCAGACTAGCCAATCACAGTCCCTTTGGGCCTTGGAATTAGGATTTTTACAGGCAAAATGTAACCCCCTTGAGCGGTCACTGAGTCAGCATGAGGGGGGTGGGAGGGAATAGGAATAGTCTGCAGGGGGAGAAGAGTTCTTAGGTTCCTTTACCAACTGCAAAGAACGCCGATATTTTCTAACCTCCGGGAAGGAGCTCTGCCCCCCACCCCCCCGGTGCCTCGGTAGGCCAAAATCAGGTGGCTTTTTTAAATCATTGCAGATGCATGCTGCTGGCTCTTGCCCTAATCTGCTGCCCACTGCAAAGAGCTCAACCTGCTCTATCCCATTTCTGTCCTGGTATAACTATGTGGGTTAAGGCTGGGTGATTTTTAACATTTATATCAGTACAACCCCTAGTGCTGACGGTTATACTGGTATAAAAACATCAGCGCTGCCTAGTGTCTCCAGCACTGCGCTGGGACCTGAATCCTGGATTCTATTCCCAACTTAGCAACCTCAGCCAAGTCACTTCTGCCTTTCTCAGTCTCCCCACCTGAAAAATGGGTCCAGTGACACTGATCCCAAAGCACTTTGCAAAGGAGACCTACTGATGAACAGTGCTAGGGATTATTATTCTAACATGGTTTACTCGCCTTCCTGTACAGGTATAACGACCAGTATAAGCACCTCTAAACAGATAACTAAATCCACCCTAGGGCTTTGTCTAAGCACAAGATGTGTAGTCAAAGCAGTGCAATCCTTAATCTCTAGATAGCTCAGGGATGTATTTTACTACATTAGCTGAGCATCTCTCAGTCTGGAAGGTATTTACCCCTACAGTAAAGGGTTATTATCCCCATTGTACTAGTGGAGAAACTGAGGCACTGAAGGGCTCCCCCAAGGTCACACACAAAGGCTGTAGCAGATCTGGCATGTCAGGCCAGATCGGCTAAGTCCCAGGCATGTGTCTGACGAAGTGGGCATTCACCCACGAAAGCTCATGCTCCAATACATCTGTTAGTCTTTAAGGTGCCACAGGACTCTGTTGCTTTTTACAAGTCCCAGGCTAGCGCTCTAACCACTGCACTACGCTTCCTCTCTGCTATAGGGCTCTCTGCTCTCAGCAGCCCCAGTCTATGTAGCAGTGTCACACGGTGACAGATCAGAGCCCATTCTGCCAGCACAGGGACCTCTGAGTCAGCCTGATGGAGCATGTGGGGGGTCCGCACTCCCCCACCCAGGAGAGAGGCCTCTGCCTTTGTGTCAGAGGAAGGAGCCGAGTCTGGGAAGGGCTCCAGGCCAGTGCTGGTTACAGGCACAATTATGTCACTAATTAAACATTACATAAACCCCACCCCCAAGCCACAGAGCAGCCTCACATGCCCTCTGCGCTGGCTCAGCAGCCTGATGCCAAGAGCCACTCTGAGAGGCTGTTCCTAGTGAGAGCAAGGTCCCCTGTTTACCACCCTCCCCCCGCCAGCCTTACCCAGCCCTGGAGGAGACCCCACCACGCTATGGAACTGGGGGGTTGTATCCATGGCTCATGCAAAGGCCAACATTGCCCTCTACTGGCTATGCTGAGGACTGGTCGATTGTGTGCCATGGGCCCCGCACTGCTGATGGAGATCTCCTGCAGCCCAAGTGGGCTGGGCTTTAGGAGCAGGAGGGGGAGAGTTCTCACGCTGCTGATACAACTGAAGCTGCGAGCAGCCACGATGCAGTGGGGTGAGAGCTCATGAACCACAATCTGTCTATACACACACACACACAGGCTGGAAGAAAGAGGCACATTCACAGCACCACAGGAAGAGCCGCAGGGGCTGGGTGGAAAGAGGGAAAGGAGATTCCTCGGGAGCTCCCGTCTGGGCCTGAATGTTGCTACAGCCAGACCCATGCACAGATCTAGCAGCCCTGCCCTCCCCTCCCCCCACACCGAGATCTAGGCTCATGCAGAGGGGAGAACAGATGTGTGCTATTGCCCCAGTGCACCCCCCCTCCCCCGAGCAGAGACCTATTTACCCTGCCAATCCCTACCCCCAAATTCAGTTAAAGGCTCCAACAGCACTTCTGGGGGCTTAAGGACAGAGGGATTTAACAGCAAAATCCCTTCCCAGAGCATGCTGGGAGGGATGAGACAACAGGTTCGGGTGGCAGCAGCATCTCTGCACAGCTGGCCTGGGAGTCCGCCCCAGAGAGTGCACTACATGGGTCACAGCAGCCTCTGCTGGTCATACGAGCCACTGAGGAACCTACATGGGTCTGATGATCCCATTTGCCCACCACTGCCCTGTGCTACCTGAAAGCAAAGTTGTTCTGCTGTGTGTCATAGGCCCTGTACTGATAAGGGAGATTCCCCATGCTTGGGGCAACTAGCAGTGATGCTTGCGGGGCAGGACAGGAAATCAGAGTTGAGTTCCTACCAGGGAGTTGCAAGTACTTAGTGGAGGGAATCTAAGACCTTCCCCCCCACCCAATCTCCAAATGAGGTGCAGTGCCCCATAGTGCCTGGGGAGCTGCCTCCAGGGAGAAGGCATTTGCCCCCACCCACTCCTCCTATGGCCTGTAGCTGCCCCTGCTCTGGTGACCAATAGCCCCAGAGGCATCAATTCTGCGGTCCCCTCCAGGCCGGCATGAGGCGTTCTCCCACCCACAGAGCTGCAGATCCTTGCAACTGGGGTCATGGGTGCAACCCAGTGGTACATTATGGACAAATACAGAGGTGCCTGCCCCAGCCACCCCTGCAAAGCCAAGAGGAGAATCAGGCCACAGGCTCCAGCTACTAGAGCCAGAGCAGCTCTCCTCTGACTGGTAGCAGTAGCAGGTCCCTTGTCTTCTGGGCTCCGCCTCCAATCTATAGGGTCTATTCATCCCTAGGTCACAAAGCCCTGTTTAACCACCGCAGGGGAAACGGAGGCACAGAAAGATGAAGCGACCTGGCCCAAGGCCCTACAGCAGGAGCAGTGGCCAAACCACATTCAGAACCCCAGAGTCCTGAGTCCCAGCCCTGCCCCCTTCCCCCATGCTCTAGCCAACAGACCCCACTGCCCCCCCCCCAGAGCTGGGTGTAGAACCAAGGAGTCCCAGCTTCCAGGCCTCTTCCTCTCCCCACTGGCCCGGGCCCCACTCTGGAAACAGATCTGGTTCTACTGCGGCCTGGCTGGGAGCAAGTCAATAGACCCCCGACCCTGCTAGCCCGGCCCGCTCCTCCCCCCAGCTCAGTGCTGGAGGCACCATATGGCTAACAATGGGGCCCCTTAACCAGCTCGGTGGCTTTATTAACTGTCTGAGTTTAGAGGAAGTTAATCAGACCCGGAGGCCTGTGGGGAGGGGGCTACACCAGCTGGACAGTCCCCCCCCACCCCCCCGCCCACAACCTCCCAGATCCCAGGCTGCCAGTCGCTCCCTCCCCAGCTGGACCCAGAGGGCAGAAGACCCACTGCTTTCCCCACGGACAGGAGGCTAAGCAGCAATAAGCCACACTGAGATCCTAGCAAGGTTTGATTAGAGAGGGCAGATATCAGCCACCAGCCCACACTGAGGTCAGGGCCAGCTCCCCGGGGCTCTGTGCCGAGTGCTAAGCCTGCCACAGCTGCATCTTTCCAGGCCACTGTGGCAGAAGGGCTCACACCTAGCAAAGGCCCAGAAGCAAAAGCTACATTCAGCCAGGGAGCTCTGTTTGTTTTGCAGTTTCAGGAGGCTGGAGATTTGCTTTGTAAAGCAGGCTCCACCCAGGCCCCTTTAAAACAGGGAGAGACAAGCGTCCCGCAGGTCATGCTCATGCCTCCTGCCCCTGCCCCAAGCTCAAGCCACGCAGCTGCATGGGAAACGCACCGGCAGCCAGAGTGAACGGAGAACAGTTCCCGCAAGTGGAGGTGGCAGCTTCCCTGCCCATCGGTCTAGCTTCCTCAGCACGTCCAGGCCTACCGTACAGCTCTGAGCCCCAGCCATTCTGCTCCGCGAGCTCCCCCCACCTTACGCCTCAAGATGGCAGCTGCCTTCTTTGTTTATTTCCCTCTCCCTGGGGTATAAAGATGCCGGAGGTTGCTAGTGATGAACTCCTCATTAGGTGGAGCAATCAGCATCTTTAAAGCTCAGACACAGACAGTGCTCTGCCAGGCCGAGCCTGATCCGATTGCAGGGGAAGCTAAGCAGTGTTGCATAGCCGTACCCCCAGTTCTTCACCCCACCTCCAAAGCTGCAGATCCTATTCAGAGCTGGAATTTGCAAGGCAGCACCAAGCTAGAGAAAGGACAGGGCCATGGCTGAGGCACTGGGATTCAGGAGATCAGGGTTCAAATCCCAGCTCTGGCACAGACTGACTGGGTGACCTTGGGCAAGTCACAGCAGCTCTGTGCTTCAGGTTCCCCACCTTTAAGCCCAGGTGGATGAGAATCCTTCTTTCATCCTATTTGAACAGTGAACTTTTGGGGGCAGGGACCCTCTCACTGCATCTGTGCAGGGCCTAGTACACTGAAGCCTTGTTTCAAAATGGTCAGTGATGGAGAATCCCACCACGACCCATGGTAAATTGTTGCAATGGCTATTTAATTGCCCTGACAGTTAAACACACACACACACACCCAGTTTCCAGTCTAAATTGGTCTTGCTTCAGCTTCCAGCCATTGGATCGTGTTAGACCTTGGCCTGCTAGATTGAAGAGCCCATATCAAATGTTTGTTCCCCATGTAGGTACTTCTAGACTAATCACTTCACACTTCAACAGCGGCCAACTCAGGGCAGAACCATGCCCCTGGGGTCAGGATGGATCTGCATCTATGTAGCTATATGGGAGAGCAGAAAGTATTAAACACCCTCCTTCCCCCCCAAGAGGAATTCCCAATCCTGCCTCTTTGAAGATGGAGAATTCTTCCCCTCCCAGGTCTACATGCCACCAGGCCAGTTTCAGACACTGCTCTGAACGTCACAGTTTGCAGGGGGGTTGGCTCAGACCCCCATTGATACCAGCACACTCCACGCCTCTGACACTATATCGGCAGTATTGCCTAGAGCACTAAATTTCCAAGGACCATGGGTTCTATTCCTCGCTCGGTCACTGGCCTGCTGGATGACCTTGAGCATGTGTGAAAGTCTGTATCCCTCTTTTATAGAGCTATGATAGACCTTGTACAGAGTATGCCTTGTGAGGTATCATTTGAAAACTCATAATTTGCTGATCGTTATTGTCCTGGTGAAATGTGTGGCAACATTGTATGCAAAGTTATAAGAGTCTACTGTATGATGTTACTAAGCCATATTCCAAATCTGGAGACCAGTCACAAACAGTTCCCCAAAGACAAAATACCAAAATAACTGATACCTCAGCCAGCTGTCAACAAAATCAAATGGACTGGCTAAATGGCTATCCTTTGGCAGGAAAAAGGATGTGGGCAAAAATCTACACCTTGACAAAAGGAACACTGCAGGGTTTCCTGTCCACACAGACTGTCTCTTGAACCTCGGCTGGAGAGGATTCACAAAGAAGAGACGAACGTATAAAAATAGAGCAAACATCCCACATTCTCTCTCCCCCCTTCATCTCTACCCACGGCCTCAACACCTGAAGAACAAAGAAAGGCATTGGACTGGGGGAGGAATCCTGTCTGAAAGACTGAGCCAGTAAGACTGTTGGAGCACGCAGTGAGAGACTGCTTAGAATTCACTTAGCTTGTTAAATTAGGCACGAGTTGTGTTTTACTTTTATTGTCTTGTAACCAACTCTGACTTTCATGCCTCATTACTTGTAATCACTTAGAATCTTTCTGTGGTTAATGCATTTGTTTCATTGTTTTATCTAAACGTGTGTGTTTGGATTGGAGTGTTTGGGAAACTCCATTTGGGATAACAGGATTTGCACACATCCCCTTTTATTAACATGACAGACTTTATATGAGCTTGTATGGTCCGGGAGGGCGCTGGGAAGTGCAAGATGCACATTTCTGGGGGAAGTCTGGGACTGGGAGTTTGCTGGTGTTACCCTGCAGCGTAATTCAGGAGTGGCTGGCTAGAGCCCACACGCAGTAGAACTGAAAGCAATGCACATGCAAGAGGCTGTGTGTGAGCAGACCAGGAGTGGCTGCTCTCAGCAAAGCAGTGTTGGAGAATTGAGGGGACACAGCTGTCCATTGGTCCAGATTGTACCCTGGTGATGTCACAGCCGCCCCATTTATGCCTCAGTTTCCCCACCTGTAGAATTGGGATAATGAGACTGACCATTTTAAAGCCCTTCGAGATCTACTGATGACAAGAACTATAAAAGCAGAGTTAACTTTGGTAGAGCTAATGCTCTACTAGGACTTTCTGGTTCTGTAGGGGGTCTTTTGAAAGGATGCTCAGGGCTTTCCTGGTGTGCTCGGAGTTCAGCAAGTGAAACCCAGCACAGACAAGTGCAGAGCACTGCACCTAGAGAAGCAGAATCGAGAGCACAGCTACGCACTGGGAAAGAACGAGCTGGCAGTGGTATTGCAGCAGAGGATCTGGGGGTTAGAGCGGATCACAAATTGGACACAAGCTGACAATGACGTGGCTGTGAAGAAGCCTGATATTCTGGGGTTCATCCACAGAAACTGTGCACACGGCAAACAGGAGGTAACTGTCCCCCTCTACTCAGCACTGCTGAGGCCTCACCTGGAGCACGGTGTCCAACTTTGGGTGTCCCGCCTTAAGAAAGATGTGGACAAACTGGAGACAGTCCAGAGGAGAGCAGTGAAAAAAAAAAAGCTTTAGCAAGCCTAAGCTGCATGAGGAAAGGTCGAAAGAACTGGGCATGTTTAGTCTAGAGAAGAGAAGGCAGAGAGAGGAGAACTCATAACAGTATTCAAACACGTTAAGGGCAGTTATAAAGAGGACAGTGATCAATTATTCTCCACGTCTACTGAGGGAAGGGCAAGAAGAAATGGGCTGAATAAGCAGCAAGGGAGAGATGTAGCTTAGCTATTAGGAAACGTTCCCCTCACAGCTAGGAAGTGAAGTATTGGGACAGGGGACCAAGGGAGGTTGTGGAATCTCCACCACTGGAGGGTTTTAAGAACAGGTTGGACAAACACCTGTCAGGGATGGTCTAGGTTTACTTGGCCCTGCCTCAGCACAGGGGGCCAGACTAGATGGCCTAGAGGTTCCTTCCAACCCTTCATTTCTATGAATTTCAAAAATCTGTGTGCACCACTGCCCATTAGTGGATAGACTCAGAACGATGTGTCCTAAGCCCTATGCTGCAGACCACTGAAGGGTGATTTGCCTCCAGCTCAGCGGCCAGGCATTTCAGAGCAGGTGGTTCTGGGTTCTGTTCGTGAAACCCCAAGCGGCGCTTTCACAAAGGGACCCGTGACACAGCTTGGCTCTAGCATGTAGCTCCATTTCTGCTGTACCTTCCAGCCTAAAATACTTTTGGCGATGCAGCCAGCTCGGGGGCATTGCGCAGCTGCGGCTGCTTTTAACGCCATGTTTCAGAGAGGAAGCGAAGACGATTGCGTTTGCAGGTGGAGAAAGGGGAGAGGAAGGGAAAGATTGGGGAGGCAGAACAAAAGCAGCTCAAGTTGGAATGTGGCCAGGACATCGCAGGATCTTTAAATGGGTCAGGATCTCCGCTGAATGAGTCAGTGTTTTTCTGGCAGAGACTTTCCAAGCAAGTCACAATCCTGCTGTTACGAACACGCTGCCAGTCTAGCTCCTACACACGGGGGAGGGAACTGGTACTTTCTGAAACTTGCTGCAGCAACATCTTCCCTGGGAGCTTGTGCTAACAACCTTCCTCCCCCCAGCCCAATCCATTCTCTGTCTCCACCTGCAGTCTCAGCTTATAAGCTTTTTGGGGCAGAGACCATCCTTGTGCTATGGACAACACGGAGCACAATGCAGCCCTGATCCCCATAGCACCTCCATGCACCTTAGTGGTAGCTTGCAAGCTACCTCACCGCACACAGGAATCCTGCTGCCCAGCCCCCCTGCTCTACCCACTACACCCCACCAGCTAGAGTTTATGAAGTTGAGCATTGGACTCTTCATTCACAACAAAAAAACCCACAACACACACACAATTGTAACCACCTCTTCCGGATCCTGGGTCTCTCTCTCCTCCCACCCGCAACCAGTGACCCCAGACCTCACTCAGGCCCTGCAGAAATCAGACACCACTCCCCTCCCCTTGTCCCAGTCCCCCAGTCAACATGCCTCAGCCTCTCAGGGCAGAGATAAGGAGCTGCCCCCTTCCAGCTGAAGCATCAGCAGACACCAGCCCTTCCGCCTGGCTGTTTGAATCCAATGTGAGCCCAAAGAGGGATTGGGGAAGGGAACCCAGCTCTGGCCAGTCACTGCTCTGTACAGCTACTGCTCTGTACAGCTGTCTGCGTTCCCATGGAAACGCCACGCTTTGGGCACACAGACCTGCTATTGGACTGGCCTCGTGCAAACACAGACCATCTGGAGTGAGCCGCGTCATGCAGCTCACGCCCCAGGCGCGGGCTGCCTGGGCACTGCCCACTCCAGGCCTCACTGGGGTGCCAGGGCTCCACACACCCTTTGCCCCCTATGTACAGCAGCTGTGAGACCTTTGCACAGAGCTTCTGCCCCGCTCCCCACAGCACCCCCTGCTGGGAGAGGCTGGGGAAGTGGGAGCTCCCCCCAAAGCCAGAGTTAGAGAAGATTAAACAAGATCTGTGTCCTCCTTCCCTTTCTGAAGGCTTTCTAGGCCAGTCCAGGCTTAGCGCCTGCTTCCCCACTTGGAATAAAGGGGGCCTGGCCCCTTTAGAGCTCTCTCTATCCCAGCTCTTGTTTGCATAAGAATGGCCCCAGCTCAGAGGGTGGGGGGGCGGAATCCATTGAGAAGGGGAAACAACCAAAGAAAACATCCCTGAATCAGAGCTGAGCCCAGCAGCTGCTGCCAGACAGGAGCTGCTCCCCATGCACCAATCCATCCCCCACACCATGCCACAGAGCCCAGTCCTAGAGCCAGCCCCACATATCCATCTCCATCCCAAGGGTTGCATCTCATCAACATCTGCTCAGGCTGCTGCCACCCAAAAGGGACACCCCCCTCCCAGGCTATTGCTACAAGCGGACTAGTGTTCCCTGCAGCAGTGACCTCTGCTGGCTGCAATCTGAACTGCATAGCCAGGTGTCATATGGCCTATACTGCTAACAACTGGTGGTGATTTCCCATTAGCAAAACGCCTGCTGTTTAAGAATGGGAGGATCATAGATCTATCCTCCCATGGATGCCACTGAGTCAAAAGCACAGCACAGGGGAAGGCCTAGGAGTTGCTCCACGGATTCATGGCTTCTGCTCTGTCCTGGGAGAAGAGCAGTAGTAGCGCTCTGTCCCCATCCTCCTCAGCAAAGCGAGCTTTCCCCAGCCCTCCCAAACACCAATGTCAGCCAGTGAGAAAGCCCCCAGACGCCTTCGCTCCACCCCACCCCCAGACACTCCCATTTAAGTCTCTGCCTGGCACATGGACACCAAAGCTTGCCAGTTGTGACACAAGACACTCCCCCACCCCCATAATAGAACCCAGGAATCCTGGCTCTCCAGCCTCACTCTGATCTAATCCACTAGACCCTGCTCCCTGCCCAGAGACCCCGAGAATCCTGCTGCTCCCCAGCTTCAAGCCACTAGGCTCCACTTGCCTCCCAGAGGACCCAGGAATCCTGCTGCTCCCAGTCTAAACCCACTAGATTCCCCCCCCCCACCCTGCTACCCCAAGCTCTGGGAGAACCCCAGAAATGCTGGCATGGGGCAATATGCCCCTGCTGATCCTCAGCAGCATCTCTCACATCCTCCTGGGAGCTTTGACTAGGCAAATATCCTGCCAGATTGTTTTGTTTATTCAAATAACCACAGCAACGAAGCGGAGCTGTGTCTCCCCACTTTGCTTTGTGTGCTGGACACGCACCTGAACTCCCTGGGAGCAGCCCCTTGCCCAGACACCTGGCCTGCCGGGGAAAGGTGCTCAAGGATCCCTGAGAAGCCATCTCGGCTGCAGTTAGCAGGGAGAGGGATCAACCCCTGAGCAGCCTGCCTAGGGCCAAGGTGGAGGCTCCCCTCACTGCAAGTTTTTACATTGAGATCGGATGCTTTTCTAGAAGGTCTGTGGCCTGGGTTACAGAGGCCAGACTAGAAGATCCCCAGGGCCCCTGGGGCCTTTATGGGTACGTCTCCACCACATTCTGGAGCCTGCCAGCCTGTGTCAGACTCCGCCCAATGGTGCAGACCAGGCGTGGCCAAACCGTGGTTCGTGAGCTGCATGTGGCTCTTTTACAGTTAAAGTGCAGCTTGCAGAGCCACGCCCCTGTCCCCAATTCTCAGCCTACCAGACTGTACGGGGGAGCTCAGGCTTCTGGCCTGTGGCAGGGTGGTGGGACTAGGGGCTTCTGCCCTATGGCAGGAGTGGGTCTAAGGGCTTTAGCCCAATGCCTCAGCAGGCACCATCCTGCCTGTCGGAGAGCCGCAAGGCTTCTGAAGATTATTGTACATGGCTCGGAGGGTCAGCGTTTGGCCACGCCTGGTGTAGACCGTGCTTTGAAAGTGCAGCTTGGGCGGGAGCTTCTCAGCTGACCACATGGCAGGAGACTCTGTTCTGTCTGGGGTGAGCCCCCTGCAAACATGCTCAGATTCCTGGTGCTTCCTGCCCCCCTTCCCCACCCCACCCCCCATCATCAGTGGATCTCAGAGCACCTCCCAAAGCAGGAGTGTTATTCACCCCCTTTTTACAGATGGGGAAACTGAGGCAAAGGGGGAGAGATTTGCCCAGGGAAAGCCAGTGGCAAAGCCAGGGCTAGAACCCAGGCTGCAGCAGCTGCCTTCTCCTGAGACACTGGTTTCCAGTTGAGGGGGGGAGCAGTTTTAGGCCACATGAGTCTCTAATGAGGCTGACTGACCCAGAGGTTCCCACAGGCTTGCTAGCAACCCAGCCTGCACTACCTAGTATCACTCCTGGGGGTCCCCCTAAATCCTGGCCTGAGCATGCACAGGAGTGGCTGCCGTGTACACTAAGCAGCTGACTGGGCACGTGGAGCAGAGGGAGAGGATTGGTGACCACACCTGGCTGGCTGGGACAGAGATGCAAAAGCCAGCCAGGCAGGTTCTAGAGCCGGCCAAGAGTGCCTCCCAGCTCTGCTCCCACACGTGGCAGTTGTGAGCAGCATCGGGCGTGCCGATTCTGACACATCGCTGGGGACCAGGAGAGCCCCAGATCCAGCACACCCTGCCAGGAGAAGGGGGCCTGCTCTGACTCACAGCACAGTAGGGCTGCTGTGGAGTGTAGGGGGCCAGGCAGCCTCTCCCCCACGCACTGGGGCCTGGCATCTCGGCCACTCCAGAGAGTGGTCAGGCACGGGCAGCATCGGGTACAGCCATTGCACCATGCTGGGGGAAGCCTCAGACCCAGCAGGGACTTGGATATGGGGCAGGTGCAGCAGACACGCCCTAGGGAGGTGCAGCAGAGAGGAGCCCCACCATCACCTGGAAGTGGCTCAGCAATTTTTCCTCTAGCTCACAGCTTCCCTTTCAGGTGGGGAAAGCCTCACCCCACTGCAATGAAGGGGTCAGACCCCACCTCTTGCAGGATGGCTTCAAAGGGGAGCCCGGATGCACCCCAAAGTGTGGCCCACCCCAGATAAGAGTCATCATCGGACGAAGCTGTTCCCATTAGGGTAGCAGGGAGGGGATCATTCCCACCCCACCAACAATCCTAGTTCTAGATCAGGCAAATAGCTGTAAATCACAACACTGAAGAGCATCAAGTGCCTTAAGATGCCAGGGGACGGCCTAGAGGCAGAGCAAGGGGTTCTGCCGCCCCCTCCCCTCCACCCACCATTGCCGTTCCCTTACGTGCTGGCAACAGAACCCAGGCATTCTGCCACCCCACCCCCAGAGGTGGCTGCATCTCAAGACCTAGACCATGCTGGGAAATATTTAGTTTCTGGCCCTTTGCAACTGATAAGTCTCCTCTCCCCGCCCCCCAGGACGGGGGGCACCGTAATGTGTCAGCCTATGGTGTGCTAGGCAGCTCCCCCACCCAATGATTGCATGGAAGGTGGGGGAGGAGAAGGGATGCTAGCCTGGGAGACCCCTGTGTAACCACAGGTTGGACAGAAGTTAATCAGTGTTGGGATAAGCTTCCATGCACACCCCCATAGGAGCTGAATCTTGATCTGGAGTGACCCCTAACCCTGGCATGGGGGGAGGTGCTGTCTGACACACACACACCCTGCTGCCCCCAGCTAGAGCCCACCTAATCCCCAGCCCATCCAGCAGGTTCCAGAATGTCAGACTGTCCAGAGGCCAGTGGCCCAGGGCCAGACATTCCTGCATTTACTGTGGGCTCCCAACGCCCCCTCCCCCTCAGGGGCAGAATGTGCCCAACAGATCAGGATATACCAGCCATGCAGGGGCTGGAGACACCAGCTCCTCTTGCTTCCCAGGCACCTCTGCTCAGAGACACAGGCCTTGCCCAAGAGACCTTCACATCAGGAGCCCTACAAGACATCTTCCCTGGCATCAAGGGACACAGTGTGTGTGTGTGAGCGCATGCATGGGGTGGGGACAGGGAAGACCTGTCTCAAAACAGGACCTTCCTCAATCCCTCTCTCTCAGCAGTGGGGTTGAAGTTAAACAATCCCATTCCAACCTGGCAGCTACTCCCTTAAACCAATCAATAAGCTAATTATTCATGGATCAGCCAATTAGTTTATCAACTGGATTTAATCCATTGACAGAATCCAGGGTGGAGCATCTCTTACTCATCCCAGCACAGAGATACCAAGGCCCTTGTGAATTCACAGAGCAAGATGAGTTAGGCAATTCCCCTCCCCCAAAAGAGGAGCATTTGTCCCAAATGCAATGACCAGACACATTGGAGACCACAGCAGGGGGGTGAATCCCTTTGCTGCCTCTCTAATTTAATCCAACTAACTACAACCCCGGCCAGCCCACACAGTGATTTTAAGACCAGAAGGGGCTATTGGAGCATCTACGCAGCCCTCCTGTCTAACCAGACCAGAGAAGGTCCCTCAGTTACCCCTGTATTCAGCCCAGTGAATGCACAATTTTAACCTACCTCATGTAGCGGAGCCCTTGATTAACACCTGAGATGCACCATCTTTAATTTAAACCAGTTTAGTTAAAGTGTGTTCCCATGGGCCTTCACCGGGTGATTTGTTTCACAGTCGCTCGGGACTGTGTAACCAGGCAATTGGGTGTGTGTGACTCTTTAAAGTCATCTCATATCAGCATAACCCCTAGTGTAGCTGCAGTTATAAATTCACTGATGCTGGCCTGGCTTATTCCCTCTCCCCTATAGAAATAGCTTGGTCGACTGTGGAAGTACTACAGATATGGGACATTAAGTTCCCTGGCACAGACCCTATGGGGAGTTAAGCGACAAAAGGCCTTTGAAGGTCTGGGCCCCCCCATTTCTAAAACAGACACGAGAACTCTGCTGATCTGTTCAGCAACCAGCGAGAGGGGGCAGAGTTTGGAACCCAACGGGAGGAAGCACAGGTTACAGGACACAACAGAGGCACCCAGGGAACTATTTAGAAAACAGATTATGGGATGGAACTAAGAATTGTGGGAACATGACATCCCCTCCCCCAAGATCCCACAAATTCTACAAGAAGAGCGGATATCCCACAATGCACAGCTAAAGAGTCCTACAAGATGCATTGGGACACCTACCCCATGTGGCAGGTCTGTCTTCTGCAGACACAGCCTTTCACAGCAAGGTTGCACAGCCCCAGCCAAGCACACACATGTTCCAGGTTCATTGTCACACTGGCAAAAGTGCTACTGGTAAAGCTCAGGGGTGTAGATGTGGCATAAGGCACCTTTATACCAGTATAACGGCAACCATGCTACCAGGGCGGGGCAGAGGGTGACCAACAATTTTAAGGCCTGGTCTACACTTAAAAAGGAGATGGACCTGGGTACATCACTCGGCGCTTGGGAAAGTTTTGCACCCTGTGCGATGTAGTTAGGTCAACCTAGCCCACCCTGGAGACATGGGTACCATGTCTTGGAGAGGGGGGTTCATTACATTGATGGAAAAATCCCATCCCTTGACAAAGGAAGCGTCTACAATACAGCGGTCCAGCTGCAGCACCCTAGCTGCGCAGCTGTAGTGTAGACATGCCCTGCAACACTACCAACCCAGGTAGAGCATCTTATTTAGATTTAGCTTAAGCCTGTTACTTTGGTCTCTCCTTGGGACACTTTTGCTGGTGGGAGCCGTGTCCACACTAGGAGGGTCAGCGCTGGATGGCTCTCCCAAGCACCTCTCCTAGCCAAGGTGCCACACCCCATCCACTAGGGTCGGCAGCGAGGAGCTTAAAATTCACCCCAAGTTAAAGCTGGTGCAATTTTCTCCTGGAAAGAGCCCCAGAAGGGGCTAAGCCAGAGCCATTTTGGGCACGGATTTACCCCGGCTCGGACCTGCCAGGCCCATCCCCTCAGAACATGCCTTCCCCCATCGCAATAGTGACCCAAACAGATTGGGCCTCCCTTGCAACTCCCATCCCAGCCCGGGGCCTCTCTGATGGGCAGAGTAGCAGCCCCAAGGAGACCTAGGAACCCCCACCCAGCCCGGATATCAGTCAGCTGTCGGGAACCCACAGGGTACGACTCCCTGAGCCATGCGTGGTGCACAGGGAGGGTAAAACCTACAGGACCCCATTGCCAAAGGGGCTCGGAGGAGTGGGTGACCCTTACAGCCCCATCGCCCCACCCCCGGCCACGGCCAGCTCCAGCCAGACACAGCTGGGGCGGGGAGAGAAGCGAGGTGGGTCAGATCGCCCGGCTAACAAAGGCGTTGGCTCCCCCCCAGCCCAGCTGGGAGATTTGCACCTGCTGGGCTATTAACATTCACACCGGGCTGCATCCAAACCACCCTTCCCCCAGCTCCGCTCCAGCCGGGAACCGGGGGGGCAAAGAGAGCCCGGGGCTGGGGAACGCGGGGGGCAGAGAGCCCGGGGAATTGGGGGGGGGCAGAGAGAGCCCAGGGAATTGGGGGGGGGCAGCTAAAGGCAGCGGGGCCGCAGGGAAGGGGCCGCCTGGCTGTTACCTGCTGCGATCCGCGGGGAACCGCCTCTCGCCACCTGCTGCAGCCCCCGCCGAACCCGGCTTTGTCTGGCAGTGCGGGGGGGGTGGCGGCTGCTCCCGGGCCGGGCGTGCGGTGCCGAGCAGCGCCCCAGCCCAACTGGGTGAGGAGGGGGCCGGGCGGGGAGGACACACGCTCCCCCCCCCCGCCCAATTAGCTCGTTAGCCAATGGCAGGGCAGGCTGGGGTTTAAAGCGATGATGTCACCCGCTCCGCACCCCCAGGGGCTGGTCAATTGTCTTCGCCAGCCGGCGGGTGCTGCCGCTTTGTGCCCTTGCGCCGGGCAGCTGGTTTCGGGATCGATGGGCCGGGGGGAGGGGGCGTGTAACCCTTTCACTGCCAGGGCTCCCTAGCCCGTCCCCACGCTACAGTCTGGCTAGCCCCACACACGAACCTCTGTGGCTGTCCCCCCTCCCCTCCGTGTCTATCTGTCCTGTCCACCTCGCTGTCCCCACACCCCTGGCTCTGTCTGACCCTGTAGCCGGGCTGGCGGTGTTAGCTGGAAAGCTGGGCTCTCTCCCCAGCAGAAGTTGGTTCAACAAAAGACAGAGGGATCGCTCTGCGTCTGACCTCTCAGCCCTCTGCCTGGGGAAAGCGGTGCTGCCTTCCAAAGAGGAGCCCGGGAGTGAGCCATAACTCTGCGAGACACCAGAAACCAGGGCCTGAACAGACTCTGCCTTTATGGCTTATCACAACAAACTGTAACCCAGGAACACCCCCTCTTTGTCTTATGACTGCAGAGGGGTTAATGGGCCAGCTACCTTGAACGGTCCCTTACTAGGGGGTAGTCAATTATTTTTTGTCAAGTCCACATTTCTTGGTCAGGGTCCAGACTCCAGAGAAACATTTTCCACACCGCAATAATGATAATAAATCAAAAGATTTGAGGGTCTGTTCAAAAGCATCTGGTGGTCTGCCTATTAACTACCCCCGTTTCCAGGATATGCTACCTGTCTATGCTAAACAATCTGTTCCACCTTGGATTTTGCTGTGGCGCTCAGAGGCCCTTTCCCAGACCCAAAGAAGAGCTCTGTGCAGCTTGTCGGTTTCATCAGCAGAAGTTGGTCCAATAAAAGATCTTCCCTCCCCCACCTTGTTTTTCCTCTCCTGGGATCAACTCCACTACAACACCACAGCAAATCTCTCTCTATCCACCCCCACACTCACCGTCCGTCTGTCTGTCTGTCTCTGTCATGCATTCTCTCTCTCTCTCCCTGTATCTCTGAGTTTAACCACCTTTTATACTAATATGCTGAACCCTTTGGTGTCAGAGGAAGTGGTAAATCCAGCATTGCCTGGTAAATCCTGTAACATTCAATATTTCCCCATATCGCCCAGTATGTTTACGACTGTGCTGCAAACCTGCGCCTTGTGGGCTGGTCTCTCCTTGCTCCCCAGCCTCCAGGGGAATTTGGAGACAGCCCCCCACCCCGCTGAAGGTTATGCAGGACTAGGGCTCTGGAGGGGGAACCAGCACTTTGCTGTCATAGCATCCTGCGAGCTGGGCCCTGCAGTGGGGGCCAGCAGTGTGGGAGCACAATCTGCCTGGGGGCTGCAAACAAGGTGAAACAGGAGTGGGCGGATCTGCATAGGGATGAGGGTGGTGAATGGGTTCCCTAGGGAGGTGGTGGAATCTCCATCCTTAGAGGGTTTTAAGGCCCAGCTTGACAAAGCCCTGGCTGGGATGATTTAGTTGGTGTTGGTCCTGCTTGGAGCAGGGGGTTAGACTAGATGACCCCCTAGGGTCTCTTCCAACCCTAATCTTCTATGAAATCAGGGAAAATAAACTGGGCGAACCCTGGGCCCTGAAGTGCCTGCGGTGCTGATCAGGGTGATGGGGGGATGCTTCTAGGGGCAGGATCCTATGCTATGACTTGCCTCCCTTCCCCAGGGCAGGGCCAGGGCTGTTAGGGTTGGCTTCGTCCCCTCTTGCCCAAGCAGTCCCCACCTACACCCTTATTTCTGAACAGCCCCAGCTGTGTCCGAAGGGAACCGCTGGCCTGCTCACCAGGTTGTGCCTCCCCAGTGGTTGCTCTGTGCAACTACAGCAGGAGGCAGGAGAGGCCCCTCCATTCTGAGCAGTAGGGGCCTGATTCATAGATTCTAGGGCTGGAAGGGACCTCGAGAGGTCATCGAGTCCAGTCCCCTGCCCTCATGGCAGGACCAAATACTGATTATAGGTCACAGGTTCAAGCCTCACCCCAGACATGGGAGACTGCAGGCAGAGGTATTATGGGATGTACCCCAGGGGCCACCTTCTCTGCTGCGCACTCTGTTCTGGAGGCTGCTCCTTCAGTCAGCTGCCTCTGCTTCTCCAGATCTGACAGGGGTACCCCACAAGGAGCTGAGGGATGGGCAGAGCTGTGTGCCAGAGGAGCCCAGGGCTGGGCCAGCAGGGGGTTGGAGGCTGGGACTGAGGGGCACCAACAGAGCCGAATGTGGACTTGGGGACACACAGCGCAGCAGGGCTGGTAATATAGGCAGCCCTCCCTGCCACACCCTCTCTCTCCTCACAGATATCTTAAGGCAGAATAGTCCAGATTTGCCTCCCTGGGGTTCAGTGGGAGAGTGTGGGGGTGTGTGTCGGGGGGTTGGAATTCAGAATCATTGGGCCCCTCACATGGTTAGGTTTGTAAAGCGACAGCGCCACCTGCTGTCAGATCCTGCAACACACCCGTGTGCACACAACACACTGCAGGCCTGCTCGGTGAGTCACACATGCACACACACGGACATGCAGCATGTGCATGTGCAAAGCCACACACTGCAGCAGCAGGCCTGTTGTGGGTGCTGGCAGGTCAGGGTGTAATGTGACTGTGGCCCCCCAAGTACACGTCACGGCTCTAGCTGGAATTCCGTGGTGCTGACAATGCTGCTGACATTGGAGTTAGTGAGGTGTGTATGTGGGGGGAGGGGGGGGCGCTGCTTCGCTACTTGGCTGCTCCCAGATTGTTTTTCAGTGTGATGCGTGTACACACACACACGTCCTGGCACAGTTGTTCTCCATGCAAGGGGTGGGGGAAATGCCCTGGAGTCTCAGCCCCACACAATGAGCATCTCTAAAAACGGGCACAACTCAAGCAAACATCAGCTCATCCCCGCCCAGCACCTGTTTGGATGTTCTGATGAAATGACCGGATTCTCCCCTAGCAGGCAGCTGCTACAGGCTGCCCCAGAGCTGTCAACCCACCAGCGGGTCCGTGAGGGTTGTGACTACTGCCTCAGTGGCTGGTCTGCACAAGTGGGTAAGAGCCTACTGCTACTGCCAGCTAGTGGAGCTCCTCCTTCGGCTCCTTGGACGAGGCCTGGGCTTTGGCGCCGAGGTTAGTGGGTTCACTTGGGGGGGGTGTCATCGTTGCAGGAGCAAAGAGGGGGAGTTGTAGTACAAGAAGTTCCTATCCCCTTCACAAGCAAAGGCTGGGCTGTGAGATCCTCCCTCCTACCAGAATACCACCCCTCGGAATGACCTAGGCCAAGCCATGGGGCACATCCCCCCTGGGCCAAAGCTGGGCCATGGCCTCCCTCAGGAGCTGAACCTAGGATCTCTGGCTCTTAACACATGAGCCTCTGGGGCCTGGGCTAAGAGCCAGGATTGCTGGCCAGGGCTGCATCAGGCACAGCAGGCCCACCACCACTCGAGAGGCCCAGAGGACCACTCTGGGAGGGGGTGTCACAGGACTAAAATGGTGCTAGTGGGAGCTGTTCCCCTGGGTGGGGGGGGTCTAATCCCACCCCCAACTACCCTAGCTCAGGCCCAACCCAAGAAGGACTCTAGTCTCGACAGGTCCTTAGACCAGGCCCATCACCACGGCATTGGGGTGCCCCCGGCCGTGCATCGAGCATCTGCCCTGCCTGCTCCATTCTTCATCTGAGTGGGTGTGTGGCAGGGAGGAATGACACGTTCCTCATCTCTCACTGCCTATGCGTCCCCTCTGGGGGGGAGCGTTCCTACTCCAGGAGCTGCTTAGCGAAGAGCACGGGGGCCCTGCCCTCAGCTAGGTCTATTGTAGGAGCGTATGCCCATATAGCATCATCGGTTGGGGGTGGGGAAAGGTGTTTCTAGACCAGCAAATGCCCTAGTGTAGTCACAGCTACACCAGTGTAGCTGCCATTGCCCGTACAGCCTGTTTTGCTCACTGACGGGGTACAAGCACTTTGCCAGCGAGCCAGCTACCTCCATAGCACTGGGATACAACTTCCCCCAGTATGGGCCCCGCTGTACCACGAGGGTTGCCAACCTCGAGGATTGTCCTGGAGTATCCAGGAATTAATCTTTAATTATGTCATGTGATGGAACCCCCAGGAATTTGTCCAACCAAAGTTGGCAACCCAATGCACCAGTATAGCTTAGCGCATTACTTGGGCTAGTGCAATCCCTTGGCTGTGCAAACAGGAAGTATTGATCCATAGCAAGGACATTCAGTTCCTCTGTTTGGCACCGGTGTGATCGCTGCTGGAATAACATGGCCAGTTCTGGTGGCCCTGATTTGAGACGGCAGGTTGTGGATTAAGGCGGAAGAGTTCAAGACGACCCAGGAGAACAACTAAAGCAGTGGGCTCCAAACTTTTGAGGGTTGCACCCCTCCTTACCCCCGTCCATGTCCCCCACCCCAGGCCTGGGTCGGGAGCAGGGCCGCGGCTGGGGGAAGGGGGCTGGGGATGGGAAAGGAGCAGCAGCAGCAGCCAGGTGCCGCTCCACTCTTGGCCCTAGGCAGGAAAGGGAGCCCTGGCCAGGAGCTGGGGGCAGGAGCAGAGTCACAGCCAGGCCATAGTGGGCGCCAGCAGCTAGGCCCTCGGCCGGTGCAGAGCCACGCGTGGGGATGGGAGCTGGGGGTGGGGCAGGGCTGGGTGGTGCTCCCTCCCCACCCCTGTGGGAGCTGATCAGGGCCTGCCCCACCCCCCAAACATTCCTCCACACACCCCGGGGGGGGGGAGTGCATCCCACACCTCTGCACTAAAGGATTAGCAAACCTGCCTTCTAGTGATAGACTCCAGGAGCTCACTCGCTTTAATTTCCCAAGGAGATGGTTAACGGGGTGACTTGATTGTCATTTCTTAGTACCTACAGGAGAAAGAGAAATTTGCTAATGGGCTCGTCAGTGCAGCAGGCAAACATCTAACAAGATCCAACGGCTGGACGTTAAAGCTAGACAAAGTTCACACCAAAAATAGGGCACCGTTTTTGTTATCAGCGAGGGTCATTCACCAGTGGAACAGCTCACCCAGGGCTGGAACAGATTTTCCCTCACTGGAAACCTTTAAATCAAGAGAGACGTGCTGCAGCCTAACCACAGCTATAGCACTTCCGTGGGCATTAATTTAGGGCCATCCAGGTCAGACCATGTGACCGCTGTGGTCCCATCTGGCCTTGGAATCTCTGAACGCACCTTTATCCTGCTCAAACTGCATCCTTACTCAGAGGAAGCAGAGTGGCCTAGTGGGTACAGTGCTGGCCTGGCACTGCCCAGCCTGTGGGGTGACCTCAGAAAAGTCACTTCCCCCACTCTGTGCCTCAGGTTCCCCATCCGTACAATGGGGATAGCACTGAGCTCCTTTGTAAAGCACTTTGAGCTCTACCCCTGGAAAGGGCTAGGAATGATTATCAATGAATGAGCTCAGTATAACACCCCCTCCCCGCTATACAAAGCACCCTGGGCAGATCAGGCCTGTGCTAGATTTAAACCTATCTAAAAAGAGTATCCAGGCAGAGTCACACCAGTTGGATTTAACCCCCACATGTGCATGCTCCTATTGCAGTGTGAAAGCTGCATCGCCCAGGAAGCGCCTGCACTGGGGACAGAAGAAACTCTATGGGGACTGTGACCTCTGTGGGGCAAAGAGCATCATTCTGGTCTGTGCTTGTATAATGCCTAGCCCGCGGAGGGGCTGGTCCACAGCAGGACTCCTAGGCACTGCTGTAATACAGCGCCTAGTGCCCTGGTCCACGGCAGGGTTCCTAGGCATTGCTGTAATACACCTGATACTGTACAGCACCTAGCACCCTGGGAGCCTGGTCCACAGCAGGACTCCTAAGCATAACTATAATACAAAGAATTAAACCAGGTTTACGCTACGGCCTTCTGCTGGCATCACTCAGGGGCATGGTAAGGACAGAGCATTGCTGGCATGAGCTCCTAGTACAGACCCACTTTGCCCACAGAGCTGCCCTGTGACTGGGATAGCTTGCTCTGGTCAAGGGGGGTGGCTTTACTGTAGCAGCACAGTGCACGGTGCTGCTGCAGCCATACCAGGAACCCTTTGCTAGTATAGCAACCCCCAACTTACCTTGCACTGTCCAGCAGGAGCTCTTGAAACGCTTTACAAAGTAGTTTGGTATCGGTACCCTCATTGTACAGATGGGGAAACTGACGCACAGAGCAGGAAGGGACTTGCCCAAGGTCACCCACCAGGCCAATGGTGGATTTGGGACCAGCACCCAGCCATCCTGTGGCCCAGTCCAGTGCTCCATCCAGTAGACCCCACTGCCAGCCATATGCACACTAGCAGTGCTCTGGGAGTACAGTACTGGTACAGAGTAGGGGTGAAGTGCTGCGAGCATGAATGTGATCAATCAGTCCAGCTTTGTGCTTAGACCAAGCCTAACAGTCCTGATCCTTTGGCTAAGCTGTGGGCCAGAAGTGCCCGCTCCTCTTTCTGCCTCACGTGCACACCCATGGGGGGGGGGGGGGGAAGCAAATCCCAAAACTAGCCCCAGCTGAGTTTTCTATACAATAAACTTCTGTTTTATTGAGTAAAAGAAAAAACAAACCCACTCAACTTCCAAAAACCTTTGACACTGTTATTTATATCCAAAAATAAAAAAAATAAGCTGCTTTTATTGTGATAAATACATCTAGAATACACTGTGATAAATACATATTTTTATAAACAGGGCACTGTACACTTTAGACACAGAAACAGCTGTGCTGGGAGGTAGCAACTGACCTGGACATAGAACAGAGACATTCTAACCCCCCCCCCAGGGCTACCAAGCTCAATTAACTCTTTAGTAGCTGTTTAACCTCTCAAGACAAGGTGGAGGCGGCCTCTACTGAGATGTCCCCAGCAGGGATGGCACCAGAGAATCTAGAAGCAGGAGAATCTACTCTGACTGCTCTGTAGCATGTATGAGCCTCTCTACATGGTAGAGGCACGAATGGGTGACAAGGCTGCTCAGGGTGGGTTACACGTAGGCTTGGAAGGATTCGATTTCCATCAGTAAGTCTCAGTAAACATGAATTGCACCAGCCACAAAAACATTGCTTCGGTACATGGCAGTTACCAGTGATGACTGGCCATGGCTGAAAAATGCTGCTTCACTCTCCAACTTTGATTTAAGGCGATTTCCTGTGTATAGTTTAACAGGGGGTGTTGGCCATTTGTGTTTTAACAGTGAACAAGCTTTAACTTTTTGGAATCTCAACAGCTACTGTAATTAATTAAAAGCAGCAAAGAGTCCTGTGGCACCTTAGACTAACAGACATATTGGAGCATGAGCTTTCGTGGGTGAATACCCACTTAGTCTGGATCTGTAACAGCAGCAAAGAGTCCTGTGGCACCTTATAGACTAACAGACATATTGGAGCATGAGCTTTCGTGGGTGAATACCCACTTAGTCTGGATCTGTAACAGCAGCAAAGAGTCCTGTGGCACCTTATAGACTAACAGACATATTGGAGCATGAGCTTTCGTGGGTGAATACCCACTTCGTCAGATTCACCCACAAAAGCTCATGCTCCAATATGTCTGTTAGTCTATAAGGTGCCACAGGACTCTTTGCTGCTGTTACAGATCCAGACTAACACGGCTACCCCTCTGATACTTGTAATTAATTAGTGTCTGACCCCCCTATAGTGTCCCACAACTGGGAAAATTAAAAAAAAAAAAGGACACCAAACCACCATCATCTATTGAAATTAAAATCAAATGCTGCCAAGCTTAGTTAGATGCACTGAAGGGGGGATCCTGGATAAACTCCTCTGGATTGGGATGGGGGGTATTTATGAGAGAAACAGAGCTGCTCTCCCCTCATATGCCATTCCTGTTCTAACGGAAACTAAGCAGAGAACTGGCCTTCCTGGAGCAGGGAAGAGACAGCTGGTCTGGTGGGGCAGTTCAAAAGACCAATAAACTTTAGAGGGTTTGGTGGATCCCGATCTGACATTTGTAGCTGGCAATCTAGCCAGGGACTGGAGCAGAAGACCAGCTTCTAAACTCCCAATTTTTATTTGAGGGGGGCTGGAGTAGGACACAGTCTGATGGAGATACGAGTTTGCAGGGTGTCTGGGAATGCCCCTCCCTTCACAAGGCAATTATACCCGCCAGCAAGAGAGAGAAGGGACTTGCAATCATGGCAACAGTCACTATAAACAGTACGGGGGGGGAGGGAGAGAGAAGATAGAAGGGGAGAGAATTAACTATACCTGATTTTTTTTTTAAACAAGGTGGGGAAGACAGCGAGAAGGGGGGAATAGATGAGATGGGCTTCATTACAAACCCAACAGCCCTCACTCCAAGCTGAGTTTGAAGCTGTGTGTGTGTCAAAGAAACAAACAATTCTCCCCCCAGTGCAACATTGTTGTGCCTGTAGGTATAAAAATCACCCAGCAAGTGGTGATAGAGCAGGCATGAATCCAATGCATCCTTCCCATGGGACCGCCAGCCCCTTACCTCTTGGCATCCAGGGTATAATTAAAAGTGCTTTAATGAGGCTGGGGGGGGGGGGGAAAGAGAGAAGAGCCCTTTGGATTATTAGAGGGTGGTTCAAATGACACCTACTGTCTTCCACCAGGGATGGAGAGCGTGTCCATGGGGGGCTCACCACCAGGGGGCAGTGAGTGCACACAAGGCAGGGGCAGACAGCTCTGGAGGGGACTCCAGGTAGCAAGGTTGGGGGTGGTAGATGTGGGCAAGATTCCCCCACCCCCAGGAGGAAGTGGGGGTGCACAGCAGGGTTCCATGGGGTAGGAAGTGGAAGTGGGGGACACAGAGGAAAGAGGCACCATGGGACAGGAAGTGGAGGGCAGGAGGGGACACGGGTAGAAATACAGGCTAGACAGGGGCTGCCATGTGGGTCAATAGCTTCCCCACCCCTGCCCCCCACCTGTCAGCTTAGAAGCCCCCAATCTATGGCTGAGATTCAAGTCCTTAAAGTGTCATTTGAGTGGGGGTAACCCTCCCCCCACACCATCACCAGGACCCCCATCCGCTCTGGGGTGCCAGCACCGCTCACTCCAGGAACTTGTGCGTGTCTCCGTCTAGCCGGTGCTGGGGGTGCATGGCAGCCTCGTTGAGGGGCTGGCAGTGGGCCGGCCCGCACTGGCACGAGTGGATCACCATGACGCTGCGCGTGAAGGAGTCCCCGTCAGGGCAGCGGAAGGGCACGGCCAGGGTGCGAGTGTGCAGGGGCACGCAGCAGCGCCCGTCCAGGCATGAGCCACAGTAGCTGGGCTGGTACTTGCGGAGGCTCTTGCACCCGGCGTAGGTATAATGCACCGGCTCCTGCGCCTTGTGGGTCCGGAGACACTTCCTGCCCTTCTGCGGGGGGGAAGGGGAGAAATACCCTAGTTAGATGCAGCTGGAGGGGGAGGGAGGGAACATGGTGGGGGCTGGAGCTGCCTGTGTGTCAGACAGCTTCAAGGGCCTGATATCTACAGCTGCAGCATGGCATGAGTTTGCCAGGTCTCAGCCAAGAGAGGGGGATGGGGGACCCAGTTGGATGCATCCAGAATGGAGTGAGTGAGTGTGCCAGGCCTCAGCTGTGTCTGGGGGATGGGACATGAGGAGGGAATCCTGGGAATGGGTGTGTTGGGGCTCAGCTCAGTTTGGCTGTGGGAAGAGACACTCCCAGCACTGGTGGAGACCCAACCCACCACTCAAAGGCTGGACTAAGGCTCCAGACCCCTAGCAGGGAAGCCTGGACTTCCATGGAGCCATTTATAGCAGCAGAGGGTCTAGACCCTCATGGCCCCCACCCCCCAGCCAGCTGCCAAGCTGCAGCATGGCAGGAGCCAGCCCAGCCTGACTCTGCATCAACCCCTTAGATCTTCACCAGCCCCCCACTCCTCCCTTAACTGGTGTATTGGGCCCTGGATGCAGCTGTCATGTGGAGATGGGGCCTCAGCAAGCCTCTTGATCCCCATTTGACAGATGGAGAAACTGAGGCAAAGGGAAGGGACTATCCCAAGGTCACAGCAAGTCAGTGGCAGCACCAGAGAGAACTCAAGAGTCCTCCCCACCCCCTTCTCTAATCACTAGACACCACTCCCCCCAGAGCTGGAGATAGACCCCCAGAAGTCCTGATTCCCAGCCACTCCTGCTCTAGCCACCCCCACCCCCCCAGAGTCCTTTGCTAGGGTAGCAGGCTCCTTGTTCCAACACAACTTCCAGAGGCTGTCTCCACCTCCCTTGGCAAGGATCCCCCCACTGCCCCCCAGCCCGGGATCACAGCCCCACCTTCAGCTTGGTGAAGTCAGGCTGGCCACAGGGTCGGATCTGACACAGCTGCGTCTCCTTGGCCAGCTTGCACTGGGGGTTGTTGGTGGTGACCCGGGTGGAGGCACCTAGGCCACAGGTCTTGGAGCAGGGAGACCAGTCCGTGGTCTGGGTACGGCATTTCCTCAGCACAGAATGGGCCTTGAACAGAGGTGGCCAGGCTGGAGAAGGAGAGAGGGAGCTCAGTTAATACACAGGCTCACCAGCAGGGGGTGCTTGCCATCAAGCCAGGACTGGGAATTTCAGGTAACCCTTCAGTCACACTCTCCCCCCACCAAAGCCAGGCATGAGCTGCAAGGCATGCTGGGAAATGTTCTGGTTTCAATCCCAGTCCATTATTCTATAGCCAGGCAGGTGGCTGAGTTCTGCCCCAGATCCATGCTCCTCTTGTCCTCCAGCTCAGATCAGAGCTGAGGGCAGGAGACTGTTCAGGCCAGTAGCACCAGCTGGTAGGCCTGGGTAGGCCACTGCCCTCTCGCCCGCTGAGGAATCAAGCTATATTAGCTGATGCCACTGTGTCAGGGTGGACCCATGCTCATTGCCACCAGCTGGCAGCCAGGGGTTGTTCCCCTCCCCACCAGTCTCCCAACAACCCCAGGTGGCATGAGACCCTCATAGGGCGATGGCAGACTAAACGCTGCCATCTGTCCTGCCCCATTCCTGCCAGAGCTGGTCCTAGAAGGTGAGAATGGAAGTGCCATCTGCTCACCACCCCTTCACATGAGACACAAAGCCCCGCACTGCCCCAGAGACTCTGCCTACCCAGCAGCCCTGGATTCTGGGGCCAGTTACTCAGCTTCCTCTGCTACCCTCTTGAGTATGGGGGGTGGGATTTAGCTGGTGGCCAGTGGGGCCACCTCTTGAGCAGTGGCCAAGCCAGGATTTGTAACTGGGGGTGAAGTAGGTCACTGATGGGGGGGTTCTGGAGAGCGAGCCCACCCCACTCTGACCCAGCTGCAGGAGCTCCTGCCCATGGGGCCAGGCCCAGCTTCCTGTGTTGCAGCGCCATGCAGGTTTGGCCCCACCAGCCCTCAGGGATGATGGGGGGGCACCACCTGACCCTGTGTCCCACATCACAATACCAGGAGCAGGGAGCTGGAGCAAAGCCCAGCCCCGGGGACATGCACTGTTGCTGCCAGGCAAGTGCACTCTCCAGCCCCATGTGAAAATTGGGATGGGGTGGGGGGGACAGCCCCTTCTGTCAATTGCATAATCCACTTGAAAAGTGGCCACACGTATCCCTAAAGGCTGCCATGCCCTGCTCCCCTTGCTACTGGTTCCAGGCAGCTGTGAACTGAGCCTTTTGGGTGCCAATGATCTCAGCAGCTGCCATTCCTGGGCACTCCAACACCCAATGTGGATTGCCAACTCTTTGGGGCAGGGACTAGCCTCCAGCCTTATGTTTCCACTGCAGCCAGCAGGGTCCCAGTCTAACTTAAATGGCCATGGACGCATGCGCCCAACTCATGCAATATAGGGAGGACTGGAGGCAAAGATGGCTGCTCTAACAGCACATCTGTGGCTGGACTGGAAGCTTAGAGGCTGCTCTAATTTACACTCTATAGTCTTTGGGGAGCAGAGTATAGCCACAGCACAGCTTTGAGCAGGGGGTTGGACTAGATGACCTCCTGAGGTCCCTTCCAACCCTGAGATTCTATGAACATGCTCTGGCTGTGTCCTGATTCATTCCCTACTGAGAGAGCAGAGCCCTTTTGCCAGTTGAGGAAGTTCCCTGCAGGTGGGAGAGTAGGGTGGGAGGGAGGGGAGATTCTCCTAGAATGGACAATCAGGCTAAACAACAGGAGGAGTTGGAGCATTAGCCTGAGGTGGTGGGGGGAAAAGCACCATTCCTAGCCACCCCACCAGGGCAAGTACATCAGACTTGAGCTTGGTGCTAGCTGGTGACAGCACCCTACAAATCAGGGGTTATCCCACCGCACCCACCACTTCTTGCCCAGCCCTGGCATCTCATCCTGGGCTCCTAGGTAGGTGAGCATCCCCTCCCTAGCCCTTTATCTGGTGCACTCACCCAGCAGGTTCTTCCAGTGCTGGTCCTTGCCCACATAGATGAGCTCGTTGCTTTTGGTCTCCCCGCCCTCAAAGGAGACCTCCCCAAACCTCTTGGCCCCCTTGCCGCACACGAACTTCTTGCAGCACTGGCCGGGCACCTTGAGCAGCTGTGGGTCAGGGCAGCTGAGGGAGGCCAGGGGCAGCTCCAGGGGGCAGAGGGGCAGGCAGCCCACGGCACCATCGATGCAGCTGCACTGGTGCTTGCAGCTGGGCTGGAAGTTCTCACCATTCTGGTAGATCCGCCCGTTGTATTCGCACGTCCGGCCTTCCTGTTTGGCTGGGGACACAGCAGGGCCCCCGAGGGTCTTGTTAGTCAGCTGCCCAAGAGGGACCCCCGCTCCCTAGCAGATCCCCCCCCACATCAAGATATCAATTGTCCTAGGAACCTACTGCTGGTCTGCCTGACTCCTAACCCCCCTCCCCTTTCCCAGCCACATGCTGGCTTGGCATTATGGCCCCACAGCAGCAAGGGTCTCTGGGTACTTCGCTGCTCAGAAGCACTGCATTATGGGAGAGGGGCAGAACCACAGCAGTGGCCAGACAACTTGCATCATCAGCTGCACCATGTGGAACGGGGGTCAGCAGCACCCTGGCATGGTGCTCGGGCATCCCACCTGGCACAGACCTACACCCAGCTAGGGATTGTTGTGCAGGCATCAGATGTGATCAGAGGAGACTTGGGGGGAAGGGGCATCATGCACAGGGGAACAGAGAGAACTTGGGGTTCAAGCCCCTTAATGGGGGGGACACAACACAGCTCAAGATTGGACCATTCCCATCAGAGGTCCATGGCTGGAGCCCCCTCCTGGGGCATGGGTCATTTGAGGCTGGTGACTAGGGTGCCCCCCAAATGAGGAAGGAACCTCACCTCTAAGGTAATGCACAGCCCAGGCCCTGGCGAGGCCAAGGGGAGCTGCTGATGCTGAGTGACCTTGGGGGATGAAGGACCTGGATGGATCTCAGGGGGCGTGGGGGGAGGTGGGATCCAGGTCTTTCATCCTTAGATGGCAGCATTGGGCCAGACCCAAGTGTTGGAGCGGGGACTAAGGCTGCTGCTCCCCCCAAGGGCCCAGGAGCAGGAGATTTTAGAGAGGAGCCCCAGCTTTAAATAGCTTCGGAAAACAGGATGTGGGTCGGGATCACAAGGGCCAGGAATGGATCGTATTGCAATAGCAGCAAAAAAAACCAACCAAACCTAAAACAAACAAACCCTCATGCTGGATCCAGGTTCCCTCACCTGCTGGGACCAGGGGGACAATACCTCTCCCCCCACTCCCGAGAAAAAGGGTGGGTGGGGGCAGATTTCCAAGGATGGAGGGGCAAATGTATCATCCCGGCAGGAGCATGGCTGGCTCTGGATCCCTGGCCCAGCTTTTCACTCTCCTGGACACATTCCTGAGCCCTGAGCTCACAGGCTCCAGCTTCCCCCCCGGACCCAGGCATGAGCCCACACTGGGGGCAGGGGGCACAGGTTAGCAATGCTCTCCCACCCCAAGCCAACACCCCCCCTTGCTCCATGGTCTCCCTATGCTTTAGTGGGCTGCTGGATGCACTCCTCTTTCTGGGCTCTGTGCTGTGCTGCCCCCCCTACACACACACACACCCCAAAAAAAATTTACATGGGGTTGAATCCCAGAGAAGCACATGTGTATCGACAGTTTCCCATATGACCTGTCTCCACTCCAAAGCCAGCCGTCCATTCTCCATTCCCCCCACCCCCCCGGTATTAATGACACACGTGGTCAAGGGAGACAGTCTGATCTGCTGCCTTCTCCCCAGGGCAGTCAGCTCCGGCATGGCAGGCGTGTGGGGGGGGGGGGCGCCCTGGAAGGCATCAGCATTTTGGAGATGGGTTTTCAAAACACACTGAGCCCAACTGACTTCTCAGCCAGTCAGAGCTCAAAGGGGGACCCTGCCCCCTCTTTACACCCATTGTGAACTCCTGTGGGGCTGGACTAACCCATCCCACTACCCCACAGGGCTGGCACTAACATGCTCCCCCTGCCCTGCCAGCACTAACATGACTTCCAGGCTCTGTTCCAAGCAGGGGGAGGAAGTGTAAATCACTGGGGCTGGTGGAGCATCAGTGACACATGTCCCCTCCACCGTCCTGGGCTCCTCTCCCCTCCCTCCTCCTACCGACACACACCTCATCCAGCCCTGCCATGCCCCTGTGCCTCCCACCCTGACCACCCCCCCACCCCTGCACCTAGAGCCCCCCCGAGGGAGCGAGCATTAGATCGCCACTGGGGGAGGGATGGTTTCCCCGTTTAGCCCTGGAATGCCCCAAGCTGGCTGTCCCCAGAGCTCCCTTAATGGGGGGCAGGAGGCAGCACATTCCTTCCACTAGCTCTCTGTATATAGATGCCACCAGCCCTGTACAGTGCATCAGCTGGACATGGTTATTGAAGGACCTACAGTAACACGACTTTGCTCTTTAACAATGAGGTTCCAGGAGACACCCCAGGCCCTGTCATTGCCCCAGGGATGGGAATTTCACCAGGTCAGGTGGACACCTCCCCCTCCCCCCAATTTGGTACCTGACTAGCGCCTTCCCTAGGCTAGGGCAGGAGCTAGATCTGTTGGACTTGGGGGGAGGAGTTCATGGCCCCCTACATTCTTTGCCCCCAAAAAGATCCTTTTATTTGGCTCAACAACCAGGGTGAGGGTGTTGCCAGCAGGGTCTGTATGTAGGGGTTCATCTCACTCTTTTGGGGTGGGAGGATTGTCACAAGCAGAGTTTATATTGGGGTGGGGGTATTTGCCCCCCAGTCTTCCCTGATGATCTGGAGCAAGGGTACCCCCCCAGAGATGCAGACAGAAGGTAAACAAGGACATGCCCCTCCCACCCCCGTGCCAGTCCCAGCAACCTGCTTACCCCGACAGATGCCCTTGCTGGCCAAGGGATCTGCCCCAAAGTTGCATTCCAGCCCCCTGTGGGGGTCACACGGCCAGTGCTTGCTGCAGTCGTCGTTCAGCTGCCTGGCACAGACTTTGCAGCACCCACAGCCATCAGGCACCATGCTGACCCCGGGAGCACAATGGGGTGGGCTGGGGGGGCAAACACACTGCAGAGGGCAACGACACACCACCTACAGGCAAAGAAACCCCACAGATGAGGGATAAAGTTTTGGCAGGACCTAGAAAAAAAGTGAGTCACAGCTGGTTTTGAATAGACACCATGTTGGTGGGGGGGAATAGGGACAGAATAACATTTCTGTAGGTCCTACAAAAATGTTTTGCAAGTTTTAAATAGGCAAGCCCTGCCGAGTCCAAACATTCCCCCCCCCCCCCATGAGCAGACATGCTGGGCAAGCACTTCAACGAAGGGACTATTTTGGGATGGATGAGCCAGTCCTCTTTTTATAGGAGGTGGCACTAAAATAGTTTCCTAGGTGCAGCTGCATTTCTCAAAGGATCTGCATTCCCCCACCCACACATTAAATCACAACAATAAAAATCCAGCCAGGATCAAAGTCCCGACCATGGAGACAGGCAGAGAAGAGAAGAGATAGGGATTCAGGGAAGTAATAGAAGAAAAAACAAACATCTCAGAATCAAATTCTACTCTCAGGCTAGCGCAAGACCCACTGGAGTTACTCCTGATCTTGTTTACACTAGGGTTTAAATCCAGAGCAGCAGCACAGGAAGTGACTCCAGGTTAGGGTGACCAGATATCAGGATTGGCCCTATAAAATCAGGACATTTGGGGTTTTGTCTTATACAAGCACCTATTACCTCCCACCCCCTGTCCAGACAGCAAGTGTGAAAAATCAGGTCAACCTACTCCAGGTTTATACCAGTGCAAGTGAAGGCCGGATCTTCAGCTAGCCTAAACCAGTGTCACACCCACTGATGGAGCGGAGCATCTAGGAGAAAAATCCTCAAATCCAGGAGCCTAAAGTTAGGCACCTAAACGAAAAAAGTCAGTAGCCAGGTTTGCAGACCACCCGGCGCCACGTGAAGTCAACGCGAGCAGGCTCTGAAAGGCCCGGTCAGGTCTCAATAGGATCTAGTTCCCTAGCTGGGATCGCTCAGAAGTTACTCCATATGGGAACGGGCTCCTTAGACAGGGGCGCAGACTTTAGACCCCCAAAGCGAGCCCCCTCGGCCGGTGTAAATCAGCCTCGCTCCCGCGACTGATTTACACCAGCTAAGGATCCGCCCGTCCATCCCCAAGGGGGAGGTGGGATCCCGAAGCCGGAAGATTCCCCACTCACCAGAGCAACGCGCAGCAGGAAAACAAAGCTGAGCAGAGACGCTTGTTCCATCGCGGACTTAAACGGGGCAGAGGAAAGAACTGCCCAGAGGGGCTCAGGGGAACTGAGTCACAGCTGATCCCAGCAGCCAGACAACCTTAGCAGCGCCGCCGCGGCTCAACAACCGCCACCTACACAAACACCACATGCATCATCCAACCACCCCGACAACGTCTGCACCAGCCCCCTTCGGCTCCCCATTTATATGGCCACCGCCAGCGCCCCGCCCACCTGCCTTGGCCGGCCAATAGCAAGGGTGGCGCCCTTCCAGACATTCCAGGGGAAGGGGCGGGGCCTGCGGCGGTGGGAGGGGCCGCATGAATAGAGTCATTCATAAAACGAGAGGCGCTGGTGCGTTCCAGGGCCGCGCGTGGAAAACGGCGCATTCCGCTCGGAGCCAGGCGCTGCCGGCTGAATGCAGCGCCCTGCCTGGCCGCCTTTGCTCCCCGTGCCACAGACATACCAGGGCGAGGGGCAGCGCCGGCCGCAACCATCCCTGCAATGCACGAAAACAAACTCCGGGCGAGCGGGCGGCAGCAGGAGCGACGGAAAACGGAGAAAGGAAAATAAACAGCGCGCGGGTGGTAGCGCGAGCCAGGCGCGGCTGAGCTCTCAGGGGGGCGCATCAAAAGGGGGGGGTAGGAGCAGGTCTCGGGGTGTCACGAAGGTAGGGCGCGGGGGGGGCATTTGGCCACGCCTCCCCCGCTGCTCGGAAGCACTGGGTTATACGGGCCCGTAGGTTCTGCTGTCCCCCATCATTCATCGAGGGTAAGGCCCCAAGGGACTACCAGCCCATTGACTGACCAGCTCCCTGGAAAGCGGGCCGCGCCCCCAGTGTTTGAGCCCGACGTGCAAGCAGGATTTTCAGCTAAGGATTGGGGCCGGGTTACCTACCGGCCACGGTAAATTTGAGTGGCATTGTGACCTGGTGCAGGAGGTCCAATGCCACTCAAATCTGGCCCAGCTGCCCCCTGTCATGCGATGCCTCCCTCGGGGGCTTCCCCCCCCCACTCTGAAGAATGGGGGCATTGCTCCTGCAGCACCACTCAAAGTTGTCCCCCCCACTGAAATCAGAGACCGCACCCCTGCTCAGCTCTCTGGGTGTGAATCTGGAAGCCAGAAGAGTTGTGCGGGAGCCACCAGACAGGACTGGGTGCAATAGGTTTATTCCCAATTTACACCAGGGTAGAGGGGGAGGGATAGCTCAGTGGTTTGAGCATTGGCCTACTAAACCCAGGGCTGGGAGTTTAATCCTTGAGGGGGCCACTCAGGGAGCTGGGGCAAAATCAGTACTTGGTCCTGCTAGTGAAGGCAGGGGGCCGGACTCAATGACCTTTTGGGGTCCCTTCCAGTTCTATGAGATAGGTGAATCTCCATATTAAGGAGAATCAGGCCCCCTGGAGTTACTCTGGATTTACACCGGAGTGAGTGAAAGGGAAATCAGGATCCAGGGAGTTATTCCAGATACACACTGGTGCAAGAGGAGAATCCGCTCCAGTGGGGTTACTCTGGACTCACACAAGGGTGAGCAAGGAGAGGTGAGTCTCCGAACAAAAGTGACTGTTTCTCCTCCTACTGGGTTAGATGGCTCTCAGCTATGCTGGTGTGGATCTGGAGTAACTCCATCAGTATCAGGGGAGTTACTCAGGATTTACACCAGCCTAACTGAGAGAAGAAGCCTTCCCACTGGGTTGCAAATCAGGAGCAGCTCCAGTGAAATCAAGGGGCCCCATTCTCATCTCACTTCAGATTAACACTTGACAAACCCCAGCGGAGAGACTCCTGATTTGCACCAGTTGTGAGTGAGAGGACACTCATCCCCAGTGCAGGTACACCAAGGATCATCTAGTGGGGATTAGCTTTGTATTCAGGGGCCCAGACACAAAGGGCCAGATCCCCACATGGGGTAAATGGCACTTGCTCCATTGGAGTCAATGGGGCCAGATCCCCATTCAGTGAAGTGACACTAATTTGCACCAGATGAGGATCTGGCCAAGTAATTTTTTTAGGGGATGTTGGCCAGTCCTACTCCACTCCTAGGCTAGGAGAATTAATCAGCTGCTGCCTGGCTTATTCCAAAGGTAGCTAAATAACTCTCTGTTCCTCCCAGCTAGATAAGTCCCCAGTGTATAAAGGGAGCATCCAGAGAGGGAAATAACCCACAGCAGGGATTTCCCCCTGTGCCAGCTTCAGAGCTGTGATCCGCTGGTGGAACGATTTATAGCTCGACATTCCTGCCTGTTATTTCCTGCAGCGGCTTCTTTGGTTAGCAGGGTCTGGGTGGGGTTTTCACCTTGATCTGTTTTTCACCCTGACTGAGTGGGAGGAAGAGGAGACATTGCTAATATCCCAGCAGCCCCAGGGGCAGGCGTCAGTGGAGTCCTGGGCTCGGACTGGGACCAGGTGCTAGCTAGCTGGCAGACCCTGTGCTAGCTGCGAAGGGACCTGACATTTGGGGTCTCTGGGCTCCCACTGGAAACCAGACCCTCAAGCTGCAGATAAGAGTTTGCAAGCCCTGTATAACGGGGCCCTCACTGGGATTAAGGCAGCTTTAAACCCCCCATATCTGGGGCCCTGCCTCTCAGTGCTCCCCATGTGGCACATATGCCCCCATCACACCTGCCCACTGCTCTGCCTGAATCTCACACACAATGGCTCAGCTGCTGTTCCTTCTGTCACTGTGAGCCAGGACCCTCCTGCCCTGCCCCAGCCTTGTATAGCTGCCCAATGAGGTTTGGCTCCATGCACACACCCTTAGGAAGTATTAGCACCTGCAAATTCATTGAAGACATGCAGATTAACTCAGGAGATCATTTGCATAAAATATCACATGCAGAGCTGCACAAAACTTGGCAGCTATGGGTAAGTTAGAGCTGCCTTGTGGCTGCTCTAACTCACGCTCTTCCTCTTATGGCTCCTGGGGCTCAGAGAACAGCCACAGCTCAGTGTGCTCTGGCTATGCTTCTGATCCATCCCATGCCTGTGCTGGGAGCAGGGTGGGTGCAGAGTCCTTATGCCAGCCAGGCAGGACCCTCTGCAGGAGAGAGGATTGCACCCTCTTTACACTGCCAGAGTGGCCTTTTGGGTCCAGCCACAATGGCGATACCCCGCAGGTTCCCGGCCTGTATCACTGCAGGTGACAAGAGTTGCCTCCCAGTAAGTGTGGCAGCAGTTGATTTGGTTCTAGCTGGCTTGTCCAAATCTATCCCACAATGCTGTGCTTTACCCAGAAGACTATGCTGCCAACTGCAGTGCTGGGCCTGGGCATCATTGGACATGTGTGCTGGTACAAATGCAACTCAAAGTCCCCAGGTCTTAATGACAGACCCTGGAGCCTGGACCCAAAAGTCCAAGATCTCATTCCCTTCCCTGAGCCAGGGGGAGAACCCAAGAGTCCTGGCTCTACCCATTAAACCCTACTCCCCTCTCAGAGCTGGGCATAGAACACAGGAGTCCTGGCTCCCAGCTGCCTGGCTTTACCCACTAGACCCTACTCCCCTCTCAGAGCTGGGGAATGAACCCAGGTGTTATCACTCAGACAGACATTCCCAGTCAGGAACAGTCAACATGGATTCACCAAGGGCAAGTCATGCCTGACCAACCTGATTGCCTTCTATGATGAGATACTTGGCTCTATGGATATGGGGAAAGTGGTGGCTGTGATATATCTTGACTTTAGCAAAGCTTTTGCTACAGTCTCCCACAGTATTCTTGCCAGCAAGTTAAAGAAGTATGGGCTGGATGAATGGACTATATGGTGGATAGAAAGCTGGCTAGATTGTTGGGCTCAACAGGTAGTGATCAACAGCTCGATGTCTAGCTGGTAGCTGGTTTAAAGCAGAGTGTCCCAGGGGTTGGTCCTGGGTCTGGTTTTGTTCAACATCTTTATTAATGATCTGGATGATGGGATGGATTGCACCCTCAGCAAGTTCGCAGATGACACTAAGCTGCGGGGAGAGGTAGATATGCTGGAGGGTAGGGATAGGGTTGAGGGTGACCTAGACAAATTGGAGGATTGGGCCAAAAGAAATCTGATGAGGTTCAACAAGGACAAGCGCAGAGTCCTGCACTTAGGATGGAAGAATCCCATGCACTGCTACAGGCTGGGGACCAACTGGCTAAGCAGCAGTTCTGCAGAAAAGGACCTGGGGGTTACGGTAGATGAAAAGCTGGATATAAGTCAGCTGTGTGCTCTTGTTGCCAAGAAGGCCAACAGCATTTTGGGCTGTATTAGTAGGAGCACTGCCAGCACATCGAGGGAAGTGATTATTCCCCTCTATTGGGCACTGGTGAGGCCACACCTGGAGTACTGTGTCCAGTTTTAGTCCTCCACTACAGAAGGGATGTGGACAAATTGGAGAGAGTCCAGCGGAGGGCAGTGAAAATAATTAGGGGGCTGGGGCACATGGTTTATTAGGAGAGGCTGTGGGAACTCGGGTTATTTAGTCTGCAGAAGAGAAGAGTGAGGGGGGATTTGATAGCAGCCTTTAACTACCTCAAGTGGGGTTCCAAGGAGGATGTTGTCAGTGGTAGCAGATGACAGAACAAGGAGTAATGGTCTCAAGTTGCAGTGGGGGAAGTCTAGGTTGGATATTAGGAAACACTATTTCACTAGGAGGGTGGTGAAGCACTGGAATGGGTTCTCTAGGGAGGTGGTGGAATCTCCATCCTTAGAGGTTTCTAGCGCCCGGCTTGACAAAGCCCTGGCTGGGATGATTTAGTTGGGGTTGGTCCTGCTTTGAGCAGGGGATTGGATTATGTGACCTTCTGAGGTCTCTTCCAACCGTAATATTCTATGATATCCCCACTAAGCACTGGAGTCCCTCTCCAGCCCACTGTGCGTTCCTAGCCCAAGAGGCTCAAGCAGAAAGGACCCTGTGCTGGCCCTTGTGCCCTGAGCTCTCTGCCGGCTGGCATGTCCCTCACTGACCCATTCCTCCTCCTTGAGTGTAGCACACGTTGGAGATGCAGCTTACCTGGGCCACCCTCTGCATGGCCTTCCCGCACATTAGCCAGGGCGAGACAAGGGGGCTAAGTACAGACAGGGGGGCAGCTCAGGGAGCTTCTGCCCCCCTCCCCCGGACTGTATAGCTGCCTCCTCTCCCTTGGCTCAGGAGACAGTTGATGTCACAACACAATTATTTCCTTCTGTCCCAGATGGCTCAGGAGCGGTGGGGTGAGGTGGGGGTGCACACACAGGTCTGTATCCTCCCACACCTGTGAGCAAAGCTGCCGGGTCTATGACTCAGCCCTTCTGACAGCTTGCAAGAGGCCCTTGGCATTACTCACCCTGCAGCCGGGTGGGCCCAGGAAGGACCTGCTCACCATGAGTGAATGTGCTGGTGGGAGCCAGGCTGCTCCAGATGTGCTCCTGCATAGGGGTGACCCAGCCTGGGTGATGGAAATGACTCCCCAATCCTGATCTCCTTCATGGCTGCGCCCCATGCACCCTGTGTCTAGTGCAACCCCTCTCTCTGCCTAACCCTCTATGCACCCACAGCCCTCTGCATCCAGCCACACCCCTCCACCTACCCCTCTATCCACCCACACCCCTCTGTGCATCCAGCCACACCCCTCCACCTACCCCTCTATCCACCCACACCCCTCTGTGCATCCAGCCACACCCCTCCACCTACCCCTCTATCCACCCACACCCCTCTGTGCATCCATCCCTCCACACCCCTCTACCTACCCCTCTATCCACCCACAGCCCTCTGCATCCAGCCACACCCCTCCACCTACCCCTCTATGCACCCACCTATCCCTCTATGCACCTCTGTGCATCCATCCCTCCACACCCCTCCACCTACCCCTCTATGCACCCACACCCCTCTGTGCAACCGTCCCTCCACCTACCCCTCTATCCAGCCATACCCCTCTGTGCATCCAGCCACACCCCTCCACCTACCCCTCTATCCACCCACACCCCTCTGTGCATCCAGCCACACCCCTCCACCTACCCCTCTATCCACCCACACCCCTCTGTGCATCCAGCCACACCCCTCCACCTACCCCTCTATCCACCCACACCCCTCTGTGCATCCATCCCTCCACACCCCTCTACCTACCCCTCTGTGCATCCAGCCACACCCCTCCACCTACCCCTCTATGCACCCACACCCCTCTGTGCAACCGTCCCTCCACCTACCCCTCTATCCAGCCATACCCCTCTGTGCATCCAACCACACCGTTCCACCTAGCCCTCTATCCACCCACACCCCTCTGTGCATCCAGCCACACCCCTCCACCTACCCCTCTATCCACCCACACCCCTCTGTGCATCCATCCCTCCACACCCCTCTACCTACCTCTCCATCCACCCACACCCCTCTGTGCATCCAGCCACACCCCTCCACCTACCCCTCTATCCACCGACTCCCCTCTGTGCATCCAGCCACACCCCTCCACCTACCCCTCTATCCACCCACACCCCTCTGTGCATCCATCCCTCCACACCCCTCTACCTACCCCTCTATCCACCCACCCCTCTGTGCATCCAGCCACACCCCTCCACCTACCCCTCTATGCACCCACATCCCTCTATCCATCCATTCCTCCACACTGCTCCACCTACCCCTCTATCCACCGACACCCCTCTATCCACCCACTGCTCCACCTATCTGTCTACCACCCCATTCCTCTGTGCATCCCTCCACCTACCCCTCTATCCATCCATCCATCTACCTACTCCTCTATCCACCTTCACCTCTTTATCCATCCATCCCTCCACACCATTCTACCTACCCCTCTATCCACCCACATCCTTCTGTCCTTCCATCACCCCTTTACCTGCCCCTCTATCCATCTACACCCCTCTACCTACCCCTCTATCCACCCTTACCCCTCTGTGCATCTAGCCACACCCCTCCACCTACCCCTCTATCCATCCATACCCCTCTACCTACATTTCTACCTACCCCACCCCTCTGTCCCAATCCCTTTACCTACTTACTCAGCCATGCAGATCCTGCATCTAAATCCCTCTACCATACCTCTAACTACCTATCCATCAATCCATCCGCCTCTTCCCCTCTATCTATTCCTAGATCCACACCCCTCTAGCCATCCATCCACACCCCTCTAGCCATCCATCCACTCATCCACACCCCTCTATCCATCCATCCACTCATCCACACCCCTCTATCCATCCATCCACTCATCCACACCCCTCTAGCCATCCATCCACTCTTCTATTTATCTATCCCTCCCTCTGAACTCCTTTGCTACCAATCAGTCCATCCTTCTATCTCCATTTGTCTATCCCTCTATACAAAGTCCTCTATCGACTTGATCGCTGTGTATCTGTACCTTCACAGGGAGAAAATCCCAGGTACCGAATGGCTCTTCAGTCTAGCAGCGAAAAACCAGAACAAGTCCCAATGGCTGGAAGCTGGCACCAGACAAATTCCAGGCCCAGATGTCGACCTGCCTGACTATTGGAACAAACTCCCAAGAGAAATGGTGGATTCGCCATCTCTCAACATCTTCACGTCCAGGCTGCAGGCCTTTCTGGAAGAAGCTTTTAGGCAAAGCCAAGTTACTGGGCTCAGTACAGAGGAACTGGGTGAATTCTCCACCATGGGTTATACAGTGGGTCAGACTAGGTGATCAAATGGCTTCTCGCCATAAAGCCTACAAATCTATCCTTCTATCCGGACCTCTTCCTAAGTTCCTCTAGGCATGGCCCCCTTTGTCTCAGGTGTTATACGGCTCTTCTGCCCATGGGGGGCCCTGCCCGCAGGCCTGGCAGGACACACATGGGTCAGAGAGCATCACTGCAGGCCACCTCCGCTGCCCCTTCTTCTGCGTTTGGAGCCTACCCCTGTTTTTTTTTCCTGGATCAACCCGGAGATTCTGGTTATCCCTAAGCCATGCCCTGATCGAGCCGACAGCCCCACCAGGGCCCCTCTGCGCTGAAGACTCTGTCCCCATCTGGAAAGGAATGGCTCACACCGAAGTCCATTCCAGAGGCATGGAAAACCAGCCCAGGTTCCCCTCCTCCTGGAGGATGCTGCTCCAAGACTCCGTTCCAGGGGGACAGAATTCCAGTCCATGTTTCCTCCTTATTCTAACCCAGTGGTTCCCAAACTGGGGTTCACAAAATGTTACAGGGGGGTTTCAGGAAAAAAATTCCCTAATGGCGGACAGAGCTGTCCCTAGGGACCCTGGGCAGCATGGGGCCAGCAGCCCAGAGCCCCTGGACTTCCAAGAGCTAAGCAGCTAGCTGAAATAGGCAGCTAGTCTTGTTTTTAAAATTATTATCAAGAACAAGTTTAAGCTTTGTTGTAACGTGCGCTGTTTGCCTGGACTGCTCAAGCCCTGAATGCTTGTGTAGGAGGAACTCTCTGAGTTGGCTTCGTAAATCCCTTCTTGCTGTTTCACATCTGACACTCCTTGATGAAACATAGGAGCCTGGTCTTATAACAGGCTTATTCAAAGTGATACAAGCTACAAAAGTGAGATCTTGGAAGACTGGTGTCGTTTTCACAATGTGATAAAAATACTGTGATGATACATAATAATTAATTATAAATAGTGTGTAATAAGCATGTCATAAAAACCAATTGAATATTTCCAAGATCACTGCTTTTATAACTTATACTCAGGTAAAGGAGAAAATCCCTTGAAATGTTCATTTTTAGGAGGGGGTTCACGAGACTTGACATTTTAGTGAAAGGGGGTCACAGGTTGGTACAGTTTGGGAACCACAGACTCCGCTGATCAATGGCTCCTCCAGCCATGCCCCACAGTGTAGGTCTTATGTGGACCAGTGACCAGCAAATCCTGGCCTGGATTTCTTAGCCTGGATTCATCCAGGCACCTGAGCAGTGGCAGTGGGTGCTCTATGCTTTGTGCCTCCCCTGTTCTGGGCCTAGTCCTCTCGGCTGCCTCTGGGGCCTTTGCAGCAGCTGGGAATAGCCACAGCACATAGGGTTGGAAGGGACCTCAGGAGGTCACATAGTCCAACCCCCTGCTCAAAGCAGGACCGACGCCAACTAAATCATCCCAGCCAGGGCTTTGACAAGCCTGACCTTAAAACCCTCTAAGGATGGAGATTCCACCACTTCCCTAGGTAACATTCCAGTGCTTCACCACCCTCCTAGTGAAATAGTGTTTCCTAGTATCCAACCTAGACCTCCCCCACTGCAACTTGAGACCATTGCTCCTTGTTCTGTCATCTGCTGCCACTGAGAACAGCTGAGCTCCATCATCTCTGGAACCCACCTTCAGGTAGTTGAAGGCTGCTATCAAATCCCCCCTCACTCTTCTCTTCTGCAGACTAAATCACCCCAGTTCCCTCAGCCTCTCCTTGTAAGTCATGTGCCCCAGCCTCCTAATCATTTTTGTTGCCCTCCACTGGACTCTCTCCAATTTGTCCACATCCCTTCTGTAGTGGGGGGACCAAAACTGGACACAATACTCCAGGTGTGGCCTCACCAGTGCCCAATAGAGGGGAATGATCACTTCCCTTGATCTGCTGGCAATGCCCCTACTTATACAGCCCAATATGCTGTTAGCCTTCTTGGCAACAAGGACACATTTCTGACTCATATCCAGCTTCTCATCCACTGTAATCCCCAGGCCCTTTTCTGCAGAACTGCTGCTTAGCCAGTCGGTCCCTAGTCTGTAGCAGTGCATGGGATTCTTCCTTCCTAAGTGCAGGACTCTGCGCTTGTCCTTGTTGAACCTCATCAGATTTCTTTTGGCCCAATCCTCCAATTTGTCTAGGTCACTCTGGACCCTATCCCTACCCTCCAGTGTATCTACCTCTCCCCTCAGCTTAGTGTCATCTGTGAACTTGCTGAGGGTGCAATTCATCCCATCATCCAGATCATTAATAAAGATGTTGAACAAAACTGGCCCCAAGACCGACCCCTGGGGCACTTCACACCCTATTCCCTGGCCACGCCCTATTCCCCAGACACGCCCCCACCCAAAGGGGTGTGGTGACCCAAGGGGTCTATGCCGTCTCTCTGCCCCCAAGCGGAGGAAACACACCCACAGCCTGCCCTACCCAACCCTGCTGTGCCCAGGAGTGCTGGAGCAGGGCCTGGGCCCATGGGTGAAGTTACTGCCCTGGGGAGGGTGCTGGACTCAGACATTGTTCCTGGGAGTGTTGGGGGGCAGAGGAGTAGGGGATGTGGAAGACACAGAGAGGTGTGCACTGTGACTGAGCCCTCCCCCCCTCCCCCCCCCCGATTCAGGCCCTGGACACTGCTCCCTCGCCCCGCCCCCAGGGAAAAGCAGGACCAGAGTTAAAAAAGTCACACCCCAAAAGGAGGGAAGGGGGGGGGCAGGGCCTGACAAGGGAACATTGCGCTCTGGGAATGAGAAATATCCTTGGTATCTTCCCAGGCCCCAGCACCTTGTGGGGCTCCCCCACCCCCTCTGGACACCCCCACCCCTTCTCATCTCCTCCACCCCCTCTGGGCAGCCCCATCCCTGCTCCCCTCCCCCTACTGGGCACCCCCACCCCTACTCATCTCCTCCACCTCCTCTGGGCACCCCACCCCCTTCTCTCCCCCCACCCTCTGCGCACCTCTGCACCCACAGCTCTAGGAGTTGGGGTTGGGGGGAAGATGTCTCCCAGTGGGCCCCAGCACATATGACATGGTGTGTGTGGGGGGTCTGCCCAGGGGAGGGGAGGCAGATTGGAGTGGGGGAAGGGGTGCAGCTAGGTGGGGAGCACCAGCAGAGGGGAGCGTCTGTGGGTGGGGACAGAATTGTGGGGAGGGGGGGGGCTGTGATGTTAATTTCCACATTTGAATGGGGGCTGGGTGATCAGGGTTTCCTGGGAACTGGGATGGAGACAAACGCCTCCAGGCTGGATGGCAGCCAATGGGAAGGAACCTGCATCCGGGCGCCACTCCCACGGGTGACTCCTGGAGGGATGAATCCATTATCCCCCCCGCCCCCCCGCCCCCGCACCATGGGCCCATGCAGCCGCACTCCTGCCCTGGGAGCATCCAGAGAGGCCTTGGAGGTTGGGCCCCTCTCCAACTGTGCCTGTATCTCAGCGGGGGGGGGTTGTATCTCGCCCATGGGGGGAATGACCCACAGGAGCTGATGAGGCAACGGGGGCGGGGGGAACCGAGCTAGATGAGCACATGGGTCCAGTCTAGGTGGGGGCAAGGAGGGGCAGATACAGAGCTGGCTGGGTCCATAGGTCCATGCTGGTACCAGGGAGCAGTCCAGCCCCATGGGACCCCCCGGGAACTTGGGTAGGGACCCTCTGGGGGCCCCGGGCAGCCTCCTTCTGTGCGAACCCAGACTGATGGGAACCACTGGAGCTTAATCCCCTCCCCTCCCCCCCCCCCCAAGCTAAGGGCAGGGCTGTCCTGCTGGAATTACCCGCCAGCTTCCCTGGAACCTGTCCCGGTGGGTCGGGTCAGAGCTGGTGCCACAGGATGAGCTGGGCACAGCTGGTGGCATGTGATGGGGGGGGGGGGCTGCTGGTTCCAGCTAGTCTGGGCATGTGAAACCTGCAGCTCAGGCTGCTGAACCATCCTCCCTGCCCCTGTGTGCACCCCGCCTGCCCCCCACTCCCGGCCTCCAGGGACTCGACTGAGCTAACCCCCTCCCCACACACCCTGCGGGGTGGGGGGGCTGAGCGGTGGGCAGCCCTTGTGGATGGGGGGACCCTGCTGGGGACTGGTGCAGAGGCACTGGCACCAGGGACCCCATCTGGTTGAGGAGGGAGGGAGCCAGCCCATAAATGCTCCCACTGTGGGGAGGGGCTCCAAGCCACAGCCCCGGGGGTTGGGGGTGATGGGAGAAGATGAAAATAGCCCCACAGCTATTCGGGGGCTGTGTAACCCCCCAGCATTCCCAAGCTCTTCGGGGGTCTAGCAGGTTAGAGCAGGGGGATGAGGAGTCCAGGACTCCTGGGTTCTGTTCCCAGTTTAGGAGAGGGAGTAGGGCCTAGTGGTTAGAATGGGGGGTAGGGGCTGGGAGTCAGAATTCCGGGGTTCAAGCCTCAGTCAGTGTAGCTAACCCTAGAGAGAAGCTCTGGCTCTGGCTGTCCGAGCCCCCAAAATTGAGGGGGGTGGCTCAGCCACAAAGGACGTGGCGGGGGGGGGGCTGCTCTCCCTTCTCCCCTGCAGATGCAGCCAGCTGTGAACCTGGGATCTGGACCCTGGGCACTGCCCTCCTGCCATTTGGATCCAGATTGGAGGGAAGCCAGGGGTCCTAAACCTTCCGGGGTGTGTGTGTGTGTCTCATTTAGTCCTGTGATGGCTCCCCCTGGATACTGCCCAGGAGAGGGGAAGAGACACCCACCCCCACCCCCAGCAGCTGGAGTGGCCTGGCCCAGCAGGGATTCCAGGGATGTTTGTGGAAGCTTCAGGCAGCTTCCTCTAGCCCTGGCTGGACAAAGAGTCCTGTGTGCTCCCCTCTCCACACCTCTGCCACGGGGTGTGTGCAAGCAGCGCCCCCCCCCCCCATGAGGGTTAGCAGGGGTTGCGGGTCAGGAGTGAGGGGCATGAGCAGAGCTGGCTTGGGGGGCACAGGGCTGGGACAGCAGGCAGCTGCAGTTCAGGATTGAGGGGCACCAGCAGAGTTTGGGGGGCAGTCCCCTGCATGCTCCTAGCGTTCCAACTCCCACCCCCATGATAAAAAAGGCCCTGCAGTATTTGTGTTCAGGGGTTTCCTACAAATGGATAAATGGGGTGCGCTGGGATCCCATTACCGACTCCGATTACCTCCCTGGCCCGACACCCGATCCCACCTGCATCAACAGCCCTGACAAACACAGCGCCTATTAATAGCAGCAGGGAGAGTCTGCCTGGGACACAGCAGCCCCCCAGGAGGGGCAGAACCCAGGAGTCCTGACGCCCCCAATCCTGGATCTACCTGTCTAGACCCCACTCCCCACCCAGAGGGGGGAGAGAATCCAGTCCCCAGCCCCAGCTCTAACCCACTAGCCAACGCTGCCTCTTGGAAAGTCCATCCTTTGGCCAGAGAAAGGAAGCCCCCTCCTCACAGTATAGGGCAGAAGAGGCTCTGGGGCAGAGGGATAGAGAGAGAGCCCTTCTCAGTGGGGCTGGTGGGAGCCTGGGAGGGAGGGAGGGGGAGGGACAGCTCCTCACAGTATGGGGCAAGGAGGAAGAGAGGGAGGTACAGCCCCTCTCGGTATGGGGCAGGGGGGCTAGGGGGAGGAGGGAGAGGGGAAACCACCCCAGTATGGGATGGGAGAGGCTATGGGAGTTTTCGTGGCCACCCCCGCGAGCTTCCTGTGGCTAGGTGGGGTGGGGGGTGACATGTCCTCCCCACCCGCCTCCTAGCTGCTCCCTCTGGGAGCAGAGCGTGAGGGAACCAGCCACAGGGGTAGCTCAGGCCTGGGGGAGGGGAAGGGCAGACAGAGCAGGCACCATGCTATAGGGCCACCCATGGCCAGGTGGGGGAGGGGCACAGACCCAGGGGGTCCATCCCCGGGTGCCCTGGCCAGGAAGGTCACGATCCCTGGGGCCTGGTCCTTTGCTCAGTTGGTCAGGCCAATTTAGTCCCACTGATTAGCGGGTAGGGCCCCCACCCTGTTCAGACTGCGCTCCCCTCCCCAGGGGATTTAATGCCCCAGAGGGGCCCTTGCTGGAAGGATTCATGCCCTTAACAACCCCGCAGCCTGGAGCTCCCCTCCCCCCGGTATAGCCCAGATAGCAGCCAGGCAAGCTCTCTCCCCGACCCCTGTTCTCTGCCCCACAACATGCCCCTGCCTGATGAGAACTGGATTAATACCCAGCTCCCCCTAGAGGGGAAATGCCCCATGTCCCATTCCCCAAGCCAGACAGCCCCTGCCCTGGGGCCGGGCTGGAGCCAGCCACCCCTATGGGTGAGGGGAAAGGCCCTATGTCCCATTCCCTGACTTCTGTCTCTTGGCCCTCCCGGATCCATGATGGTCCAGCTTGGTTCTTCAGCAATCCAAAGAAATTAGGGCTAGGGTGTTATTAGATATGGACCCCACCAGGGGGTGCTACTGGGTTACAGCTGCCGAGAGCCCTTGGGAAGATGATGCCCTCAGGGCTCTGGCTCTCAGGAGGGTCCAGGCAGGGTTTGCAGGGGGCTCTGGGGTCCAGGGCTGGCTCCTTCCCAGTTGTCAGGGCTCCCTGCTGGCCTCTCATGTGCTTCCCTGAGTGCTCCAGCTAAGCTAGGCAGGGCTGGGTTAGTGCTTGGATGGGAGACTGGGTGCTCCTAGGGGGAGGGTGCTCAGCAGGGGGCGCTCTCTCCTTGCCATCACTGCTGGCCCCACTGTCCCAGTGCTGTACTAAGGGACACTGCAGGGAGTGGGTTGGGGATCAGTAGGGGCTGAGAAGCCATGCGTGATGCAGCTTTAATCACCCCAGAGCTGGCTGCATTTCAGTGGAAGGGGTGAGACATCCCTATGTGATTTTCAACATCCAAAAGTGGGACACTGCTGAGACATTTTTTAGGGGGTCTGAAATATTAATACAAAAGACAAGACCCCCCTCCCCCCAGACATACCTCCACTCACTGTGTGCAAGTGTCGCTGCTCCCAGCTGCTGCCTCAAAGGCGGTCATAGATTTACAGATTTCAAGGCCTGCGTGGGCCATTCGATCATCTGCCCTCCTGTACAACCCAGACCAGAGAACATCACCCAGGCCAGCTCCCCGGTACTGAGCCCGGTAACTTGTCTTGGCTAACGCACCTTCCAGAAAGGCAGCTAGTTTGGATCTGCAGATGGTGAATCCACCTGTCCCTTGGGCGTTAGAGCCAATGGTCTCTCGTCCGCACTGTCATACATTTGTGCCTTATTTCCAGTTAGAATTGGGCTGGCTTCAGCTTCCAGCCATGGGCTCGTGTTCTGCCTTTCTCTGCTAGAATAAAATGCCCTTTAGTAGCTAGGATTTAGGGTGGACAAATTTCCAAGGGGAGAAGATTCCAGCCAGTCCCTAGCGTCTGAATGAGCCGACCATGAAACCCTGAGTTCAGATTCATCCTGCAAAGGGTCAGCTCTGGTGACTGTCTCCTTGTGCTCCCGCATCTGTCTGCACCTGGTGTCTCTTGTCTTATACCCAGATTGGCAGCTCTTTGGGCAGGGCCTGGCTGTTTGTACAGCACCTAGCACTCCGGGGGCCTTGGCTATGACTGGGCCTAGGTGCTACCGTAATACACCCAATAAATCATAATAATCATAAAGCCGCCGATGCCGGTGCCTGTCCAGATCTCCTCCAGTCCGGACGCTGCCCCTCGGGCTGAACGCTCTGCTGGGCTGTGCTCGCAAACACTGAGCAAGACAGCTTGACTCCAGCAGTTTGTACCTGAGCTCTCAGGAATGGGATCAGTGAAATGCTGCCACAGCAAAATGGCCTTTTTTGATAGAAACTGCTCATAAAAATTGTCTTTTTTTTGTTAAAATGTTTCTTTTCCCTCCTAACCAAGCCCGAACATGAACGTTTTGACCTTTTCCCTATTTTCTGACTTCCCCTCCCATGGAATTGCAGCAAGGAAATGAACGAAGGTGTTGCTATCTATCTGGCACCAGGGCGCTGCGGTGCTGTGAGTGGCACTGAAGCACATAGACAGTGCAGGATAGACAGGGGGTGCTGCTGACCCACACCCAGAATTGGGCACAGCCCCCTGCCGTGCACAGCATCTAGAGACCAGAGCCTGCAACTGGACACTAGTTCTGGGAAGGGAGTGGGGCCTAGTGGTTAGAACAGGGGAGATCTGGGAGACAGGACTCCTGGAGTCTATTTCTGCCTTTGTGAGGGGAGTGGTGTCTAGTGGTTAGAGCAAGGAGGAGGACCTGGAATTTAGGACTCCTGGGTTCTAGTCCCAGCTCTGGGTGGGGAGTGGGGTCTAGTGTTTAGGCAGGGGGGGCTGGGAGTCAGGACTCCTGGCTCTATCCACAGCTCTGGGAGGGGAGGGGAGGGGACACAAACTGAGTTTTGCAAACACTTCCAATAAAATGAAAACCGTTCATTCTGAAACCAACAGAACGAAACTTGGTTTGGCATCTGCAGGTTTTAAATGCAAATGTTTGACTGTTTTTAAACTAGGCTCGATTTTATCGCTTTTCCTTTTAAAAGCCAAGTATTTTCAGTGTTTCCAACAATGGGGGTTTTATCACAAATCACGCAACATGTGACTCAAGTCCTGGAGTGCCAGGATTGAGGGAGAATCTCTCAGCTTCCGTTGAAAAAAACCAGCTTCTAGCCCTCGTGGGAAGTAGCTCCTGTCCTTAATTCAATTCAGCAGGCCTACAGTGGTCTGACAAAATCCTTAAAGAGTCAGGGACCCCACCCCACCCACCCCTGACAGCAAAAAAAAACCCCAGAAGTTGAACAAACTGAAACTGAATTTTAAAAAAATCTAGTGATTTTTGAAGCCGATCCCATGATTTTTCAAGCTGATCTCGTGATTCATGATTAAGGCTACATTTTTTTCATGGCGGTTGCAGAAGTCATGGAATCTGTGACTTTCAGGGACCTCCGTCTCCATGACTTTAGAGTCTGCGGCGGCCAGGAGCGGCAGGGTCCCCCCGTTGCCCATGGTGGCTGGATGGGGGACCCTGGAGCTCTGGGCCATGGCAGGGGGACCCTGGAGCTCCAAGCCGCTGCGGGTGGTGGGGGCCCCTGGAGCTCCGAGCAGGCCCCCACAGCTGCCTAGCTTCCCATTTTGTCATGGATATTGTTAGTAAAAGTCAAGGACAGGTCACGGGCTCCCATGAATTTTACTTTATTGTCCGTGACTTTTACTACAAATATCTGTGACAAAATCTTAGCCTTACTCATGATCTTTGAATGGCTGGGGCCGGCAACGTTCTAGTTTGCTTGAGGAAATGGCAGACCAGGATGTGGAGTTCCTGGGGGGGGCTGGGACATCGGGTGAACAACTAGACCTGTCCCCAGGCAAACCAGGACCCTGGATGCTTTGACCCCTTCCTGAGCTCCTGGGGCTGGGATAAGGCCTGTGACCGTGTGTGTGCTGCGCCCCCTAGTGGGGGTTCCCAACAGTGTCCTCTGTTGCCAGGGATAGGCAACCTATGGCATGGGTGCCCAAGGCGGCACGCGAGCTGATTTTCAGCGGCACTCACACTGCCTGAGTCCTGGCCAACGGGCCGGAGAGCTCTGAATTTTAATTTAATTTTAAATGAAGCTTCTTAAACATTTAAAAAACCTTATTTACTTTACAGACAACAATAGTTTAGTTATACATTATATAGACTTATAGAAAGAGACCTTCCCAAAATGTTAACATGTATTACTGGCACGCGAAACCTTAAATCTGAGTGAATAAATGAAGACTCGGCATCGCACTTCTGAAAGGTTGCCGACCCCTGGATTTCACTGTGACTAGCCAGATCCTCAACAGGGGCCGGGCTGACTCTGTGTTGCTGGAATGAGGGTGAAGCATGGGTGACAGGGAGCCATGAATCTCAAAGTCTCTGGACCATATGGAGAGCACCCTGGACACCCAGCCATCCCCATCCACCCTGTCTATCTCCATCCACCCCCCTTGTGCTATCTACCTATCCCCGTCCACCCCCTCTATCTTACCATATATTGCTCCTTCCCATGGACTCTGATCCCCTTCTTCCCTTCCCAGCATTGTCTTCCCTCTCAGCCAGTGCCTGGGGTGACCTCTGCCAGCCACAGCCCTCTCCCACCTGTGTGTGAACTGGGAGGGGCCTCCCTGCTCTCTCAGTTGGTAGAGTGGGTGGAGGGGGGACAAGAGGCTTCTTACGGGAAGGGACTAGCCAGTAGCTCCAGGAATCCTGGCCCCGGGGGCTCCTGAGGGGGCTTGGGTAGCTGCACTGGTTTGAAGCTCAAGTGGCCCCACACTGCCTTCCGGCTCATGACTCTGCTTCTAGCCATCACTAGGCAGCCAGAGATGAGTGGAAGGTGGGGGGGGATCTCATCATCCTTGCTGCCCCTAGGGTCCCGGGCACCGCTGCTGAAGGGGAGAGCACAGCCTCCAGCTGGGGTGCCCAGGGAGGAGGGGCTGAACCAGGACTGTGCTTATGAACTAAGTTCTAGCACCTCCCATGGGTACCCCAATAAGGCACCTCCCAGCCACCCCATAAACTCCAGTCCCCCTTCCCTCACACTGTTGGGGGATTCCTGGGGCAAGATGTTCTGGAGCAGAGGGGGGAATGGATGGGGGCAGAAGCACAGGGGCTGGGGACCAGACCCATCCGTGAGGACTCCACACTAAGCATTGGGACCCCCCACCTGGAAGACCAACACCCCCCAGTCCAGCTGCCTCCACCAATTCATGACTTGTGTTAAGAAAAACGGGGTTCTCACTAGCTCCTTCCATATCAGGGGACCCAAGGTCTGTACAGCTTGTGGATGCTCAGGCACTGAGATGCAGCCACCTCTGGGGTGGGGTGCAGAGGAATGTGGGATCCCTCGGCTGGTGCTGAGATGCAGCCATCTCTGGGGCACCAACATTGAAGAAGAGTCCATCCAAACTACAGCATTTGTGGCACAGCGCCCCCTAGTGCCACACGGGGCATTGCAGCTGGCACTGAGTGGAGCTCATCCCCCACAGAGCCCCTACAGTGTTCCCTGCAGCACAGCGACCCCTGGTGCCACACAGGGGCTCTAGGTTCAGCACCAACAACTCGGGGAATCCCCCCAAGCTGAGGCCCCACCCCCCTCCCTGCATTTCCCCTGGGCTCTCCCAGGCTTTCATCTGCAGATTTGGTCTCTGACACCCCCCCGGCCCCACTGTCTCCACTGGAATGGGTGCACTGGCTCTTTAAATATCCTTGCCAGTCCCGGCGCAGGACCTGTGGGCATCGCAGGAAATGACTATTTCCAGATAATTATAGGCTGCCTGCTGTGGCCGGGTGAGCTCACTCACCCCTAGTTATAGGCATGTAGACAGGACGGGGGGACACGGCATGGAGAGGCTGGGGGGAGGGGGCAAAGGAGAGGGGCAGAGACTCAGGCGTTCTCGTCCAACTTGAAGGGGGGAGTGGAGTCCAGTGGTTAGAGTGGGGGAGGCCAGGGCTGGGCTCCATTCCCAGCTCTGGGCGGGGGTGGGGTCCAATGGTTAGGTACTATTATCCCTCTGCAGCCCTGAGTAGATTCCATTGGCCCGTCTCAGCTGGCACACCCAGCGCCTATCTGCGGTGTTTCCAGTGTGCCCTGCTTGGAGAGGCTGGTACTAGGCACCTGCTGAAGGTTGGCCTGGGTTCCCGCCAGAGCGAGACCTTCAGTGAAGGACACCAAGTGACCCCAGGCAGACGCGCTGGCTGTTCTCGAGGCAGCGCACTGGACATAGCAGTGTGGACACTGCTGCACAGGCTGCGGTATGGGGTAGCTGCCTGAATATACACTCCCAGCTGCTGTGCTGACGTCCCCTTCGGGGGACTTGACTCCCCACATTCTGGCTCTAACCACTGGACCAGGAGTGGGCAAACTTTTTGGTCCGAGAGCCACATCAGGGAATAGACATTGTATGGCGGGCCATGAATGCTCAATAAATTGGGGTTGGGATGTGGGAGGGGGTGAGGGCTCTGGTTGGAGGTGGGGCTAGGGATGAGAGGTTTCAGGTGCAGGAGGGTGCTCCAGGCTGGGACTGAGGGGTTAGGAGGGCGATCAGGACTGGGACAGAGGGTTGGGGCGTGGGGAGAGGCTCAGGGGTGCAGGCTCCAGGTGGTGCTTACCTCAAGCAGCTCCCGGAAGCAGCAGCATGTCCCTTCTCCGGCTCCTACGTGGAGGCACAGCCAGGCGGCTCTGCACACTGCCCCATCCCATTGGAGTGCTTAGGAGCCGGAGTGGGGCCATGCGCAGCTTCCAGGAGCCGCATGGTGCTGCCCTGACCCTGCACCCTGGCTGGAACGGGGCAAGCCCCAGACCCTGCTCCCCAGCGGGAGCTTGTGATCTGGCTTAAAACAGCTCATGGGGTGGATCTGGCCCCCGTGGCATAGTTTGCCCACCCCAGCCCTAGACACATCACTCTCTGCCCAGAGCCGGGAATAGAACCCAGAAGTCCTGACTCCCAGCCCCCTTTGTGTGAACACTCCCCTCCCTGAGCCAGGAATCAGGGCTGATAAGAGCAGTGGAAAGGGGGGGACAACTGTACTGCCCCCCCAAACATCTGTAACTGGGGTGAAATGGGAGGGGGTGGGGCCCAGCGAACATGATGTACTGGAGCCCCAAGTTCTCTTGATGGGCCTACCAGGAACAGAAACAAGGAGTCCTGACTCCCAACTACCCTGCTCTAACTACTAGACCCCACTTCCCTTCCAGATCTAGGATCTGATTGCAGGCTCTGGGGTATAGATGCAATGCAGGGCAGGGGGCCAGAACACACAGGGTGAAGCTTTCGCAACCCTCCGTCCTGATCCTGGCCCTGTCACAGGGCCCCGTCCACGTCCTCTGTGCATTGGGGGAGTGAGACGAGCAGGGAGCCAGGTCCCAGCAGCCCCGGCTGTGGGTATCAGGCACCCATCCCCCCACATGCCCTCCACCCCGTGAGTACCAATAGTACGGGATAGTTAATAGTTCATTTCCTTGCTGTAGATCCCAGATCCCTGGAACAAGGGGTAGCAGGTTGGGCTTTTTGTCCCTCGGCACTTTCAATCCCAGAATCTCAGGTCCCTGCACAAGGCTCTGATATTTGAGCGGCAAAGGGGGGGATTTTCCTTCCCAAACACCCGCTCCACTGATTTACATCCAAACATCCCTGTTGAATGAATCCCAGCTCACCCGCCCCATCGGATTGTCTCCAGAGTTGAGTTGTGCGGAGTAGCTGCGGGGTAGAATTTCACCCAGACAATAACAGGCTTTGAGACCATTACAGCCTCTGCCTGCTGCAATGATCCACTTCCTTGAGAACATAAACAAGAGCTTTTTAATAAGCCCCTTTCCTCCCATGACAAAACCCAGCATTTAGCACAGCTCCCAGAGGGCTTCTAACCCACCTTGCTGAACATTTTTCAATGCAATGATTGGTCGCACAGTTGTTCTTGTGCAGTGTTGCTGTGTGCTGTTAAAAGCCTGCCCTGTTCCACCCCAGAGCTGGCTGCATTTCAGTGCTGTGTGAATGATCCCTGTATAGAGTCTGTTAAACACCTGCTGCTTCCCACCCCAGAAGTGGCTGCATACGTTTCATTTTCGGGGAATGAAGTGATCCTTATAAGTAGTTTGCAAAGTACCTGGCATGGGAGAAGCTGCAGAAATGTTAGATTGTTATCGCAGACGTTGAAATCTTCTCCGGTTCATGAGCAACAGCCATGGGCTGACTTCAAACCACAATTCCGGTGAGAGATTAAATAATCAAATAATTGTAATGTGCAGTTACCGTTCCTGTCACCTGACGAGCCAAAATCCTTTACAAAAGGGAGTGGTGCTGCCCACACGCACAGCTGGGGAATCGGAGGCAGAGAGAGCAGAATGGATGCCCCTCGGGGGGCTGGTGAGACTCTGGCAGAGATGCAGGAGTCCTGGCTCCCACCCCCCTGCTCTCACCACTAGCCCTCACTCCCCTCGCAGAGCTGGGGACAGAACCCAGAGGCGCGGGACCCAGCTGTGCCCTGGCTGTTCTGTTTTGTGTAGGTCGCTGCCGCTTTGTGGCTGGTGCTGGTGGAGGAGCCGCGTGTTTGCTCTGCCCCGGGTCTCCTCCCTCCCCAAACCCAGCCCAGTGCCGGGGCTGGGCCGGAGCTCGTCAGGCAGGGTGAGTCACTCCCGCACCGGGGGTGCGTGTCAGGGAGCCGAGGCAGCCGGCAGCCCTGGAGGAGCCCGTCACCGCCGCGCGGGGCGGGGGGCGCAGCGGGATCCCCCGGATCGCGCCCCGCTGAGCCCCGGGGAGGCAGCAGGCTGGACAGTGGGAACGGAGAGCTGGTAAGTTACACGGGCAAAGCGGGTGGGAACCCCCCGCGTAACGAGAATCCGGATTCCACACACCCAGGATGGGAGGAGGAAAAGGGGGGAAGGGAATCCGGATCCCCTCCCGCAGGAGGAAGGGGGGGAATCTGAATTTACACCTGGCGGGAGAAGAGAGAGAATCCGGATTTACTCCCCAGGAAGGGAGGAGGAACAGTGGGGGCAGGGAGAAAAGGAGTCGTCTGGCGGCACCTTAAAGACTGACAGATTTATTGGGGCACAAGCTTTCTGGGTAAAAAACCCACTTCTTCAGATGCAAGGAGTGAAAATTACAGCTGCAGGCAGAAAGCTATATTGGCACATGAAGAGCTATATTGGCACTTTCTCTCCCCTCCCTTCTCTTCATGTGCCCATACAGCTTTCTGCCTGCATCTGCAATTTTCACTCCATGCATCTGAAGAAGTTGGTTTTTTACCCACGAAAGCTTATGCCCCAATACATCTGTTAGTCTTTAAGGTGCCACCGGACTCCTCGTTGTTGTGGATACAGACTAACACGGCTACCCCCTGATACTCAGGGGCAGGAAGGGAACTTTCGTGGGATCTGGATTTGCCCCTGGGTGAGATGGGGCAGTTGGGGCTGGTCCCAGGAAGGAGGGGGTAGGTTGGATCCCCAAGGAAGGGGGAGAGGGGAATTCATCCCTAGGAAAAGGGGACCATTTTTGGGGGGGGAGGGAAATCTGGATTTACTTGAGGGCAGAAGGGCTGGAACGGTTTGCACCTGTACGGGGTGGGGGGGGGGGTAAGCAAGTGCTTGTTTGCCTCAGGAGGGAGAGGTTTTTGGCGGGGTGCAGATTTTTCTCTGGGGGTGGAGGAGGAGAATGTGGCATCTCCCCAGGAAATGCATCCTGCCCCCCACCATGGCCTGTTTGGTGGGACCCCACTTCACTTCCCCTCATCCCTACCAGCCCCCCAAGAGAGGAGCAGGCCCCAAGCCACAACCCAGAACATATGTAAAAAAGTGGGGGCTGGAGTGTTTGGGGGTTGGGTATGGCTGGGTAGGGGTGCCCAGAAATGGGTAGAGGCCCTGGGCATGGCTGAGGGTGCCCAGAAACGGGGAGCAAGGGGATGGGTAGGAGGTGCCTGGGGATAACAGGTGCTAGGTGTGCCTGAGCACTGGGCTTGACTGGAGGGCCCAGGAATGGGGTGGGGGGACTGGGATGGGTAGGGGGTGCCTGGGGGCTGGGCATGGCTGGAGGTGTCCAGGACCATGTGGGAGGGGGACTGGGACTGGGAATGGCTTGCTTGGAGCCTGGGCCTTGCCGGGATACCTGGGAGGATGAGGGACCTGGGCTGGGCTGAGGGCGAGGAAGGAAGGAAGAAGAACTCTCCTCTGGAAGTCCCAGGTGCTCGCTCCCTGGCCCAGGCTGAGAGGGGGAAGGGGGCGGGTGTGCGCTCAGACAGCCCCTGGGACTCGCTGATCACCCCTGCTGCAATGGGGCCGATACAGGTGAGGGTGGGGGAGGCTCCTCCTGGGCAGCAATGCCCCTGGTTGCTTGCAGAATGAACCTCTTGGCTCCTGCATGCCGGGAGCAGCTTGGGCCGTGGGGCCTCCTGCTCTGGAATCAGGTTCCCCCAGCCTCCCTTCCCCCCATACCAGCCCCCCCCATGCCAGAGGCTCTGTGTGTATCCCCCCTTGTCCCCTTGCACTGATGCCAGGGGCTGTGTGCACCCAGCCCCCCGTTTCTATCTGGGAGATCAGGCATTCGGGATGCCAGCTGGGTACCTGGGGGGAGGATGCACAGAGAAGACTTGGGGTGTTAGAGGGAAAGTCATTAATGGGGCCATCAGCCAGTTCTCTGAGACAGACAATCACAGAGGTGCTGGAGGCTGTGGCTGTGCTGCAGAGATGGCAGGGGCTGCATGGGTCCCCCCTTTTGATTTTCTGATCTCCCCAAAATCCATTGGGTTCTGCCCTTTGATGCATTTTGGGATGGTCTGAGGGAGGCTCTAAGGACTGCAGCGAGACAGGGGTGCTGGATGAGTCCTGATCCCTGCAGGGCCTAGCAGATGCTAACTGGTCCCCCTGAACTGCCCCTTAGAGGCTGGAGGGGGTGATCATATACTCACAGCTGCCCATGCTGGACAAGGGTTCCGGGGCTGCCCCCACAGGTACTGCCACACCCCCCACCCCCTGGCCTGAAGCGGTTCCCATCATATACAGGGTTTACAGTCTGGTTCAATGGCTCTCAGCACCCCCACTATACAAATTGTTCCAGGACACCTTGGCTGTCCCAGCTACCAATGCCTCTTCCTTCCCCTGTGGGGACCTTCCCAGTGTCAGGATCCCTGAGAGATCCAGCTGGTTGTAAGCTCCAGGGATGCTGGAGGAATCAGGCTGTTATGTTCTGGGTGTTATTTCACTAGTAACGCCGGGCTTAGCCAAACATGAATCTCAGATATAATGACACTGGGGTGTGTGGGGTATGTGGGATATGGGGTTATATAGGTATACCCACTGTCACACTTTGCTGAATGGAATTTGCTGAATGGAATCAGGGTGTCATAAGGCCTATACTGTATTGCTAATGGTGATTCTCCTCTATCAGAGCAGAAGGATATGGGATCTGTCTCTGCTCTGCAGCATAGTGACCCCCCCACCCCAAGCCCTAGTCGGCAGTGGGTTTGTACCAGTGCTCAGCTCTTTGCCTTTTCCCAGGGGAAGGGAGTTGCCCAAGGCTACACTTCGGGTCAGTGGCGGAGCTGAGAGTAGAACCTAGGGGTTCCTGGTTATGTGCTTGGGCGCTAGTACCTTGTGCCATGTGCCAGCCTCCCCGTCCCACCACTCCTAGGCAATTTATACTATAAAAATTAGCTGGGGAGAAGGATAGTACTGGCCCTGGGAGGGGAGTAGAGTCTACTGGTTAGAGGGGGGGCAGGAGTCCTAGGTTCAAGCCCCAGTTCTGTGACAACAGTGGGGTCTAGTGGTTAGAGGACAGGATAGGGAGTCAGGATTCCTGGGTTCTATCCGCAGCTCTGGGCAGGGCTGCCCAGAGGATTCAGGGGGCCTGGGGCAAAGCAATTTTGGGGGCTCCTTCCATAAAAAAAAGTTGCAATACTATAAAATACTATATTCTTGTGGGGGGCCCTTGTGGGGCCTGGGGCAAATTGCCCCACTTGCCCCCCCCTCTGGGCAGCCCTGGCTCTGGGAGGGGAGTGGGGTCTAGAGCTTAGAGCAAGGGGGCTGGAAATTAGGACTCCTGGCTTCTATCTGCAGCTCTGCATGGGGAGTGTGGACCAGCAGTCGGAGCAGAGAGTTTCTCCCACTAGAACTTTAGCTTTCCCTGGAAAGTTCCAACCCTGCTCTGAAAATTCCCGTAAGTGTCTGAATTCTCCAGATTGCCCCAAGCCGCCTTCAGCTTTCTCTGCTGCTCCCCCACTCCCCGTCTGCCGCCCAGCGCTGTCCATGGAAACATTTACTCCGCCATGCAGGCACACAGACAAACCACAGGGAAGCAGCTGCAGGGATGACATCCCCTGTGTAAGAGCTGGCTTGGGGGACGCTCCAGCCTGAGCAAAGGGAAAGGCATTTCCTCTGGGGAGCCGGAGTAGCACCCGACTGGGTTGGAGGGGAAATGTCTAGGCAGAGCCATGAGCTTCCCCGCTGGTCGTCAGTCCCCATATAACACCCGTCCGTCAGTCAGTGCAATAAAATGATCATGCTCTGCCTCCTGCCTATGGGTCACAGCACTGTGCAAAGGTGATTAAGCCACACAAGCCCTGAAAGGAGTAATGCAGGGTTGTTTGTCCCCTAGAATTGGGCAAACTGAGGCACAAAGAAGGGACGGGAATTGCCCAAGATCACACAGTGTCAGTGGAAGAGTCTGGAACCCAGGAGTTTTGACTCCCAGCTCCCCTACTCTAACCACTAGATCCCGCTCCCCTCCCAATGATGGGACTAGGATCCAGGAATGTTGATGGAAAAAACAAAGACTGAATAGGCCACAAAGACTCCTCCCTAAGGGTGTACTCTGAGGGGAGGGGTTACATGCATTGGCAGGAGGTTGGGGTGGGTACGTGGGCTCACAGAGCTGCTTCCTGGGTGTAGCTGCTGGGGTGGGGGGGCATGAAGAGCCACCCCACCGTGGGCAATCGGGTTACGGGTATGCTTTCACAAGAGCTAAACGATTAATAATCATGTAGGGCACCAATTGAGCAAACTCTGGCTCCATTCCCACTGGAGATAAATCTGAGCTGCAGACCCTATATCTGGTCACTGTGCAGAGAACACCCCCAAAGGGAGGCAGGATGAGGGGTGCAGGACACACCTGAGAGCACTCGGGGGAGTGTAGGGCCAGTGCGATGGAGAGGGGCTGTTAAACTTCCCATCTCCAGGAGTGGGGTGGGGTCTAGCGCATCAGAGCAGGGGGGAACCAGGACTCATGGCTTCTATTCCCAATTGGGGAGGGGAGGGGGATCTAGTGGTTAGAGCAGGGGAGGCTGGGAGACACGATTCCTGGGTTCCACTCCCAGCTATACGATGGGAGTGGGAGCTAGGGGTCAGAACATAGGGTGCTGGGAACCAGGAGTCCTGGGTTTTATTCCCACCCTGGGAGCGAAATGGGATCTAGTGGTTAGAGCAGGCTGACCTGGGAGTCAGGACTCCTGGGTTCTATCCCCCGTTTGGAGGTGGGGGGGGGTCTAGGGGGTTTGTTAGAGGGGTGCAGAGGCTGGAAATCAGGATTCCTGGGATAAATTAAGATTTTTTCCCTGCTGCACAACACAGACTGGAGTCTGGATTACTGCCCCCACCCCCAAGTCTGGGTTACTGGGCCAGGGTAGGTAAAACCCAGCACTGGGATCAGCATCGACCCATCTGTCTCCTGTAACCCTCAGCGAGCGTCACCCCATCTCTGTTGCCTGGGGGAGGCCACAGGGCGTTGCTATGGTGCTTGGAACCCCTGCTCCGAGGTGGCAGGTTCCAGGGCCTGGGCTGGCCGGGGCTCCCGCATCGCTGGGCGGTTAAGCCCCACCCAGTGCCCTTGGTGGAAGGTGATTGGGCTCACCCTGAGCCAGCAGAGGGGTGAAATCTACAGCTGGCTGGATCAGTTTTCAAAAGGACCCTGGGGGGGGAATTGGGACCCCAGTGTCTCCCCTTGGCCTTCTCCAAGATCCCACTCCCTGCCCATATTGATGTCCCGGATCAACCTTCCCAATGACTCTGTGAGCAACCCCCGTCCTGTGTCTGAAGGGAACAAAGCCAGGCAGGAGGGGACAGGTGGCTCAGTGAGACCAGTGTGGGGAGAAAGTGGTGTAGGTGACCAGCAGGGAGCGCTGTGCTGCAGGGAGTGTGTGTGGGCGGGGGGCTCTCCTTGGAGTCAGTGCTGACCCCGATGTCTCAGAGCTGCACTAGGGGGAGCTGTTCTGCAGGAAGCGGGGAGGGGGCTCAGTAAGGGGGGCTCTCCCCTCGCAGTCAGCTCTGGCCCCAAAGCTGCACTGCAGCATGAGACTGAGGCACTGACCTTTTGTGGTTATCAGACCAGCCATTCTTCCCAGGAGTCAGGGTGCGGCCCCTGGTGTCCTGCCCAATTTCCGACATGAGTAATCCCCTTCTGCCTCCCGCCCTGGAACTTCCACTTTCAGAACAGGGCTCTCCTGTCTCAGGCTGTTGGGGGGCTGTGCCCCACCCCAGAGGTGGCTCCACTGGACCTGAGCTGGGATTTGAACTGGGGTCTCTAGGGAGGAGAGGCCTCCACCAGCCTAACCCCATCTTCTCTCTGCAGACAGGATGATCCCTGTAGCTGAGTTCAAGCAGTTTACGGACCAGCAACCGGCCTTCAAGGTGCTCAAGCCCTGGTGGGATGTGCTGGCTGAATACATCACGGTGGCCATGCTCATGATCGGGGTCTTTGGCTGCACCCTGCAGGTGGGTACTGGGCTGGGATATGGGCTGGGACCACCCTCTGTGAGACCTCACCCATGCAACAGCAGGGATAGGACCTGGGACCTCTAGATCCTCCTCTCTCTGGAGCTGAAGGAGAATCTCCAGCAGCAGCAGTAGAAAGTTCTATCCCCAGCAGCCAGGTGATGTGCTCATGCTGGTCAGTCCGGTGCCCATAATAGCATGATGCAGACCCCACAAACCGGCCAAGGGCAAGAGTGAAAACAGAGGAGAAGCCAGCTGGCTGGGAAGAACACCCCTTATCCTGTCCCCCTTCTGCCTGTCAAATTACTGCTGGGGCAAATGGAGTCCCTTGTCCACAGTGGATGCCCTGTTGCATTGTGGGAGGGACATCCCAGCAGGCACTCGGCCGTGTGACGTGAGGCAGCTGGAAGATGCACCCCTGGGGAACTGGGAACTTTGGATCAGAACCTCTGGGGTTCGGCTCTGAACGGCTGGGTGGGTGAATGCCACCTTCCTGCTGGGAGAGGAGAGGGTTGGCCCAGGGCTCAAGGGAAAGGGGAGCAGGGGATAAGGGCCATCAATACAGATCCTAAGAGGGAGTTTGCACCCTTCCCCCGATCTGGAGGTGTCTGCCTCCCCTGGAGCTGCCAGTCCTCCCAGGAGGTATTGTATCAGTGCAGGTGCTGCCACCCCGCTGCAGGGGATCCGCGCCCAGGCAGGAAGCTCGCCCCAGCATGTCTGGGGTGCGGCTGGATCGTGGGCTGCCCTGGGGAATGGGAGGAAGGTGGGGCGCAAAGGCTGTGGCTCAGCAACAGGAATGAAAGGGGCTGAGATGAGATGAGCCCGTCTCGTGTGAGCCTGATCAGAGACAGGCTGCTGAGCTAGAAGGGCCCAGTGGGCTGATTCAGGTGGGGGAAAAGAGAGCTGAGAATAGAACTCAGGAGTCCAGATTCCCATCCCCTCCCCCTTATTCTTACTCCCTTCCAAGAGCTGGGAACAAACCCCTGACTCCTACCCCACCCCACCTGCAGCTCTAACCACTAGACCCCACTTCATAAATGCCAGACTTGAATTTTAGTGGTTAGCTGATGGGCCAGCAAGCCTTGCATTCTGGGGCGGAACGGGGGGAGATGGGAGAATGACCCCCGCATCTCTTCCCCCTGCATGAGCTACCCCTCCTCCACCCAGCCCTGTTTTAGGCTGGTCTGTCATCTTCATTGGGTTGGGGAGGTGCTTGGTCACCCCCAGATGACGGTCCCCCCAATATTGGGGGGAGGAGTCTGTCCATACAGAAGCCAAGCAGCAGGTGCCCAAGGCAGCAGCCCTGTTACATTATCTGTCTCTTGTGGCAACAGGGAGAATATCCGAGGCAACGAGTCTCATAGGCAAAGCTCCAGGGCCACTCGGGAGGAGGACGGGAGTGAGATTAGCTCCCTGCTGGCCCCCGCTTGAGTTAACCATTCAGGCACCTGCCACACTGCCAACCAATGAGACGCCAGGGGGTGGTGGGATCTGCCAGGGAAGTACAGAGAAATCCCCTTGAGATGGTGGCTAGAGCAGGGGGGCCTGTGAGCCAGGTCTTCTGGATTTTCTCCCCAGCTCTGGGAGGGCAGTGGGGTCTAGTGGCTTAGACCAGTGGGGTGAGGAGTCAGGACTCCTGGGTTCTATCCCCAGCTCTGGGAGAGGAATGGGATCTAGGCATGGTGAAGGCAGAGGAGCGGCAGTAATGGCAGGCAGGACTCCTGGGTTTCATTCCCAGCTCTGCCACTGACTTTTGGAGTGACCTCAAGCAAATCCCCTGCATGCATATGTTCAGACCCTGCTGACACTGGGACCATCAGCACAGCACTCTATTGCTTGAGCTGAAGGAGCAGCTCCATCAGCTGGCACAGTAGGAGGTTGGTCACCCACAGATGGGGAATGTCACCCGCACTGCACAGGTGGGTTTTTCTTGCTCAGAACCAGGGGCTGAAGGATAGCTTCTGTAACAGGAAGTCACATGGCCCTGGGGTTGCAGTAACCAGGGGCTGGGGGATTTTATTTTGCATGCCACTGGGCCAGCTTGGGCTCTGCAGAATGAGGAGCAATAATTCTTTACAGCACCCTGATCAGCTCGTCTCTGCTTCCTGCCACCCGCCCTCCCCTGCTCTCCTACCTAACAACATCACGGCGGGGCCTGTTCCCATCGGAGTCAGGACTCCTGGGTTGTGATTAGCGAGGGCCTGGCTTAGCATGGGCCCTGAATCACAGGAGCGCCTCATGGGGTTGGTGTGTGCCAGGTGCAGCGCACGCATTCACAGGCTGAGCTCATGGGACGCTCTTTCTGCTCTCTAGCTGTGGGGTAAGATGCCGGCGTGAACTAGCATCTCATTGCTTTTCTCTAGTCCCATTTGTCTCAGCCTCCCCAGGTGCTTTCGAAACTTGCTACCTCCCTGGAGTTGGTATAATGCCCATTTTATGGAGGTGGAAATGGAGGCACAGATTGAAGAGAGCAGCCCAAGGTCTTAGAGAGAATCAGTGGTAGAGCTGGGGATAGCACCCAGGAGTCCTGACTCCTCAGCCCACTGGTCTAAGCCACTAGACCCCACTGCCCTCCCAGAGCTGGGGAGAGAATCCAGAAGACCTTGCTCACAGCCCCCCCTGCTCTAACCACTAGACCCCACACTCCTCCCAGAGCCAGAGATAGAACCTAACTCCAAGCACCTGAGCTCTAACTGCTAGACATGCTTTCTCACCACCAACTGTGCTTCTTGGACACTGTCTCCTTTGTCCCGGGGCAGCCAAAGTGGGGCCAGAATGGGTCATGCCCACTGCTGCTCCAGAGGCGCAGCCCCCTGAGACTGCAACTCCCAGCACACCAAGTGTCACTGAACCCATAGTGTTCCCAAGGTGAACCTCTGCACTGAGGGTGTGCTGGCTGGGCTGCAGCCTGCTCTGGGCAGCAGTTAGGGGCCACCCTTGGCTTCTGTCTCATGGATATTGCATTGGGTGCTGGAGTGTCTAAGCTACCCCTGGGGCTCCTGGGTTGGACAAGGCTTCGGTGCCCCTGTTATCACTATTGCCCTGACATACGCGTGAATGCAGCCTGCAGTCGGTGCTCAGGGGGCAGAACTGTGCATGGACCATTGCATGACATACAGGGCCAGACCCCCAGCGGGTGTCAATTGGCCTTAGATCCATGGGAGTCCCCAGCAGATGTAAATCAGCCATTGCTCTATTGGAATCAGTGGGGTCAGATCCCCAGCTGGTGTGAATCAGCATCCCCCATGGTTTCCTCACCTGTTCCCCTCTGTGGCCATATCCCCAGGTGACACAGGACAAAATCATCTGCCTTCCCAACCATGCCCCTGCTGGTGCCCCACTCTCTGATGAAACGTGCCAGAATTTCGCCAGGAAGAGCCTCAACGCCTCGGAGCCAGACACACCCCTGTCCTCCCGGGAGATGAGCGGCGTGCGCAACAACCTGGACATCCAGCAGTACAGCTTCATCAACCAGATGTGCTACGAGACAGCCCTGCACTGGTACGCCAAGTACTTCCCCTACCTGGTGGTCATCCACACCCTCATCTTCATGGTCTGTGCCAGCTTCTGGTTCAAGTTCCCCGGCACCAGCTCTAAGATCGAGCACTTCATCTCCATCCTCGGCAAGTGCTTTGACTCACCCTGGACTACCCGGGCTCTCTCCGAGGTCTCTGGGGAGAACCAAGAAGGGACGAGCTCAAAGAAGGAAGACCGGCGGAGGAAGGGCATCAAGGACGAAATGCCTGAGCCCCACCTTGCTCTACAGCCCGTCCAGTCCATCTCCGAGAAGAAGGTAGCGGAGACTCCTGCGGTCAGCCTGCTAGACAAGAAGGAAGGGGAGCAGGCCAAGGCTCTGTTTGAGAAGGTGAAGAAGTTCCGGCTGCACGTGGAGGAGGGAGACATCCTCTATACCATGTACATCCGCCAGACGGTTCTCAAGGTCTTCAAGTTCCTGATCATCACGGCCTACAATGCCGCCCTGGTGCAGAACATCCGCTTCATCGTGCCCTGCAGCGTGGAGATGGAGGACATGACAGGCTATGACCACTTCTGCTGCAACCACACCAAGGCTCACCTCTTCTCCAAGCTGGCCATCTGCTACATCTGCTTCTTGGGCGTCTACGGCCTCACCTGCCTATACACGCTGTACTGGCTCTTCCACCGGCCCTTGAAAGAGTACTCCTTCCGCTATGTGCGGGAGGAGACGGGCATCAGCGACATCCCCGACGTCAAGAATGACTTTGCCTTCATGCTTTATCTGATCGACGAGTATGACTCCCTCTACTCCAAGCGCTTCGCTGTCTTCCTCTCCGAGGTCAGTGAAAGCAAGCTCAAGCAGCTCAACCTCAACCATGAATGGACGGAGGAGAAGCTGCGTCAGAAGCTGCAGCGGAATGCCCTGGGACGCCTGGAGCTCCACCTCTTCATGCTGTCCGGCTTGCCTGACACAGTCTTCGAGCTGACCGAGGTGGAGGCCCTGAAGCTGGAGATGCTCAAGGATGTGACTTTCCCACCACTGGTGGCCCAGCTTGTCCGCCTCCAGGAGCTCTCCCTGCTGAACTGCCCCGTCAAGCTGCCATTTGCCTCCCTGGTCTTCCTGCGGGACCACCTCAAGGTGATGCAGGCCACCTTTGATGAGATCAAGGATGTGCCGCTGTGGGTCTACAGCCTGCGTGGGCTGGAAGAGCTTCACCTCTCTGGCCTCTTCAGCCAGGAACTGGGGAGGGCGTCCGGCTTGGAGAGCCTGCGGGAGCTGAAGAACCTCAAGGTGCTCTCGTTGCACAGCAACATCTCCAAGGTGCCGCCCAGCGTGACTGACGTCTCAGCTCACCTGCAGCGCCTGTGCATCCTCAACGACGGCACCAAGCTGGTGACGCTCAACAACCTCAAGAAGCTGGTCAATGTGAGGGAGCTGGAGCTGGTCAACTGCAACCTGGAGCGCATCCCCCATGCCGTATTCAGCCTGGTCAACCTGCAGGAGCTGGACCTGAAAGACAATCAGCTACGCTCCATCGAGGAGATCCTTAGCTTCCAGCACTGCCGCAAGCTCGTCTGCCTTAAGCTCTGGAGCAACCACATTGCCTATATCCCCGAGCACATCCGCAAGCTCAAGGGCCTGGAGCAGCTCTACCTCAACCGCAACAAAATAGAGACCCTGCCCTCCCAGCTCTTCCTCTGCACCAAGCTCCGCTGCCTCGACCTCTCCAACAACGGCATCCAGGTTATCCCCCCGGAGGTAGGTGTGCTCCAGAATCTCCAGTACTTCGCCATCTCCTCCAACTCGGTGGAGACCTTGCCCGATGAGCTCTTCTTCTGCAAGAAGCTGAAGACTCTCATGGTGGGACACAACAAGATCTCCACCCTCTCCCACCGCCTGGGCAACCTCTCCTTGCTCAGCAAGCTGGAGTTGAAGGGGAACCGTCTGGAGGCCTTGCCGCCTCAGATCGGGCGGTGCCAGGTGCTCAAGCGCAGCGGCTTGGTGGTAGAGAGCACCCTCTATGAGACGCTGCCCACGGACATCCGTGAGAGGCTGGAGAGTGAATGAGAAGAGGGGACAGTCAGCAGCAGGGGCAGGCTCTTTGGTCACCTGCAGAAAGACTCTCCCGGATGACTAGAGCTGGGAAGTGCCTGGTGTGTTCCTCTCCAGTGCACGTGTTGCTCCTAGGCCGGAGCTGCAAAGGCACCTGGGAGATCTCCCACCAAGAGTCTTACCAAAGAATCGTCCCCCCTGGCCATGGCTATGGAGGGGCTCAACTTTTCATCCCAGTGCAAATGTGGACAGTCAGTGATCCTGTACGGCAGGATTGTTGTACAGTCAGTGATCCTCTGTGTCAGGGTTGCCATGTTGTATCCTGGATTGCAGGGGAGAAATGACTCTATTTATACTTATTTTTAGTGTTATTAACAAGCAACGTTTATTGCTTTTAAAAAAGGGCAATTTGTGTGTGTAAATAGCTCATGTTTTAACGTGCTAGATCTCCGGCACACCTTGGTCACTGCCCCATAAAATAGACCCCATCCCACAGTCTATCCTACGAATTTCCAGGCCAATCTGATGGGTAATCTAGAGAGGATGCAAATGTGGGTGTTCGACTGAAATTTTGCTGTGGCTTTAACCATGGGAGAGTCTTTCCTCATTCCACAGCTCCACCCACTCCACTGATACAAAGGGATGCCTTTTTGGCATCATTAGCCAGTGGAACTCATTGTCACAAAATGTCACTGAGGCCAAGATCTCATTAGGATTGAATTTCATTAGTGTTTGGTCACGTCTCAATTTCGGCAGCCCACACCCATTGTGCTGTAACCACATTCCCAAGGAAGGTTGCAGCTGGCTTTGTAGGTCATCTGCCCTGGAGAGGGGAAGGAGTGTTACCGAGTTGAAGCATCTAATGGATTTACAGTACCAAGAGAAGCTGGTTTTGCCACTAGGTGTGGTATGTGCTTATCATACAAATTTAGATGGGTGGGTGTGGCTCCCATTGACCCCTCCCCCTTTGGGTGTGGCTTCTCCTGCTGTGACATGCCTCCTCCTTGCGGCATGGTTTTCTCCACCAATGACATGGCTCTCATGGGCTCCTCCCCTGAGTCCCACCTCTCTGTGGCTGGATTCCAGATGGGTCTTGATTAGGGCACTGATTTCCCCTGTGCTGCATGTACCCGAGTCTGGAGCCCTTACTCAGGCAAAGGTCATAGGAGGATTTCAGGATCGAGCCCTTATTTTTATATTAAAGGATGTACGGGGGGAGTGGCAATCCAAACAGCTGTTAATAGCAGGGGGCCTGAACCAGGGCCCTAGGTCTGTGCAGCTGGAGGGGAGAAGTTTGAAATCTGACCTGTGCAAATAGCCTTTATCTCTGGACTGAGCTGGGTGCAGCACTCCAAGAAACCCCAGTCTGAGCAACGCCCCAGCCTCTTTGGCAGCTGCTCCCGGAACCGGGGGAACACTCCTAGGAACTCCAACATTGGACCCTTCTTGCCCGGTAGCCAGCAGCACGGCACTCTGCACTTATGGGAGAACCCCCATCAGCTCTGTCCTGGAGCCAGAGGACATATGGGCCGGACCCGATGTCAGTATTATCACAGTAACGGGTAAAGGCCCCAACAGAGCAGAGCCTCCATTGTGCTGGCTGCTGCACAAACACCTCCCCCACGATCGGGGCCCCCTGTGCCCCAGCCACTGCACAGACCCCTTCCCCAAGGGCACAACTGGGGCCCCCTGTCCAGGATCAGAGGCTCCATTGCATCAAGCTCTGCACACACACACCTAGTGAGGGAGAGTCCCTGCTCCAACGAACGCATGGTCATATGGACAAAGGGTGAGAGAGGAAACTGAGGCACGGGGAAGGGACTAACTTGCCCGAGGTCACACAGCAGATCAGCAGCACAGCCAGGAATTGAAGCCAGGTTTCCCGAATTCGAGTCCAGTGCCTTATTCACTAGGTTACACTGAGAGGCATGGGCAAGGCTCTGTCCGAAAACCCGTGTTCTCTCTTTGTGATCGCTCTGGCTATACTTGGTGTATCAGACCTTCCCCTCCCTGAGGCTGGTTGGTATCTAAGCAAGGCTGCGTCTGGCATGTAAACCCCCTGAACCCCACTGATGGAAATAGGGTGACCAGATCACAACACTAAAATATCAGGACACATTGAGGTGTGGTCAGCCTCGCCCACAGTCCACCCCCACTCCTCCCAGGCTCCGCCCCCACTCTGCCCCAGGTCCTGCCCCCTCCCTGCTCACCCCATCCCCCATGCCCTTCCTCATCCCCCGGCCCCCTGCTGGCTTGCTGCATCCCTCCTCAGCCCCCCACGCACCGCTCACCTCCTCACCCCCCCGCCTGCCCGCTGCTCGCTTGCTCACCTCTTCACCCTTCCCGCCTGCCCCTCGTCTCGTCACCCCCCTGCCCGCCACTCACCCCTACGGCACCGACTTCTCTTCTGGGTGGGTGCTCGCCTCTTCCCGCCCAAGCATCCGCCCTCGCTCCACCCCCATTCCGCCCCCTTTCTCCAAGTCCCCGCCCCTGTCCTGCCTCTTCTCCACCTCCTCCCCTGAGCCTGCCATGTCCCCGCTCCTCCCCCCTCCTTCCTGGAAAGCGCTAAGCGCCACCAAACAGCTGTTAGGCAGTGGGAAGTGCTGGGGGGGGCGGGGATGCGGCACACTTGGGGGGGAGAGAGAAGGAGGCATGGAGGAGGGAGCTTGGCTGCAATTTTTCCCTGTGGGTGCTCCAACCCTGGAGCACCCATGGAGTCGGTGCCTCCCTCCCGCTCACCTCCTTACCTGAATATTGGGACAAATGGCGTCCCGATCATACATTGATCGGCACAAAGGGTTAAATATCAGGACAGTCCCGATTTTATCGGGACACCTGGTCACTCTAGATGGAAGGGAGCTCCCTGCTTATATGTAGAGAGAGGAGTGGTCCCAGGACTCCCAGATCTGTTGCAGTGGAAATGCTCCCTTCACTAAGACCTCTTAGGCCATGGCTACACTTGCAAATTTGCAGCGCTGCAGCAGGGTGTGAAAACACACCCTCTCCAGCGCTGCAAATTGCGGCGCTGCAAAGCGCCAGTGTGGTCAAAGCCCCAGCGCTGGGAGCACGGCTCCCAGCGCTGTACATTATTCCCCACAGGGAGGTGGAGTACGGACAGCACTGGGAGAGCTCTCTCCCAGCGCTGGCGCTTTGACTACACTTAGCGCTTCAAAGCGCTGCTGCGGCAGCGCTTTGAAGTGCAAGTGTAGCCATACAGGAAGGGTGTAAAACAGGGAGTGGATTTCTCCTCCCCGACCTCTGCATGTGGTGACTCCACAGAGCTCTTCAGAGGGGAAGCTGAGGAGCAGCATGCCCAGTTGTCACCATACCCCAAACCTCAGCCAAGTTGGGATGTGGATCCAGCTTTGGCCTGCCTCCCAGTTTGGGGGTGCTCATTGCTGGAGGTGGGGGGGGTTGATTGTGGGGTTCATCTCTGATCCTGTCCGGCAAGTCCCATGTTCCTGTATAAGATTGTACAGCACCTTGCACAATGGAGCTGGGACCTGGCTGAGGCTTTTAGGTGCTACCAGAATATAAACGATTATTGATTATTTGTATTGCAGTACTGCCTAGGAGCCCTGGTGAGGGATCAGGGTCCTGGTGTGCTAGGCATTGCGTGGAACAGAAAGACAGTCCCAGCCCAAAGAGATTCTACTCTAAGAAGGTAATAATTGGGTAGGTGGGATTTCAAGAATTCCAGCTACCCTGGGAGATCCCTGCATGACTCAGAGCTACAGACCCACCGGGGAGGTGCTTTGGCTAACGGCATAATTCCCCCGGTTGTGGGTGAGTTGCAGATTGTCGTAGCTTGGGGACAAGACACTGGCGAGGAGCCTGAAGAGACCTGGTGTAGAGCCTGCATGTAGGCTGGGGGTGAGGGTGGGATGACTGACGGGAAGCTGGGACTAGCACAGGTGCCACGGGGTTTGGAATGGCTGTTAAAGATCAATTCAAATAGGTGGTAATTCCCCCTCCCCCCCAATGCAGGGCTCCTGAATCCAACAGCCTGGAGAAGCTGAAATTGACCAAAGCCAGGAAGGGAAATTGACCGGGTCGGGGTCTGTCCCCTGCAGCGGGATATGCATGTGAAAAGCGGGGGCTGAAACTTTCCAACTGGATTGACTCAGCAGAGCCCCAAAGTCCCTCAGTAGAGCCAGCAACGGCAATGGGATCTTTCCTCTGAGTTCAATGGCTGTGCCGTGGTGCTGACTGCCCGTGGTGCCATCGCTCTCACTAATCCTGGCCTTTCTCCCTAACCCCCCCCTCCATCTAATCCCATAGATTCAAAGGGGGGGGGTCACCAACCTCCCTGCCCCTCCTCAGAGAGGTGCAGATTTTCAGGCCGGAGGGGACTATCTAGTCTGACTTCCTGTCTATCACAGGCTACCAGAACCCACACACCAAACCCAACCGCGTAATGACACCGGAGTACCACAGGAGAGCAGGCTGCAGACTATTGCGTGCCACGGGGCCAGGCAGAGGAGAGGAGGGACTCAGGTGCACCAGGGCCCGAGGCCTCCGTGATGGCAGGGAGATGTTTAAGTGAGTTATGCCCAGATCATCCTGCTGCAGAAGAAGGTGGAAGCTCATCAAGGTCCCTGCCAATCTGACCTGAGGGAAAATTCCTCCCTCACCCCACATATGGCCATCACCGGGACCTGGAGCACAAGAACCACCAGACAAAGGGAGAATCCCTGGCCCACCCTGCCCACTGCCTGTCTCCAGCCCTGATGCATCAGAGGAGGGAGATTAAAACAAAATCTTCCCAGAATCCATGGGGGCGGTGGGGAAGGAATCCCTTCCTGAGCCCTGCGGGTGGGCAGCTGTAACCCTGAGGCACATGCTGTTAGGAACATAAGACCCAGGAGTGCTGAGCCCTGCTCCCCACCATCCCCAGCAACCCCATCACACAACTGCCCTTATCAGTGTGTCCAGCTCCCTCTTAAAACCAACTCATCCCAGCCCCTGTAGCCTCCCTCCACCCGCAGCCTCCCGTCAGTTATCCTGCTGCTCACCCCTAATCCCAGCCCTTCTCCCCCAGTCTTCCTCCCTAACCCCATAGGATACCCAGGGGGCATTACACCCCCCTTCCCCCGCCACCATCCAGCCCTGTCTGCATCCCAAATTCCCTTCAGCGGGCATCTGACTAGGGGCAGGGGGTTCAGCCGCTCCCTCCCCCACGCTGCATGTGGGCCCCGGGCCAGGCCGCAGATCTGACAGGAACCAGCCACACCCCACTCGCGTGGCAACCGGCCAGGAAACACTCCAGGACAAGGCCCAGCCCCACTGCCTCCTGCTCCGCCCTGGCTCCGAGTCACCGGCAGGAAGGCGCTGGGGGAAGCTGGGGATGGAGGACTGGAGCTTTAGGGCCAGGGTTGAGGGTGCATCTCAACCTAGGCCCAAGGTGGCTGCCTAGGGGGCACTTTGCCACTGGCTGGGGGTGGGGGGGGGGTTAGGAATTGAGGTGCTAACCCCCCAACACAACCCATTCCTTATAGACACACAAGCTCCCTATCCCCCCAACAGCCCTTACACACCCCACACATCCATCTCAACACATACCACCTCACCCCACCCCCTCCCCAATAGACCCTGCCCCCCACTAGCTCTTCCATGCCCTGGGGTGCCCTGGAGATGGCTATCCATCGCCATCTGCTGGCCAACGCTGTGTGAGCTGCACCCAGAGCCCCGTCTCCTGTTCCCTGGTGTCTGTGGATCAGAACTCGGGAGCTCTCCACCGCTCTGGATCCCACCCCTGGGTTTGTGTTGGAGCGCGTTCAGGGATTGGAGTCCTTTTTCCATTAGCCAAAGGACTGGGCTCGTGATCCCAGCAGCGCCACCCCGAAGCACTTTCTACAGTCCCTCAATCCCACTGCCGGCCTCGGCAGAGAATCGTTACCCTTTGGATCTACTGGGAGCTGAGGGCAGGATGCCACAGGCTGTGTCTGTTGTATTATAAATGGGAGGGAAATAAAAACAATCCAGAAGAGACCCTTGGATCCACCCCCACAACAGAGTTAGGAAGAGAACCCAGGAGTCCTGACTCCCAGCCTTCATCCTTCTCTTCTTCCGCTCTAACCACTGGAACCTACTCCTCTTCCAGCATTAAAGATAGAACTCAGGTGTCCTGATTCTCCCTGCACTGACCACTGAGGGCCTACAGCTGGGCACAGAACCCAGGAAAGCCTGCCTCCCAGGCCCTGGTCTGGTGGCTGGAGAGTGGGGAGCTGAGATTCAGGACTGCCTGCATCCTGTTGCCAGCTCTGTCGCTGACATGCTTTGTGACCTTCAGCCTTCTGTGCCTCGGTTTCCCCATCTGTCCAAGGGGAGGAGTGGTCGTTACCCCAGCGGCGGCTCTAATGAGGGAAGTGCTTCGGATTAGAGTTGGCTGGATCCTTTCGTTAACACAGCTCTCCCCAGCCAGTCCATGAAACAAATGAGGAAGTCATGCTCCCTCCTTCCACAATCCTTCCCCTGCTCCCTGGAGCTGCCATGGAGACAGGAGAGAGAGCCACTCCAACAGGCCGGATGTGAAGGGCTCTGGCTGGGGACAAGCTGGGCCCCCGGCCAAGACTGGGGGGGCCGGAGGAGACTCTTCCCAGTAGAGAAGAGACTTGGTGGAGCAAGGATCTAGGGCAGGCGGCAGCCCCAAGCTGAGCAGCAGGTGAGGGGACGGGGCCTGGATGAGGAGAGGCAAGAGGTGGGAAGGAAAGGGGTCGAGGTACTCTGGGGCGGTTCCCAGGGCCGGAGAGTGGGGCCAGACCCCCTGCTGCCAGGCAGGATCAGGCCTGAGCGGGTGGGGAGGCTGCTGGGTATGAGTCAGGGGCTCCCCCCAGGATTGGTGTGGGGCAGGGAGCGGTTAGCAGGGCTGAGGGGTCATAAAGAACTCAAGCTAGTTAGCTGCCGGGAGAGAAAACTTTGTTTAGTTCTGGGTCACGGGCTGTTGCTCTCCTTCTCCCATGCTCTCTCTCTCCTTCTCTATTCTCCCCCGCCCCACCCCACCCGCATCCCTGGGCTAACCCCAAAGGGGGCCAGAGCCAAAGCCAACTGTTGGAGAGGGTGTCCCAAGGTGACAGGGATCCGGCCCCATGGAGACGGGGATCTGGTTCCGTTTCCCCCGCCACGGGGCGGGGAGGCACCTGCACCAGCCTGGGTGCTGGGAAAGGTTTTGGAGGGAGGAGGGTGCTGGTGATAATTCCAGCTGGTAGGAGCTGCTGGCTGGCTGGGGAAAACGATCCTGTTCAGAGCACTGGACGGGCCAGGGATCCGAGCTGGTTTACATGCCTGGGCCAGGTCAGCAGATGGCCAAGGGCAGCTGTGTGGTTAGCGCATTGGCCTGTGGTTCTGGAGTCCTGGCTCTGCCAGCCCGTCCCTGTGTGAGGCTGGGCACGTCACAGCATGGCTCTGGGCTGCCCACGGTGAGATCGGCGCGGGGATTCGTCCCCTGGCTGGGACATCGTCAACTCTTTCTAATGAGAGGGCCAAGAATTGTTAGAATTGCATTTAATACTCTCACCCCCAACTGCCCTTCATGTGGTTTGGAGCAATAACCGTCCCAGCAACAGTACTGACAGGCAGCCCCCCCATTCTAACCATTAGACACCACTCCCCTCCCGGAGCTGGGGATAGAACTCAGGAGTCCTGACTCTAGGCTACACCACTCCATCTAAGATCTAGCCTTTCAGATATCAGTGGGTCACACTCCCGGCATGAGACCGAGGTGGATCTGAGTAGGATGGAGGGAAATCAGGGGTCGAAGTGAGCGATCTCCTTCATGCTGAGGGCGGAGAAGGCAGGAGAAGACCCGTAAGTCTAGGGCAGCCTGGGAACTAACAGGGAGACTGTCAAGGCTCCATTGGTCCTTCTCAGCCCCGCTAGGGAGGGATGGGGTGCGCAGAAGCTCAGACTCTGGGAGGTGAAATACCTTCCTCCATTGGCTGCCTGATGCTGGCTCCGGCTCCCAAGAGACGAGATGCCTGGGTTCAGGTGCCCCACGCGAGAGGGGGCTGGTTCTGCCAGGAAGAGCTTGGCACTTCGCACATCCACCTCCTGTGAACAGAGCAGCGATTCATACGCAGAGCCTGGACTGAACCCCCCAAGCCCGACAGCAGCGCAAAGCCAGGTGGCTGCCTCATGAGCTAAGGGAGCCACTCCCAGAGCCAGCAGCGGCAGTAAGTCCTTTATCCCTTGGGTGGGAGCAGTCATGGGACGGTGACTGCTCCACCCTCCCTGAGACATAGCGCTAGGGCACCGCTCCATAGGCAGAGTGCAACGTTTAACCCTTCCTGTGCTGTGTCATTTCCTCCTCTCGGACACTCCTGTGCATTCAAACCGCAGGGCAGCCCTTCCGCCAAGTTTATCCCTCTGTCTGCTGGGCAGGATCGTGTGGGCAGGTGGCAGAGAAAAGGGCCACAGCGGCAAGGTGGTTATTAAGGGGATCACCTGGTCCAGAGCTAGCCTCTGAATCTACCAAGCCCGGGAGTGGGTGGCCGGCGGGACTGCAGGCTGGCACTGCTATGCCCCAGCTTTTAAACAGGGCCTTGGAGGACCCCTTCAGTGTGGCAGAGCCCCCAAGGGGTCCCACTCTTCCTTTAGGTTAGCCCACGCGGCCTCCCCGTCTCCGAGACTGAGCCCCTAGGCTCCAGCCCTCCTGCTTCACCCCATGAGCTTTGCCTGGAGAGTCCAACTGGGACATACGCCAGGCCAGAGACTTGCCCACTCCTCAGCATCCAGGGCACCCTGGGAAGGATTTGCAGTGACACCACGCAGCCTTTACAAACAGTCGGGTCTATTACACAGCACGGGAAGTCCTTAGGTGAGCACAGAGGAGCAAAGGTTAAGACATATCCACCTCGCCAAGCCAGCGCCCTACCCAGCCAAGCGGCCGTGGGCTCCATTTCAGGCTCGCTCTCTGTCAGACCCAGGTGAGAGCCCTGGCTACAGCCCCGCAACCTGCCCCCTTTCTCTTTGCTCTTGAGCTGGGGCCATGGACTGGCAAGTGAAGACGTGGGGAACTCCCCCCTGGTTGCTGGCTGTGGACATGCTGGCTGCTGGGGTTCCCACTGTCTTTTAGTATTTGCCACTGATATGGGTTGGTTTCCAGCCAGTCCTTCAATGAGCCAGTCACTCCACCCCAGACAGCAAGGGGAGACACACGTCGTAGGGCTCGTGTGCTGGCCCCTTTCCCCACTGGTTAATGATGTAAAGTACGGAGGGAAACTGAGGCACACACAGCAAAAAATTCCCACTTCATCACAGGGCCCCAGCTGAGTTCTGGGTTCTCAGCTTCTTTGACCAGCAGGCCGTGAAGTGTCTCCTAGAAGACAGAGGCAAGAGGAGAAGGGTGGGACCTCATCACTGAGCAAACATGGAAGCAGCATGTCGTCCCACCTCTGGCTGCCCCCGTCTGGGGGGTGGCACAAGGGCAGGGGACCCTGGGGAAAGCCCAGCACCCACCCCTCATGTCTCTTCACTACTGTGAACCGCCACATTCAAGGCTTTCTATGCCATCAGCTGTTTCTCTATTAGGTGTATTATGGGAGCACATAGAGGCTCCATTGTGCCAGGTGCTGCACAGACACACAGTCAGAGACAGTCCCTGTCCCAGCTGAGATCATGGCCCCGTTGTGCCAGGCGCTGCACAAACACAGTCAGAGACAGTCTCTCCAAAGAACTCACAGACTAAATAGACAAAAGGAAGGATCGTTATCCCATTCTACAGATGGAAAAAATGAGGTACTGGGAGATGAAGTGATGTGACCAAGGTCCCAGAGGGAGTCTGTGGCAAAGCCAGGATCTTCCCAAGGACCAACTCAGGCTCAGAACACCTCTAAGCCACTGACCCTTATTCTTTCCCTCCCACCAGCCATGTTTTCCCTGACGGAAGTGGCCTCCCTGAGTGACGGCCGGGCCCCGTTCAGTACTCTGAAGCCCTGGTGGGACGTCTTCACAGACTACTTGGTTCTGGCAATGTTGGCCATCTCCATCATTGCAGGGACCCTGCTGATCTCCACAGATCAGGTGGTGTGTCTGCCTGTCGGCAGGACCAGCATGGCTGCAAGTGAGTCCCTGGCTCCCAGACCTGCCTTAGGGCCTCTGGATGGCCCAGAACACGACACTACTCCGGTCGGCACCAGGAGGGAACTTCCTGCTGCCAACAACGGACACCCAACCAACCTTGACTACCAGCAGTACCTGTACATTGGCCAGATCTGCTACCACCAGGCGCTGCCGTGGCACTCCAAGTACTCCCCCTACCTGGCCCTCCTGCACGCGCTGCTCTTGATGGTCTGTAACAACTTCTGGTTCATATACCCCAAGACCTCCTCCAGGATCGAGCTGTTCCTCTCCATCCTCCGGAAGTGCTTCCAGTCACCCTGGACAACCAAGGCTCTCTCAGAGACAGCCTGCCAGCCCTTGGAAGGCAAGCTTGGCCGGATGAAACTCTGCTCTGCCCAGATCTCTCAGGCTGGGGCTGGCTCCCAGGCGGAGCAGGTGTCCTTCTCCAGTGCCACCATCCTGGACCGGAAGGACGGGGAGCAGGCCAAGGCGCTCTTCGAGAAGATCCGCACCTTCCGGGAGCACACTGAAGCCACCAGCCTCCTCTACTGGGTCTATGTGGGGCAGACAGTGTTCAAGGTGGTAAAGCTCTTGGCTGTGCTGGGCTACGCCTCCAGTTCTGCCGGCACCATTGCTTTCAGGCACATGTGCCGGCCAGGCCTGGGGGACCTTGCTGGCCACGCCACCTTCTCCTGCACCCACAGTCTGGCCTACATCCTGCAGAAGCTGCTGCTGAGCTACCTGGCCCTGGTGCTGCTCAGTTGGCTGGTGGGGGTCTACACACTCTATTGGCTGCTCCGGAGGCCGCTCAGGGAGTACTCCTTCGAGCAGGCCAGCGAAGAGAGCAGCGTCAGGGCCATCCCCAATGTCCACAATGACTTGGCCTTCCTGCTGCACATGGCTGACCAGTATGACCCGCTCTGCTCCAAGATGATTGCCATCTTCCTCTCCACCGCCAGCGAGAGCCAGCTGCTGGAGATCAGACAGGAGCACCGTGGGGACTACGAGGAGCTGCGGCGGCAGGTGAGGAGGGATACCTGGGGCCGGCTGGAGCTGAGGCTCTGTGCCCTTCCAGCCCTGCCCCAGGCTGTCTATCAGATGGCAGACCTGGAGGTGCTGCGGCTGGAGTGCATGGCGGAGGTGAAGCTCTCCGCCAAGGTGGCCCAGATGGAAGCACTGTCTGAGCTGCAGCTGCATCACTGCCCAGCCACGATAGAGCCCATGGCCTTGGCCTTTCTGCAGGAACGGCTCAGGGGGCTGCACGTCCAGTTCACTGATGTCACCGAGATCCCCTCCTGGCTTTACTCCTTGAAGAACCTGCGCCGGCTGCACCTCTCCAGCCACCTCTGCTCCAATGTGCTGGCCCTGGAGTCCCTCCGGGAGCTCCGGAGCCTGGAGATTTTGCTGCTCCAGACCAAGCTGACCAAGCTTCCTTGCTCTATGTCCACCCACCTCCGCCAGTTCTGTATCCAGAATGACGGGACCAAGCTGGAGGCACTGGGGGTCCTGAAGAAGATGAGCAGCCTCCAGCAGCTGGAGCTGCTCTGCTGCCAGCTGGAGAGGATCCCGCCGACAATCTGGCGCTTAACTGGCTTGCGGAGGCTGGATCTGCGCTCCAATGGCATCCGCAGCCTTGAGAAGGGGGCTGGCTTCCAGCATCTGGCACAGCTCACCTGCCTGAAGCTGTGGCACAACCGCATCGCTACCCTGCCCGCTTCCATTGGGGCAGCAGGCAGCCTGGAGGAGCTGGTGCTATCCCACAACGAGCTGGAGTCTCTGCCCCACACCTTGTTTGCCCTGAAAAGACTCAGGCACCTGGACCTCAGCCACAACCTCCTTCGCCTCCTCCCTGCAGAGATTGGCCAGCTGGGGACGCTGCAGCAACTCTCCATCACCGGCAACAGGATCAGGGCACTGCCCAGCCAGCTCTTTGCCTGCCTGGAGCTAACGTCTTTGCAGCTGGCAGACAACGCTTTGACCACGGTGCCGGCTGAGATCGGGAGGTTGGTGCTACTCTCCAGGCTGGAGCTGACAGGGAACCCCTTGGAGTCACTCCCACTTGAGCTAGGCTGCTGCCCCCTGCTTAAGGAGACCGGGCTGAGCATGGACAACGCCCTCTTTGAGACCCTGCCATCTCAAGTGAAGCAGATGCTCGCCACGCCCATCTCTGTGGCCTAGAGGAGGAATGACACCTTCCCCAAAATACCCAGTGCTCCCACCCCCGATATGAGGCAGCAATGAGGACATGACTCAAGTCAGCACAGATAAGCTCCTTACCTCCTTTTACACCATGGGACTCTGAGCCAGAGGGGGCTCCATTAATCAGTGTGGACATCAGCCCCTCGCAATCCTCACATGAAACACAGGAATAGCCCGACTGGATTGCAGCAGGGGGCCCATCTAGCCCAGATTCCAAGATTCCTCCTAGCCCCCAACAGCCCAGGCCCTGTAGCAGCAAATCTGTCCCTAAACTCCACTGGGTTGTAATATTTGCTATTCTAACTCTGGATGTTTTTGTTGCCCGTGGAAACACCCAATCCTGCTTTGTTCTTGGCTTTAGTGAGACCTTGTGGCAGTGAGTTCCACGGGCTCATCAGGGAGCAGCAAGATTTTAGCGCCTCACAAGGCACATGTTTAAAGTGCGAGGGGGAGGGGGATGAGGACAAGTGAGGGAACCTCTAAGCCAACCTAAAAATAAAACGAGCCATGTTTTAATGCACCATTTCTCCAGTGCAGCCACCAGGGGGTTTCCTGTGCAGCATCAGCCCTTCCCCTTCTGCCCCGTGGCTCCTGCAGGCGCTGCCTCTCTGGAGACACAGGTGGGACACACAATGCTTAAGGAGCAGGTGAGGCGGCAAGGAGGGGTGAGAAGGCGGCAGTAGGGTGAGGAGCCGAGTGGCAGTGGGTGGGGGTCTGGCTGCCAGCGGGGAAGTGAGGAAGCAGGAGGTGAGCGGGGGTGGGGTGAGGAGGCGAGTGGGGCTGGAGTGAGGTGGCGGGGGGGGGGAAGCAGGGGTGGGGTGAGGTGGCGATCCGCGAGCGGAGGTGGAGTGGGATGGCAGGAGGTGAGTGGGGGTGGGGTGAGGTGACGGGAGGTGAGTGGGGGTGGAGTGAGGCGAGCAGGGCTGCAGTGAGGTGGCGTGAGGCGAGCGGGGGTGGGGTGAGGAGGTGAGTGGTGAGTGGGGGTGGGGTGAGGTGGCGTGAGGCGAGCGGGGGTGGGGTGAGGAGGCAGGAGGCGAGTGGGGGTGGCGGGAGGTGGCGGGAGGCGAGTGGGGGTGGAGTGAGGAGGTGGGAGGTGAGCGGGGGTGGGGTGAGGTGGTGGGAGACGAGTGGGGGTGGGGTGAGGAGGCCAGCGGTGAGTGGGAGTGGGGTGAGGTGGTGGGAGGCGAGCGGGGGTGGGGTGAGGAGGCCAGCGGTGAATAGGAGTGGGGTGAGGTGGCGGGAGGTGAGTGGGGGTGGGGTGAGGAGGCGTGAGGCGAGCGGGGGTGGGGTGAGGAGGCAGGAGGCGAGTGGGGGTGGCGGGAGGTGGCGGGAGGCGAGTGGGGATGGAGTGAGGAGGCGGGAGGCGAGTGGGGGTGGAGTGAGGAGGTGGGAGGTGAGCGGGGGTGGGGTGAGGTGGCGGGAGATGAGTGGGGGTGGGGTGAGGAGGCCAGCGGTGAGTGGGAGTGGGGTGAGGTGGTGGGAGGCGAGCGGGGGTGGGGTGAGGAGGCGAGCGGTGAATGGGAGTGGGGTGAGGTGGCGGGAGGTGAGTGGGGGTGGAGTGAGGTGGCAGGAGGCAAGCGGGGGTGGGGTGCGGAGGTGAGAAGCAAGCGGGGGTGGGGTGAGGAGGTGAGAGGCCAGAGGAGCCCCGGGCTGGCCAAAGCCCTGAGGACCCCCCCCTCACACACCTGCCTGGAGAAGCCCTGGTCTGGCCGAAGCCCCGAGTGCCCCTGGCCCCTCGTCTGGAGCTCTGGACTGGCCAAAGCCCTGCCCTGATCCCCGCCACCTGCCTGGAGGAGCCCTGGGCTAGTCGCAGCCATGCCTCTCTTCCCCTCTCTTCTCCTCCCCAGACCCAAGCCATCCAGATATGTTTTTAATTATTATTTGGACTTCTAGTATATAAAAGCATTTTTAAATTTACTTCAGAATTGTTATACAGACAACCTCTTTTACCAAAAAAAGCACAAGAAACAATAATAAAAAAAGACAAGAACATGCAAAGCACCTTATTTGTGTTTCTATTCTGTTAGGTCCAGTAAAGAATAGAGATAACGGTGCATGTTTTTATTATTGAGTCTGCAACCGCCCTCCTCCAACCTTACATAAATAAATGACAATGATTTGGATGTATATATGTGCATATTACTTAATTAACTTTAGGAAAAATAAATAATTTTAGGAAAAAGTGTAAGTGCAGCCACCAGCAAGAGTTAGTGGGTGCACTCTAGGCCACCCAAAAATTGGTCATGAGAACCCCTGTTTTAGTGCATTTTTGGAGCTCTCCCCTGATTGAGGCGAGCAGCCCAGGATCCAATCCTGCACCAGGATCCAATCCCACAAAACTCAGTGCAGGATCAGGGGCTTGCGGGATGCAAGGTCAGATTTTCAAGCGCCCTTGAACACGGGTGTTTTGAGCTCATTTGAAAAGCTGGCTGTCACGTGCCACGATGGGAGCTGCTGGACACTGAGCGGGATGGGGATGGACTGGGTCCGCTATTCTGGGGCAGGGAGAATCTGGGCCCCCAGTTTGGGGGGGGATGAGCCATAGGGGGGCATCTGGGTCCTAATGGGTGGGGAGTAGGCTCCAGGGGAGAACTTGGCCCCTATGTGGGGGGGGTGAGCCCCACAAGGGGGAATGGGGGGAAATCCATTCTGGGCGAGGGAGCAGTGAAATCTGGCTCTTGATGGGACAACCAGCCCCAGCTAGAACTTTCTGTGGCTCCTTTGAGGGAGATGCCACATTTTTAACAAGCACAATCAGACGCCACCGGGCCCACACGTGGGTGCACTGGAAGCGTCGGGCAGCCGGGTGGGCCGTCCCGCTCACAGCAGATGACTCATTTCTATCCTGCTGTGAGTTTTGGATCCACTTCTTCTACCATCCACCCGCTCTGCAATCACATCCGTCTCTCTGTCGGATGAAAGCACCATAGCGCCCCCCCAGGGGTGAGCACATCCCCAGTCTGGTGCAGCTCAGCCTGCTCTGGCCCAAGGTTTACTATGCCCCAGCCCCTCTTAGCCTGGTCTGCTCCAGCCTGGCCCTGGCTTTGGGGCCCTGAGCCACAACCCATCCCGCTAGCGTGCAAGGCTGTGAGTGCACTGTCGCTCTCTCCATTCCGCCGGCGGGACACGAGGTTTATTTGGAGCCCAGCTCCCAGACTCAGAGGAGGTGGGTGGCCCCTGAATGGGGGGGGATTTTCACAGGGGCTCCCTAGGAGTCAGCAGATGGGACCGACGGGGAGTCCCCAGGACTCCCAGATCAGATGGATGTTGGCGGGAGGCACAACTGCTAGACTAGGGAGTGTTGGGGGAGAGGCAGGTTCCCCATGCTGCGGGAGGAGGGGGAGGGGCAGGATTCCCTTGGGAGGGGTAGAGGTGGAGGGTCTCCCTAAAACCCAGGCCCAGAGTCTCCAACCATCTGGCTGGGAGCGCATGCGCATTACGAGTTGTCCAAGACAGGCTACGCAGGCTGAAATACCCACGAACAACCACAAGAGGGCACCAGACTCGTATGCGCAGCGGAGCCTTCGAAGGGTTATAGCCGTTGGGGACCATGGACGCTATGCGCATGTGTATTACACTTTTGCGGCTCCTGCAGTGCGAGAACTTTGCCAGCAGGTGACGCTGTGTGATCATCACGGCGCATGCGGTCCCTTTTCAGTCCGAGGGCTTCGCCTCAACGCGCAGGGGGCACTGTCGGAGAGCTGCGCGCGGACGCATGCGTACAAACGCCCCTCGTAGGCGGTGGGTGTGTGGCGGGATTACGGCGGGGCAGCTGGTTCAATTCCGCGCCTGCGCAGCGCGGCTCGCCAGGAGGTACGGCGGCTCGGCGGGCTCATGCCGCGCCTGCGCAGCGCGGTGTTTGTGTATTCTGGCTGCGAGGCGGCGCTGGCTCCGGGGGGAAGATGGCGGCGTCCTCGCTGGAGCAGAAGCTGTCCCGCCTGGAGGCCAAGCTGAAGCAGGAGAACCGGGAGGCCCGGCGGAAGATCGACCTGAACCTGGAGATCAGCCCAGCCCGGGCCCGGCCCAGTAAGGGGGGGCCGCGAGAGGAGGGGCCCTGGGGGATGACAGGGGCCCCGGGGCGGGGTCTGAGCTCTGGGGGTCTGGGAGGGACCCGGGATGACAGGAGCGCGAGGGGAGGAGTCTGAGGTCTAAGGGTGGGGGTAGGGGGCCCCGTGGGAGGGGGCGATTGAGGACTGGGGCTCTGGAGGGGAGGGGTCGGGGGGTGTTAGTGAGGGGGAGGGGATTGAGGCTCGTGAGTAAGGGCTGTGAAGGGCCTTTGGGATGACAGGTGGGGGTGGGGTGAGAGAGTAGCCACAGGGATCTGTGCAGGGACAGGGGGAAAGGTGAGGCTCTGGGGAGGGGAATTGGAGGGTTGGAGAAGGGGGCTAGGGAGAGCCCTAGGTGGGGAGGGGGATTGGAATCTGATGGAGGTGGGCCTGCAGTTGGGGTGGTGGGGAAGGACTGTTCCAGGGAAAAGGAGGGATCCGGGCTGAAGAGGTTGTTTTTTGGAGTTGAGCAGCGTAGTGGGCCATGATGGAGGTGAGAAGGGTGTGGGACCAGCAGATGGGACCCCACTCTTTGTGACAGTTTTGTTTGTGATGGAAGGAGGAGAATAGGTGGGACTGGGATCACAGTCGGGTTGGGGGGGGGGATGAGGGGTGGAAGGATGATTGGGAGTCTCTCCATATTTTAGGCGAAGAGAGAATGGTGAGGTGAATAAGGACCTCCCCAAGAGGCATGGGGTACAGTACAGCAGGGATTGCTGCTTGCTGTGTATGTGGGAGAGGGATGTTCAGGTAGAGATGACAAGAACCAGGGTTGCCCCCTACCGCCAGGCCTATACGAGGAGGAGAAGGGAGAGACCATTGGCTATGCAGGGTGAGTGAGGAGAGAGTGAGTTGATCAGGTTGCCTGGTATGTGGCATCCCATTTGTTTGGAGACAGGATGAGGGGTTCCCTATATGTGACCTGTCAACATTAATGATGAAAGTGCTTTTGGGGTGATTATCTACTGAGGCCTTAGGAGAGGGTATGTGTGCAAGACCCTGGATTGGTGGGTGTGGGAATAAGTTAGATGATCTTTATGGGTGGGATAGAGTCTGATTTTTAATGTTCTGAGCATGCAGTGATTTGGGTGGAAATGCCAGTCTCTTCTTATCCTGTCATCTCAGCTTGCAGCATGTGGGGAATATGTGTGTGTCTGTGCAAACTGACTTGTGGCACACTCGAGGCTACCAAAAGGCAAATGTCAGTCAGTTGCATAATTGTGTGAGATAGTTAGATGTGGAAATGTTTGTGTCTCCTTTCTGCTTTGGGTTCAGGCTAGTCAGCTAGAGAGGAAGAACAGTGCTTTTATCTCTGAAGCCTTGTGTGAAGGAATGAGGGTAGAAAGCATGTTCTAATAGTGAATAAGGCAGTGGACTAGGACTTGGGAGACCTGAGTTCAATTACTGCCTTAGGCACAGACCTGAGTCACTTAATCTAGCCAGTGCCTCAGTCTCCCATCTGTAATATATGGATAATACCACCCAACTTGACAGGGCTTCTATGAGGGTAAAGTCCCTTAATGAGTATGAGCAGCTCAGATATCGTGATGAGGGCTTTTTAAATTATTAGAAAGTGAATTGTGTAATGAAATGATGGTTACATGATCATATGATTATATGCTCACAACAAGCCTTGGGAGTACTAGATTCTGCTGCTGGCCCAGTTACCTATCAGGCAATAATTTCTGGAGAGCGATTGCAAGGTGATGAGTTTTCAAAAGATACTCGTCAAGCAGGCTCTTAGCAGCTGCTTCGCTTCTTTTCCTCCATGGCACAGAGTTGGTGTCCATCTCCCCAGTTAGTTGTGTATTACCACCTTGAAACTGTTCATTGGCTGGGTGCTATCCTGAGTGTGTTTTGTTTTAAGCCAAAAAACTAATAAATTAATTTTAAGCTGATCTATACCAGCCTCAGAAAATCATCATAGGAATTTACTATCTAGTAACCCAATCTACTTGCTCAGTTCTACCATGGAGATGATGAAAAATCAACTATCTCCTTGCCAAGTACAAGTAGAACTTTCAAAGGCTGATCTGTATGCACTAAACATGGACTGTATTTGAGTGAGAGATTTTAATGCTTTCTCTTAGTGACTGTAAGACAGAGAAAGGCGGTGAGCATCCTGGATTCCCATTGCTTCAATGGCAACTGAAGATACTTGTTACCTTGGAACATCAGGCTCACTGGCAGCAATCAGCATAGGTTGGAGTGTAGATGGCTCTAGTGTCAGGAGGACGATGATTCCGTGTTGTGGCATCTTTTGAAATTTAGTTTTGTTCCATGTTGGAACACAAGCAAAGCCTTTCCAACATTTTTGTGAACATGAAATTGTTGATATGTCTGGTTTTGGATCAAAAGTTGAGGTTTTCTATTCAGGGAGGTTTTTGGGTCCACATAGGTGGAGGGGTGGGGGAGAAGCATGTGGATGTCTCATGCTATATAGCTTGGTGGTTAGGGCACTGGCTGGAATGTGGGAGACCCGTGTTCTAGTTCCTGCTCTACCTGCTACAGAGCAGAGTTCTTCATCCCAGATCATTCTAAATCAGGCAGAGTGAGGACTTGAACCTGGGTTTCCCAGGCTGGTGCACTAGCCATCAGGCTATAGAGCGTGAGGGTCTCTGTCTTTCAAGTCCTGGACCAAAAAACCTTCCAGATGATTGTCAAAACCAATACATCTCCACAAAATGTTTTAGCTTTGATGAAAGTTCATTTGGTCAAAAATGGTTCCATCCAACTCAAGTTGAACCAAGGCCAGTTCAGCTCTTGTATGAGAAGATCCATGCTGTGGTGAGGGGATAGGTGTTCATCTTGGATATCATCTCATTTAACGGAGGCACTGATGAATAGACACCTAGGGCTAGGCTCCAACAGTTGAGGACTCCTGGGTTCTAAACCTGGTTTACTGTGTTACGCTGGGTAAGTCATTTCTCCATACTTCAGTTACCCCAGCTGTAAAATGAGGATGAAAACAATCCTTTTTGTCGAGCCTTTTGACAAAGTACTGCTCATTTTTTGCAAGACCGCAGTTAAGGGGTGGGCTTGTGAGTTTATAAGGACTTGAAGGGTGCAGGTACCAAGAAGAATTGTTATTTAGGATGCTTCGACAGAACATGACTTGGAGTAATAGGCTGCATGTTAAGGGAAGACTTCCTGCCTGTGAGATCTACTAGCCCAGTGGCTCTCAACCCTTCCAGACTATTGTACCCATTTCAGGAGTCTGATTTGTCTTGCGTACCCCCAAGTTTCACCTCACTTAAAAACTACTTACTTACAAAATCACACACAAAAGTACAAAAGTGACACAGCCACACTATTACTGACAAATTGCTGACTTGCTCATTTTTACAATATAATTTATAAAATAAATCAACTGGAATATAAATATTGTACTTCCAATTCAGTGTATAGTGTACATAGTGCAGCATAAACAAGTCATTGTATGAAATTTTAGTTTGTACTGACTTTGCTAGTGCTTTTTATGTAGCCTGTTGTAAACCTAGGCCAGTATCTAGATGAGCTGAGGTACCCCCTAGAAGACCTCTGCGTGCCCCCAGGGGTACACGTAACCCTGGTTGAGAACCAGTGCACTAGCCTGTGCAACGGCTTCACCAAGGAAATATGGTAGAAGTCCCCTTGACATTGACACTAGGTTGGACAGAGCCTCGGAGAATGTACTGGAGGAAGCAGTCTTGCATTTGGGCCCCAATGAGTATAGATGAGAAGCACCTATTGGGGCTTTTATCCTGCTTGGAGACAGGACCAAATCCTGTAGTGAAATCTGGGCTTGTCTTAGCTGCTCACTTCCTCCTTGCTCCCACCGTTCTGTTGCTCCAAATGAAACAACCCACAACTGGTCCTCGGAGATCTCTGGCCTGGCTGCCCAGCTTCCTTGGATTCATCTGTTGGGCTGGAAGAGCAGGAAGGCTTTGCTGTGTCCTGCCTTTTTGAAGCTCATTGGCATGTTGCTTCCCTGGTATTGAAAATCAGTAACGAGGGTGCGCAGACTGCTAAGCTCAGGCCCTGGTGCTGGCCAGTTGGTGCTTGGCTCGGCTCTCTTGGCTTGTTATGTGAGGGAACTGGAAATGCCGAGATAGAGAATCATAGTTGTGCTTATTCGAGAAGCTCAGCAAAGAGGGTTTTCACGGAAATGTCTAAAGGGCTCTCAGGAAGCCCACTTAACACAGGCAATGGGTGCATCCATGTCTGGGCACTGTTGATTTGCCATTCTTGATCTGTGGTTCAAGGCGGCTTCATATCCTGGGAATTCTAGAACCCAGCCAGAATGCTGATCTGCCCTCTGAAGGGTTAGTATCCAGAACAATTGTCCAGATTGGTTCTGGATGACAGCCATGCTAGTGCATTGAGCTGGCACAGTAACGAGGGAGAGTATGAAGGAATAAAGAAAACTGATCTGGTTTCTAAGTCAGTTTTGTAAAAACAGCACAGTGTTTGGCTTAAAATTGCAGTGGGGACTCTCATGTCTGAACATGGAGTGTCTGCAACCCAAGGCTGAGAATCTGTGAGTGACACAGGCTGTAGTTGCCTTTTCAATGCCCAGGTTGAGTTAAATACGAAAACAATCAGCATAAATAGTGACAAGTAAATTGGACTTTAAAAATCATCTCATTTGTTATAAGCGCCGGTAGCGTTAGTGACAAAAAAAGAAATGAGCTTATTTACCAAATAACAATTTTTAGAGTATTATTTATATTCCAGTGGTACCTACATGCCCTATCCAGCAAGGAGCCTCATTGTGTTGGTTTCTGTTCATACACATAGTGAGGGACAGTCACTGCCCTGAAGAGTTTATCATCTAAACAGCCAAGGGTGGGAGGTGAAACAGAAGCATGTAGAGGGTAAGTGACAGGCCCAAGATTACCCAGTAGGTCAGTGTCAGAGCCAGGAATAGACCCTAGATCTCCCAAGTGCCAGTCCATCTGCTGTCCACTGTACCACACTGTACCATGCTGCCTAGAGAATGTGGTGTCTGAGGATAAAATACAGTTTAAAAAAAAAAGGGTTCAGATGGCTTTGTCTATACACTAAACTCTTCTACTGCAAACAGTTTTTAGAGACACTTGTCAGTACTGGTCTAGAAGCATTTTTGGTGATTATAAAAAAATCCCTAAATCTTCTATTAAGTGTTGTTGTGGTTTATTTTTAAATAAAAGAAAACATATTTTCCTCCCGTTGGATGGCAAATATCTCCCTGTGTGCAAGCTCAACAACACACCCCTTTAGCATTGGCCTGCTAAACCCAGGGTTGTGAGTTCAATCCTTGAGGAGGCCACTTAGGGATCCGGGGCAAAAATTGGTCCTGCTAGTGAAGGCAGGGGGCTGGACTCGATGACCTTTCAAGGTCCCTTCCAGTTCTAGAGATTGGTATATCGCCAATTATTACCTACGAACCGAAAAGTGAAACCAACTGCAAACAAAAGTGAAACTGACCAGTCTGAAGTTCAGTTTGTGCCAAATTGCGGAGACGCAAGCATTGGAAAGAAAAAATAGCCTTTAATGATCTCAGGTGTGTGTCAGGAATCCAGCACAGGATGATTCTTGGCCGGCTGTTGTCCCTTTAAATCTGAACAAATGACAGTTCCCGTTTGTAATCAACACATTGCCTGTGGTATCTTACAACCTGGCGCATCAAAAGAAGGGCAAGAAAAATTATTAGGAGTATGGAACAGCTTCTGTATGGGAGAGATTAAAAAAGACTGGGGACTGTTCAGCTTCTAAAAGAGACAAGTAAAGAGGGATCTGATAGAGGTCCATAAAACCAGGAATGGTGCGGAGAAAGTGACCAAGGAAGTGTTATTTACTCTTTCACATAACGCAAGAACCGGGGTCACCCGATGAAATTAATAGGCAGCAGGTTTAAAACAAAGATAAGAAAGTACTTCACACAACGTACAGTCAGACTGTGGAACTCATTTCCGGGGGCCATTATGAAGGCCAAAAGTATAACTCAGGTCAAAAGAAAAAATCCATAAGTTCATGGAGGATATGTCCATGAATGGCTATTAGCCAAGATGATCCGGGACAAAACCCCATGCTCTGGGTGTCCCAAAGCCTCTGACTCTCAGAAGCTGGGACAGAATGACAGGGGATGGATCTGTTCTGTCCATTCCCTCTGAAGCATTTTGCACCAGCCATTGTCAGAAGACAGGATACTGGGCTAGATGGACCATTGGTCTGACCCAGTATGGTCGTTCTTATGGTCTTTAAAAGATCTGTACGAGTAGACTCTTATGCCTGTGTTGAGTCCCTTGGATGGATCAGTGCCTTAGAGATGAAAGAGCTTTGCTAGGTCACATATGGAAAAATTTCCAACTCCCTAGGGAGGCCAGTGGAGGATTGTTCCTCGTGGAATTTTGCTAATTTTCATTTTAAATGTCCCAAATTTGAGGCTTCTGCTGCTTTCCTCAAGACCCTTCTACAGTCTAATAGCTCTTCTTGTTGGGAAGTTGTCCCCCCACCAATCAAGCTAAATCTTCTGTTTCATCTCATGGCTGCCATGTGCCACTTGAATTGCTCCTCCCCTCTGGCAGGCAAACCCTCTTTCTCCCTTCATTGTCTTGTAAGCAGGCTACACAATTGAATCCTCTGATAGGGACCTTGGGGTTTTTTCACCTTTCTCAGCTGTACAGAGTGTGGATTGCCTGCTGGGATCATCTGGGCATGCTTTAGTCTAACCCAAGGTATTGAGTTCATTACAGGAAGTAACTGGATGGAATTTAATGGCCTGTGATAGGCGAAAAGATTAGACTAGAGGATTGAATTGGCTTCTTCTGGCCTTAAACGCTGTGAAATAGTGTCCAGTGAATAACAACTTAAGGGAATCTGTCCGCTCCAGGTAGAGGGCTCTGGGATACTGATGCTGTCCTCAGAGATCGCTGAGATTCCATGGTGTGAAACCAGGATTGAGAGATGTTTGGCCCGTCGGCATTGCCCTCTGGTGACTCGCGCAGGCTGTGCATCAATAGCTGCTGGCAGAAATGCTGCCTTTTTATATTTGGGCTAAATGAATCGGCGAGAGTTGTGAACAGCTCTTGTGTGACTGGTGAAATGATGCCTGCCTCTCCCAAGAACAGTGTTGCCTGGGATAGTTTGCATAATGCTGATCAGTCTTATGAGAGACTCCCCCAGAGGTGACTGTGCTTTTTGGTTGCTCTGTTCGTGATGTCTTTTTTCTCAGATAGCCTTGAAACTCTTGAAGTGGTAGATTTAACTGCATGCACTGTGGCGGAGGCCTGAATAGGAGGCTTGCTGCTACAGCCACCCGCATCTTATAGCCTTAGCTGAAGCTGATACTTCTTTCCAGCACCAACCTGTTGGGCAGCTAAGCTTTGTTGCCTGTGGAGCATGGTCTGTGCTTGAAGGTGAACAAAAGTAACTTGCTGGGCCTAATCCTGCAGCCTGCACTCGGGTGAGTAATCCCATTGAAGACAGCAGGACTGCACACTTCAGTAAAGGGAGGCTTATAGGATCAAGCCCAAATCTTAACGGAAGGATGTGTAGATTGCTGCATTTTAACTGAATCCAGTATCGAAGGGCTTATTAAACCACCCAGTGCTGAGTTCAGTTTTCTATTTCTCCTTCCTCAGCTGAGGTCTTTCTTAAAGCTGCAGGGCCTGAATTCTGTGACCAGTTTGCAGGTGGTGGGTGGAGCACACCAGAGACCCATCCCTCCCATGTAACTTCACAATCTAAAACAGACTTGCTACTGGGATGTTCCCTTCTGCTGTTCGGTTAAATTGAGTAAACGAGAGAGAAATGTGCTCTGGTGAAGAAACCAGAAAACAAAAACCAGTTCAGCCCAGTGAATTTCTTGGGTGTTTTAGTTTTTTTCATTTTTTTTTTTAAACAGCATTTTCCCTGTGAAGGATTTCTCTGAACCTAGCATCAGTGAGGGAGATATTTTGAAACATCAGGCTCCAGTTGCTTTCTGTAAAGGAAAAGCGTTGCTATTTTAAAGGGAAGCTTTGAGAACATTAAGAGACTTATTAGATCTATTAAGAAACAAGTGGAGAATTATCTGTCAAGAAACATACAGGGGAAGGATTGAAGGGGTGGAATCAGGGGATATTGAAGAGATGGGAGTGAACCGTTAGTGGGTTTTGGTTTATTAGCATCTAGGAACTGCAGGGAGGTGGATCTGATGATGTGGTTCAGTATGAAGCTAGCCAGCTCATCTTACTTTCTCTGTCATCAGTGCTGAGGGTGGTTTAGGAGTATAGGACTGGAAGGATCCTCCTGGTTCGAGAAGTCCAGTCTCCTACTGTCGCAAGCAACGCCAGCATATCATCCTGTTCATAAATTCATCAAGCTGCATCTTAAAGCGAATTAGGTAGTTAGTTCCCTTTACTCCTATTGGAAGACTGTTCCAGGCTATTCTTATTCTGTCATAAATGTGAAAACCACTGATTAGTGCTGCAAATGGATGCTGTAGCCATCAGCGTGAGTTTTTCTGACTGGACCTGCCTAGTATTGAAGGAAAGGGTAGAAAGCAATCAATCAAAATAGGCTGAAATCACAAAATTTGATCATTCTTCTGAAATAAAGTGTGAACATTGCCAAGAGTTGTTGAGCAACAAGAGAGAAGGGATTTGTGCCCATCTCTAAAAGACTAGAAAATTGGTTTCTTCGGATTTAAGATCAAATGTCCCATTTAATGAAACTCTTGCTATTGAAATGGATGAACAAAACATACATGAGCTTGATCCTGAAGCAAGGCATTTTTTGAGGTTGCTGGTGTCAAGACCGTAGCCACAGTGATTGTGTAAGTCCCTGCTCTCTTCATTCACAAATGGTCTTAGTTTGCCGTTTGTGACGAGGACGAAGATCAGTGAGTGATTATGGCATAACAACTATCAGATGGCAGAGAATCTTCTTTTGTGCCAGTAATACTACACACAAAATGAACGGTTCAATGAAATGATTGAAGCAGTTTGCCCTGGATATACTTCTTCTAATGGATTGAAAGTGGCAGGTCTGTTACTAGACGCTGCGAGTGAAGAAATGGGGGGCGGGGGGCGAGGAAATGAGCTTAAAAGGTTGATGTGAACACTTCTCCCACAAACATTTTTGATCCTCCTAGGCATGGTACAGCCCCTCTAAACTTGTCTGCAAATCCAGTTTTGCTTCAGATCCCTCCTTGAGATCCAGAGATGCCTACAGGAAAATGCCAGCTGATAGATTCAAACAGCTCGATCTATTTAGCTTAACAAACATAAGGTTAAGGGGTGGCTTAATCACAGACTGTAAGTACCTACATCAGCAACAAATATTTGATGATTGGCTCTTCAGTCTAGCAGACAAAGGTATAACATGCATAAGGGGTAGAGTTTTTAACAGTGAGGGTAATTAACCATTGGACCAACTTTTCAAGGGCTGCGATGGATTCTCCATCCCTTTTTCTTCTTTTAATCCCAGAGCATCTTTGCAGACACTGGGAGCAGTACAGCATTACCATTCATTCCTGTCCATGGCTTGTTCTTCCCGTAAGCCGAGCCTGGCCATGACATTCCTGCCATCTAGTGGGTGGTTGACCTGTAGGTCGGACTAACCTTGCCTGGGTTTGCATTATTTTTTCTTTCTTTCTTGTATTTCTCCATCACTGGCAATTTTAAAATCGAGATTGGATGCTTGTTTAAAAGATCAGTTCTACTTCAAAAGGAATTATGGTGGGGAAGTTCTGTGGCCTGTGTTGATAGGAGGTCAGACTACATGATCACAGTGGTGATTTCCGGCCTTGGTACCAGTAGGTAGAAAGCCAGCAGAGATTTTTGCTCTTGATCTTGTATATTTCTTATTTACATATAAAAGAAATCAAACCAACACAGCGCCTTCCAGCTGTGTCCACATCTGGCCTATGTTAACCTTTGTTCTTATTCCCAGTTTTTGAGCTTGTGGTTTGTGGTACCACCTGCCGAAAAAATCATAGGCCAGTCCCACCCCCAGTCATGAGACTGGCATAAAAAACATGAGATTTGGAAAAAAATATGAATTTGATGTTTCTTATTTGCCTTCTGTTTTTGGAGCTGTTTTTGGGGGGTGTCATGTTTTTCAGCCCCCCCCAACTTATTTTCTTTTCTAAAAATGAAAGAGGAGACTCTCCTGTACACACACAACTCCCAAGAGTGGGGCCTGAAGGAACATTACAGAGCAGTTAAATCAGTTGGCAAGGCTGCATTCGTTGCATCTTGGACCGTAAGCTCTTCGGGTCAGGGACTGACCCTACCTAACCCTAAGGCTTCTGCTGCCCGTGGAGCAGGAGAAGCTTCAAGCCCCTGAACTACGATTTTGGCAGAGACATGAAAGAGCTGCTGACGTTCACCTTCTTATTTGAAAATGTGTTCACGTCCACTTGGAGTACAACTGAGAAGTGACTGTCCAAACGGCCCCGAGGCAGGGGGCTATATGTTCATTGTGTCTCAGTGGTCCCCAGTCAGATGGGCGTGGCCGTCCCTTAATTTCCAGTGCTACAAACTAAGCCTGGGGTCTGTGTCAAGCTGGATCCATTCCTCCTTGGGCATCAAGTGACCCTTGGTGATTCCTGTCCCCTTAGTGCATTTGTCCAGGCATAACTGACTGGAACTTAAACCATCCTGGTGATGCACAAGAAGGAAGCGAATGCAGCGCTCCCTATGGGCTAGGAGGAGTAAAAAGCAGGGAAATTCTATTTTAGTTATTTGTCAGTGGATCGGACTCCAGCACATATACAGAGGCAGGCCTGAGGAGTAAGTGAAGGTGCTCTTCAGAGCAGAGCTGTGCTTTGTGCCTACGTGTGCATCTGCTACCAGTTTTGGATTCTGTACAGTTCTCTGCGCTTCAGTTAATTCTCCTTTTACAAGATGCTCACTGAGCTGGGAAGTGAGGGGTGATGTGAGGTGGGGGTGGCCACTTCTGTTCAGGTTGGGGGAGGGGTGGAAAAGTCAGGCGTATGCCTTCCGGGGTTGTAATTATAGCGAATGATTTGACAGACGCCTGCCTACATCCGTCGGAGAGAGTCTCAAGCAAAATTTCCAGACCTGGTGAACTCGGTGATGAGCTACTGTCTCTTAATCCTGTCAGGCAACTGTATCAGAGGGGAGCCGTGTTAGTCTGGATCTGTAAAAGCAGCAGAGAGTCCTGTGGCACCTTATAGACTAACAGACTATTGGAGCATGAGCTTTCGTGGGGGAATACCCACTTCGTGCATGCGTCTGACGAAGTGGGTATTCACCCACGAAAGCTCATGCTCCAATAGTCTGTTAGTCTATAAGGTGCCACAGGACTCTTTGCTGCTGTACCACTTTAAGCAGCCAGGAACAAAGTTGAAGCTAGACAAATTTAGATTGGAAATAAGGTGTATATTTTACACAAAGAGAGTAGTTAACCATTAAACAATTTACCAAGTGTTGTGGTGGATCCTCCATCACTGACGATTTTTAAATCAAGGTTGGATGGTTTTGTAAAAGCTCTGCCCTAAGAATGATTTTGGGGCAGGTCTCTGGCCTGTTATACAGGAGGCCAGACTAGATGATCACAACGGTCCCTTCTGGCCTTGGAATCTGAGAGACCCCCGCTGTGCTTTGTGTAAGTAACATGTTGGTACTGTATGAAATCAGTGCAGCCAGTATTAAATGGATTGGAAGCTGGGTAATTGCTAGATCTCCAAAAGTAATTGGCCCAATGTTCCTGGCCCAGTGCTATTTGTCAGTGATCTAGAAGATGAAATGTGTGTTGGGAAAATTTGCAGCCGATGCAAGGGTTGGTTTAATGGTGAGTAGTGGTAAGGACAGGTCAGTTATACGGAGTGGTCAGGATCTCTTGGTGAGCTGGACTCATTTGAGCAACATGTGTTTTTAGTACACCCTGATGGAAGATCATACACCTAGGAACAAAGAATGTAGGTCATTGTAATGGCATGGGGGACTGTATCCAGGAAAGCAGGGTCTCTAAAAAGGACTCTGGGTCATTAGAGATGATCAGCTGAACATGAGCTCTCAGTGCGGTGCTGTGGCTGAGGGCTATTGCGCTCCTTAGCTTTATAGATAGGAGAATATCAGGTAGGAGTAGGGAAATGGTGTTACCTCAGTATACAGTATTAATGAGAGCATTGCCAGATGCTGCATCCAGTTCTGATGTCCACGCTTCAAAAAGAATGTTGAAAATTGGAAAAGGTTCAGAATCGGGAAGAAGGTCTGGAAGAGATATGAGGAGCACAATCTCTCATAGATCGTCAGAAAGATTAGGAGCTGGCTTGATCATGGTCTATAAGTGGGGAGATGAGTTCTGATAGTAGAGGGCTCTTTAATCTATCAGACAAAGGCATCGCTTGATCCAGTGGCTGAAAGATAAATTCAGACTAGGATAAGGTGCAGCGGAATTAACCATTGGAACAATTTACCAAAGGCTGTTGTGGGTTCTCTGTCACTTGAAGTCTATAATTCCAAGATTTGACATCTTTCTAAAAGATCCTGCCTTAGCTTAACCAGAAGTTATTGGACTTGATGCGTGATTGAGTGGGTGAAATGTGGCCTCTGTTGTTCAGGGGGGTCAGACCAGATGATCACAATAGTTCCTTCAGGATTTAGATTAATCCTGCAGACTCTGTTGGGAAGGAGGTGGAATCATGAGCCTCTCCAAATTGTAAGCAGCCCAAGCACTGTGATGGGGCAGAACATGCCTGACTTAATGGGAGGGAGGTAACAGGGACATGGCCCAGGTAGGTTGGAGGGGAGGCCGGGGCACCAGCGTAGAGGAATGGTCTACAGAGAGTTTGCTGCAGTGGAAGGAGATGGGAAGGGAACAGCTGCTGCCTGCACATTTGAGACACTTGGGGAATGGCTGCCCAGGGCTCCGAGGTACTTCACTGTATGGTGCATCCCATTTTTCACCTTGTCTGTCGCCCTCTGTTGGTTTCTCACCATTCTCCATCCCTCACCCTGGAATCAGTTCGCCCCCCGCCTGGAATATGATTTGATTTCTTTTGATGACTCGATTGTTTCTGTTGTGATTTATCGTGTTGTTTTTTTCTTCCTTTTCCCAATCCAGTTATTGTGATCACTCTAAGCCCTGCTCCCGCTCCGTCCCAACGAGCAGGTACCAAACTTTTTATCATCGCGGCTTGGATTTCCTGCATCATTTACTTAACGCTTCCTTCAACTGCATAGAAATGCCACCTGTCTGACTTCCCTCCTGTCTGTCTCCTCCTCCCCTCCCCCGTCTGTCCCATACCCACCTGTTACCACCACCATTGATCCAGCGTACATGACCATTTACAGCTAGGAACAGCATTAGGTAAGGCCTCCCATAGGAACATGTCTTTACTTGCCCACATGCTCTCCTGTCCCTCCACCACTGGAATAGCTTTGGCCACCGCACCTGCCATCTGAGGCTCTCAAAGCATATTCCAGAAGCAGGTAAGTATTAAACCCCCCCAGACTATAGGTAGGCAGTCCTGGCCTCCACCACTGATATGCAGCCACTTCTGGGCTGGAACGCAGCAGCCATTGAACAGCACACACCAGCAGTGTGCTGTCAGCATTGTAAGCTAGCAAGTGAAGAAGAATCCCGTGTCCAATTGAAACTACCGCAGCAATGGTAGGGGAAGGCAAATTTTTTCTATGTTGAAATTCGGTCAGGACATTTGGGCTGACATCCCTGTTCTCTGGGTGCTGTGGACTCCTTGATAGCCACGAGGGGCTGGATTTCTGGGGAAGGCTTAGATACTGTGTCGATGGCACAGGTGTGAATTAAATATGGTGTATGGCCACCAGGTGGCTTAGCACAGAAGCAGGAGGTATTTTTATCTGCCTTCCACATACAAACCCCAAAACATTTACATTCCCATTTGAAGAACCACCCGGGACCTCTGGAGGAATCTTAAAGTATGATTATTATTTGTATTAGAGACCTCCAACTGAGTTCCACTGTGCCAGGAGCTGCATACACACAGGTGCGAGAGTCCCTTCCCTGAAGAATTTAGTCTAAATAGCTGTGTGGGTGTGAAAGGAAGGGTTATGGTCGCCAGTCCCACTCTAATGCCTTAACCACAAGACGACTCTCGAGCTGTATGGGCCTCCATATCTCTCTGGCTGGAGCAGACAGCTTCCCCGAGAGTCTGACTCTCAGAGGAGTGAAGTGGCCCTTCCCAATTTTTACCATCCTGGGCTGAGAGTCTTTTGTATCTCCTAAGCTAAACAGAACCAGACCAGGTCAGTACTTGGATGGGCGACCCAAGAGGTGGTGTTAGTGGCTTATTAGGGGGTACTCTTCTCACTGAGTCAGTTCTGAACACAGCGTGCTCTCTGCACGTGATGTGCTGCTAGAATGGCCATCTTCTGGACAAATGCCCATCTGGCCTTGTCCCCAGCTCTTACACTTTTATCCTGAGTCTCACATTATTGGGTGTGTTTCTTAAAGCCTCAGCTCTTGGAGTCATGTGATTCCACGAGGATCTCAGCTTTCTTTTTTAAATAATTTTTCAGCCTTCATGGCTGCAGAAAGAAGCTGAAAAACATGAATCCTAAAGGCTCAGAAATCAGAAAGCAAATAAAATGTTGAATAACATAAAAATTATTTTATTCCAAAAAAAAAATCCTGTTTTTTTTGTTTTTTTTAAAGCCAGTCTCATGATTGTTGGGACCAGACTCATAATATTTGAACACTGGAGCTTGACCACACAGAAAGGAGTTTACGACTTCTTACGGTCATTAAAGATCTCCTGTTCTCTTTATGAGATTTGAGGGGTAGTCCTGGTTTCCACTCTCCAGTTCTGTTCATTACATCCAGTCTGCCTAAATTCCCCTTGCAGCTGCATTTGGGAACAGGTTTCTTCACTTCCTGCCCTAAACTGTTATTTAGAGATGCTGTGCACTGTTAAGCAGCTCTTGCGTTCCACCCCAGATTCAGCCACATTTAACTGTTGTCAGTGAAGCAATCCCAACATTGGATTGTTTTGCAGTGATTTGCGTTGCTGTGCACTGTTAAGCAGCTGTTGCGCTGATCCCAGAGTCAGCTGCATCTGAGAGTGGCAGGTGAAGCAGTCCCACTGTTGGGTTTTTTTTGCAGCTGGTTAGTCTAGCATTCTGGGATCCTTCAGGATGAAAGGTTTAGTTTAAATATACAATGATCATCTGACAATTTTTTCTTCTGTGTTTTACATCTCTCCCACACACCGATGTCAGATTGTAACACTATGCTGATAGACTTTGCAGATATGTCGTGCAGAATTTCCCAGACAGTGAACTATGAAATAGTATTTATTTTTATTTAAAAATTTTAATTGTCTTTTCTAGGCCAGAAAAAGAATACAGTATTAGTTGATTCCCAGCCTTGAACGTATTGCATTGAACTGTCCATTCCTGAAACAGTGCAGTGAACACATGCTTTCATTGCAGCAGGCAGAAATTTAGATGCCAGGGCGATTCCCACCTGCATTTCTGAGCCTCCTGTTGGTGACCACCCTACCTTTGACCCAGGCTTTTCGAAGCATCTGTATAGAAGATACCAGAGGGGTAGCCATGTTAGTCTGGATCTGTAAAAGCAGCAAAGAGGCCTGTGGCACCTTATAGACTAACAGATGTATTGGAGCATGAGCTTTCGTGGGTGAATACCCACTTCGTCGGACAGGACTTTTTGCTGCTTGTAGAGAAGATATCCATTTGCCCCCATTACGGCGGCAGTCTGGGAATCCAGACACCTAGGTTCTGTTCCTGGCTCTGCTCCTGTCCTCTGGGGTGACGTTGGCCAAGTCCCTCACCTCCCTGTGCCTCTCTTCCCAGCTCTCAAATGGAGGTGGAGCTACCCTCCTTCGTTAGGTAGAGAAGCATTCACTGCAAAGCGCTTTGAGAGTCTCCAGTGGCTATTAATTGTATTATTTATACAGCCGTCTCTCATTTTGTTCTTTTAGAATGCTCCCCTGCCACCAAGGTGCTCAGTAGCCCAGGAAGGTTATTAAAACCTTAGTAATGGAAATAGAACTCAGGAATCCTGACTCCCAGTGGCCTGCCCTAAGCATTAGGCCACACTCTCCTCCCAGAGCTGGGGATCAGAGAGTTCCTCGCTCCAAGAGCCTCAGACCGTGGTAAGACTGAGGCTCAAAAATCAGCCTTTAAAACCCAAGCCTCTGTGCACTTTTCATGTAGCTTTTTGCCATGGGAAGCAATGCCATCCATGTGTGTCATGCCTGTAAGGGTCACATTCAAACCCACCACGTTCACAGTTAAAGGGGGAACTGAAAAGCTTTTTAGTCTGCCAGGGCCAGAGTTCATAACGTCCATTGCTGGAAAATCATTGAGCCATCATGTGCCCTTAAGACAGGGAAACTGTTTAATTCCCAGTATTGCTACTGTGGTCACGGGAAATGCCGGACTTGGGTCTTGGCAGGTCTGTAAGAACCTAAACGTTTAACAACAGCTGTATGGCGATGAATTAAGAATGACATTCACAACCCTCCCACCAAGAAAAAAGAAGAAATTAATAACATCTAAAAATAAACAGATCAGAAACATGAGCAGTTTTGACTCTGCAAATAAGTGCCAAAGACTCCCCATTGCTATTGATTTAATGTGGAAAGCACCCAGATACTAGGGGGATGGGTAGCAGAGTCAGACACTTAGGTAGATTTATAGACAGCATGTCTGCGCCTTATGTTGTGTCACTGATTTGGTGGGGGCAGTCTATCTTTAGAAAGCTTTACTGTTCACTTTTAAATCCCAAATATGTTAGTGTTATTTATTTTAGCTGGGAATTAGGCAGCTGTTGAAATTCAGTGGAATATGGGTCCCATTTACCTTGGGCTTCTTGGAAAAATTTGACCTATTTTTATTATACTAGCACCTGCAAGCCCCCAGCGAGACCAGAGGCCCAGTGTGCTGTAGAAACACAGAGGAAGAGAAAGTGCTTTCCCCCAAAAGCTTACAGTTGAAATATACACAGAGGGAAAACAGAGACAGAGGGACTTTGGCCCTCTAGCGCTCTCCATCCAAGGATCTCAACATGGTTCATAAACATTCCTCCATTTAACCCTCTCAGGCCCCTCTGGGACGCAGGTGATGGATGTGTTTGGATTGCTTCACCCAGCATTGAAATGCTGCCACTTCTGGGGTGGAACACTGCAGCACTTTAACAGCATAATTGTTTGCAGGGAGAAATTACATTATTGTATCCAGCTGAAAAGTCAAGAGGAGGATTTTTAAGTAGGCCATCTGCAACTGCTCAGATTGAAATTTTGCTAGGACACTAGGGTTAAAACACAACCTCCCTCCTAGGGGAAGTGTCATGGAATTTTTAAGGAGTACAAATGGTCAGGATGTTTTCAAATGACAGCAACTTCTGCAGCACAGCACTGCCACACTGTGGCATTGGGATTGGTACTGAGCACCTCTGTCACACCCTGGGGCTTCTGACCTAACTTGACCTAAGTTTGTTTGCTGGCTGCAGGCTTGTTGTTTCAAAGCAGCTCAGTTGCGTCCCATAAAGCTTTAATCAGGAAGTCATTCATGCAAGGTGACTGACTGGCAGGAGGGGGAATGTAATTTGCTATTGAAATTCTGATTCATCAAATAAGAGTTTCCAAAATGGTGAGAGACTAGTTAATGTCAGGGCTTCCCAGCTTTGTCCTGTTTAGACCCACAGTGACTCTTGTCACCACCCAGTTTGTCTAGGAGCCAATCAGATTCCTGCAGAAACGTTTATAATACAGACACTACATATCCCAGGTTGGTCAGCCTAGACCACCCCAATCAGCCAGGATCCCAGGAATGATCCTTGCTTACTGGGGTGGTCTGATCTGACCAGGCTGGGATATGTAGTCAGTACTGCTGGGTTCTGTGTCCAGCTGTGCCACTGATTTCTGTATGTGACCTGCTGTCTCTGCTCCTGGATTCTATTCCGAGCCCTGCCACTGACTCAGACAAGTCACTTTCCTGTGCTCAGTTTCCCCACCTGGAAAATTGTAGCCAGTTCCTTAGCTCACCAGGGTGACTGTTGCAAAGCACTTTGTGATCCTTGGATACTAGGCCCAATTGTTTAAAAGCCCTAAAAAGGTACAGTTGACTCTTGTGCAACTTCATAATGGGCTTTTTAATGCATTTGTAAATGTCCCTGTGCACAAATATCTTACACACACTATCTGGGCGTGGGGTGAGGATTTTCACAACTGATTTGGGAAGTCCAGATTAAATTGACAATGCACCCATAACTAAAGGCACTCCACTGACCTAGGGTATGTCTACATTTAAATCACTGTAGTCTTCAGTGTAGACACTACCTACGCTGACAGGAGGGGTAGGTAATCCACCTCCCCGAGAGGTGGTAGCTAGTTTTATGAAGAATTTGTCCATCAATCTAGCGGTGTCTACACCCGGGGTAAGGTTGGCATAGCTACATCCCTCAGAGGTGTGGATTTTTCACACCCCTGAGACAGAGCTGTGCTGATGTAAGTTCCCCGTGTAGACCAACCCTTCTGTGCACACTTTCAGTTGCCATGAGTTTGGGCTTAGTGTAGTAGTGGTGGGGTGAGGAGTGGAGAGAAGAGTTAGGTTATTTTTTCTGCTCCCTACTGACTCATGTATGATTGGACGCCTTCAGCTGGAGCAGATCTGCAATGTAAGGTCAGATCAGACTCCAGAGCCCCAGTCCTGGGAGGAGCTGCCATGGGAGTTAAGCCATGTCAGCTGGCATGGCTTTATTTGTGCCCAGACTGCGCTAGTCCTGCTGGGGAGGCAGCTCTGCTTGTTGCCACATTCCTGAAGTTGCCGAAGTCAAGGGGCACAATATGCACAATACACAGTCACACCCCACTTTTCCCTCTGCTTGAAGCAGGTAGGAACTTCTGGTCACTTTCATGGCACCTCTGCAGCTGCAGAGACGCGACCTCTGCTGCCTGCTTGGAGGGTGCCAGTTGCTCCTAGGAGATGCCTATGGAAGTGCAGTTGTAGTCCTGGTGGGGTTACTGAGCCCATGCAGCCCACAAGGACTCTGAGCCCAGTTCTCTGTAGCTTCACTCCATCAGAGAGAGATGGCCCCCATCCTGGTATATATATATATTTTTAATGTCCCCTTTTACTCCTTGTTTGACCTCAGTTTTCTTTGTGTGTTTCTCTTTCATTTCTTTTGCCAGTTCCTTCCTTTTTGTGTTGATCTCAAGGCCTCGCAGCCCTTAGATGGGGGCCCTGACACTGGGTGTGGGCATCTCTCGGTGCTGGGGTGGCTGAAGTACCAACAATCTTCATTAATTAAAATCCACCTTGAAAACTAGCTAGCAAATAGACAACACATGGAGCGTGTCTCCCTGGTGCTTAAACGCTGATAATGGGTGATGGGTTCAGAAACTGCCTGATTTCTAAGGAAACCCCATGGCACATCATCCAGGACTGGAACCAGATCACTGACAAAGTGGACCAGGAGAGCATCTGACTCTAGAGTAGCAGCAGTGCAGGTGGGCTGCAAATCAGCCATCATCTCCCTCTCAATTCCAATCTAGTATTGAGGGATCCTGGCTGAGATCTTCCAAAGTGGCTGGTGATTTTGTGCGACTCCATTTGGGGGAAGGGGGCAAGCAACCTGAGTCACCTTAAATGGGCCTGAGCCTTTTTTTTCCACAAAAGGCTGAGCACCCCCTCCCTTCTGAAAATCAGACCCCTTTAAAGATTGCAGAAATTGTGCACTAAAATCACCTTTGAAAAACCCTTACCTCCTGATGTTTTTGTTTCAAAAGCAGCCTCTGATTTTTGTGCCCCGGACAGCAATGGGGGAGTCTCCCAGCACTCAGCTGTCCGTCTCTCTGGTTGTACTTGCAGAGCAGGCAGTGGTGAAGGCTGGGGTTTTGAAAGATCCTAAAGGAAATAGGTACCCAACTTTCACTGAATTTCAGTGGCATTTGGCCACTTCGCTCCTTTGGAAATCCTCGCCTAAACCCTGCAGAACATGGTACAGCCCCTGGCACAGTGGGGTCCATGTCTGGGGCTTCTAGATGATACTAAAATAGACGTGATAAAATATGTCCCACATTCACTGATAACTGGGTCTCAAACGTGGGATTTCCACCCAGTGCCCTCCTAAAAAGAGTTGTCTTTCCTGCCTGCTAGGAAAGGAAAGGGCCCCATCGCTGGATGTTAGGAGCCTGAATACTTTGAGGAACTGCCTCAAAATCCCTAGTCAGACACATCAGGTTAATTCCTCCTTGCCTAGTGCAGGATCGTTTCCTACAGGGCCCTTTGGGCAGTCCCGTTTCAAACATCCCAAACAAAAATGTGTGTGTGTGTGTGTGGGGAAACGGGAGGTACCATTCCACATTGAATAGGTCAAACTGTCAGCAACCATTTTTCTCATCATCAGCCTAAATTCCTCCTTAATGCATTTCATCCTGTCACTCTCCCTGGCCATGCCCTGTGCTGCTTTGCCAGTGCTGGGGATTTGCTGTGATGCCAGCCACCAGTGGAAACCCCTTGCTGCAAGCCTTGGTTGGCCTTGACACAGTTTGACCTGTGTTCATGCTGCACCGGTGCAAACCACGGCTTTGCCAGCCTGTGCCAGTGGTGGGATTGGGACAAATAGACAAGACCTCGGCCATCACCGTAACGCCCAAGTGACCTGCGGAAAGACGGCTTCTCTTGACCTCCTGTGGCTGCCTCTAACGGCCGTCCTCACCCAGAGACCAGGTCTGGTTGGCCAGTATGCAGCACCCATCCTCTGCTTTGGGCACTTAGCCCAGCCCATGGGCAATTCCTGCAGGTCTGGGTGTCACCAACAGCCCAAGTTGCCTGCAGCTGCACCCCCCCATGCGATCAGTCACAGGCTGTCTCTAGAGGAGTGAGTCTGCTCTTGTAGGACCACCGCCTCCCAAACCGTGTTAGTTCTGCCGCCAGAAGCTCCCTTCATTCACCAGGGCTGCGTGCATACTGGAGGCTTTGTCAGCATAGCTCTGTTGCTGGGGGGGTGAGTGGGTGTCACACCCTTGACCAACACAGCTATTCCAGTATCCGTTTTAAGTGTAGACCAGGCCTAAATGGTGGTTTTCTCTCTGCCCTCCTGTCCTACGCACACCCCTTTGGTTTTATGTTCACTGGCAGCCTCTCTGCTTCCCCCTCTGCCTCCTTTCTCTTCCACCCCCACCCCCACCCCCACACCACTCCCCTTTAATTTAACCCCTCCGAGCATACACTGGAGTGGCTGACCTCTGCCTGCAGCATGTTTTCCCCTCCCTGCCTTGTTGGTTCTCCATCCGACAAACCGGGGAGCTGTTAGATTGCATGCCCGGACCGTAGAGTAGCATGCAGGCTTCTGGAATGGAGAGCATGAGCAAGGCGTGTGCTGTAGAAGTGGAATGGGGGAAGGGCAGGTGGGAGGAGTCTGATTTTGAATCCTGGGGAGTGGGGAGGCTGAAGCAACCAGAGGGTGGGGGTGGGATTGGTGTTGGGGTCTTGCACGCTGAACCACATTGTGAAGAGATACAGATGGTAATAAAACCTGTGGTCACGGGGATCAGAATTATAGACTCTAGCTCAACCACCAGGTACGGGTTGAATGGAGGGGTGGCTGGGTGAAATTGGCTGGCCTGTGTCATGCAGGTGGTCGGCTTGTTGGATCACAGTGGCCCCTTCTGGCAGTACGGTTCCTAAATGTAGGAGATCCTGTAGCCCGTGCTCTGTTTTAACACAGGCGATTTAATCAGGAAAATGCCCAACTGCTCTTACATTGGAGCATCCTGGTGGCTCTTCTCTCCATCAGTTACTCTGCAGTTCGTTAGATGGGCAGGAGTGTGGAGTTCCACTCCTTCCCCAGCCCCCATCAAGCAGCCCTGCAGGGAACGTGTCACTGGGGGTGTGGCTCTCTGATCCAGAATGATCCCCGCTTTGTGCTCCCTAAATACCCTTGACACATCCCAGCCTATGGTTCTTGGCATGGAGGGCAGCTCCCTCCAGCCCTTGACCTGGGTGATCATTTTAATCCTGACTGTATGTGCAGGATTCACCTTGGATTATACAGTATGGACTCCCGTGCCCCATTCACACAGTCCTGGGGGACTAGAGTCCAGGAAGCCGGGGGAGGGATTTGATATGTGCCCAAGGGATTTAGGTGCATGAACCCCCTGGAAAGTAAGTGGGAGCAGTGCTGCTGAATTCCTGGGCACTTCAGAAAGTCTTTCCCAGAATCCCTACTAACCATTGCACAAGTGCGTCCTCGCAGCCTTGGATTGGAAAGCCCCTTTGTGTGGCTAGAGGCCTTTGCTGCGTTTTATATGGAACTTGCCTCCTCCATTGTGCAGAGTGATGGCAACCCCTGAGGTCATTGGAAGCGGAGGGCGCTCAGCTGCTGGCAGGATTGAGCCCCTGGGGCAGAGCTCTCTCCTACCTGGACAGCAGCACATGAGTCCTCGGCGTTCCCACTGCTGTGCATGGATGGGGAGCACATATCAGACTCGAGTGCTGAAGAGACTTTGGTCCGGATTCTTGACTTGTATAAATCTGTTGATTCCAGTGAAGGAACCCAGATTAGCTAGGCCAGGTTACACCAGCTGGCCCACTGCTTTCAGTAGAGCAACACGAGTTTATACCAGCTGGGGATCTGGTCCCATTGACTCCAATAATTTGAGACTGCTTTACACCAGTTGGGAATCTGGCCTCATTGATTCCAGTGGACAGATTCCAGTTTATACCAGCTGGGGACCTGTACCCACTGACACCAGTGGAAAGATCCCAGTTCATGTCCGCTGGGGATCTGGCCACATGGACTCCAGTGGAAAGATGCTAGTTTACACTAGCTGGGGATCCGGACACTTGCCTACAATTTGGTAGTGGAGACCCATCTCAAGCAAATATAGCTGCCTGCAGAGCATTGTGACCCCAAACCTGTCTCCGTTTGACGTCCCTGGCCAATGATTCCAATGGGGCAGGACCAAGCTTTTAGCTGCGTTACAGGATCGTGTGAGTCTTGGGCCCTAGAAAGTCTGTCAGGGAATTTAGGTCTTAAATTTGTGTTTTGTGGGAAAAACTGGCTCTACCAGCTGAGGTCGAACAGCTGCTTTCGTCTGAGTTTCTTTTTCCTTAAAGTGTTAAGTTTAGGTTTGATACCCAGTTGTACTGGGTGAAATTCGCCAGCCTTTGTTATGCAGCAGCTCAGACTAGAAAACCTTCTAAAACCGTCCCCTGTGTCAGACTGAAACGCAGCGACGATGTGCTCCTAGCTCACAATCAGAAAGTGAAACTGACTTAACAAAATAAAAATGCCACTTGAAACTGACTGGCTCAGTTTCACTGTCTGTGAGACACCAAAAGGAACATGGACTAAATGGTGAAAAGCAAAATGAGACTGAAACATTCTTTGTTCTAATCAACTTAGCAACTGTCATAGGGTGACTGGCCCCTTTAAGAGGGGGCTGGTTCCAGGGCACCTGCACTGATACCTGCTTCCCAGCTGGGTGTAAGGTAGGCACCTGGGTGGTATAAATGCAGGTGGGTGTTGACAGAGGCCTACAGACACGGGGGGGGAATAAAGGCTCCTGCACAGACGTGTTACAAGGCCCCCGTGCCTTCCCTTATGCCCCGTTGGGAAGCAAGTATCAGTCCGGAGGCACTGGACCTCGCCCCCTCTTAAAGGGGCCAGTCATCTTGTGTCAGTAAACACATGTAAGGGTCCTTGTCATGTAGGAAACCAGACTAGATGGTCACATTGGTCCCTTGTGACCTTAAAATCCAGGTACTTTTAAGGACAATTCGTTGTGCCCTCCAGCGGTTCAGTCCTACAAGGTGCTGAGAACTCCCATCGTCTTTGCTGGGTGAGATCCAGCATGCTCAGCACTGGAGCTGGGCGGGAAATGATTTTCTTGTCTGAGAGTTTTCAAGATTTTGGCATTTTTCCATGTTCCAAAGCAGGACGAAAAGTCAAAATTGAGAAAATTTTCACAAATGTTCAGTAACCTGGGGGAAACAATTTGGTTTGTGTCAATCACAGTGTTTTGTTTCGATCAGTGCAAAATGCTTGATTTTGATTTTAGCCTTTTAAATCTTTGTAGCATAAATTAACTAAAATTTTGAACCAGAAAGTCGTTTTGAACTGAACTGTAAAAAGGGACCTTTCAACAATTTTGATTTTTCCCCCCCAAGATATTTTGAAGCAGGAGATTCGTTGACACCAAGCCTTTCCCGTGCACACTTTCAGTTTTGACAAGAAAACGTTTTGTCAGAAAATTCTCAACAGGCTCCCTGGAGGCAGGATTGGGCCCAATGGGTCTATCCTGTTTTGTAACTGTATTCGCTACAATGGTACCTTGTGCCTTCATTAGAACGTGGCTTGTGTTAAAGGAGACATTATTAAAGATGAAGGAATACAGCTTACCCTGGAGAGAGAGAACCCGCTACAGGGACAAACCTCGGACTCCTAAAACTGCCCTGCTTAGAAAAATGGGTGTCAGATTCTCTACATTGTCCTGGGCTGTGTCTTTTTCAGGGATGCTAATCCTGCAGCGTCCAGTACAGTCAGATTGTGTGTCAGGAGAAAGAGACTGCCTCTGTGTTACTGAATACTGCTCCTGTTTCCTTTACAAAGCCAGCCGTGGAATGCATCCCATTGAAACCGATGCTGTTCAGGAGTTGCACTATAGCGCAGCTATTCCTTGAGCAAATCGAAAGGTTCAGGGGAGGCTGTGAAGCCAGATTACCCAGGCAGTGCATCAAATCCTGTTTGCTAAAGCTCCATTAAAATAGTATAAGCGGTGGGATGTCTCGGTTTCCATCGTGGCCTGATTCCCGAGGGATTTGCCCAGCAGCTTCCTCTTGTGTTTCCTTTATAACCAAGGGGCTCAAAAGTTTTCTGCAGTAATGCCACTTGGCAAACTTTCTGACTGCCTCCCTCGGAGGCTGGGTTATAGGGCAGCGTTATCCTTGTTTTACTGGTGGGTAACCAAGCCACCGATCTGCCCAAGGCCATGCAGTCAGGCCAGCTCTTCCAGAACTGACTGGTGGTTTTGGGTGCCAACTTTGAGATGACTTAGATGAGGGTTATTCTCATTCAGCCGGTGGAGAAGGGGACTTGTTCCATGGTCTTGCAGCAGGAAGGTGGGATGAGAATCCGGAATCCCAGTATCATTCCCCTGCTCCAACCAGTAGATACCACTCCCCTCCCAGAGCGAGGAACAGAACCTAGGAGTCCTGAGTCCCAGCTCCCCACCTCTAACCTCCTCGGTCTCATGGCTCCTCCCAGAGCCAAGAGATAGAACCCAGAATACTGTGGTACCAGCTTCCAGAGGAAATTAGACAAATGGAGGGGGCTCAGAGCAGGTCGCTTGGACGTAGCTCTTCGGGGTAAGGCCTGTCTGTCTTCTGTGTTTGTACAGCACTGGGCACAATGGGGTCCTGATCCCTGACTGGGGCTGGTAGATGCTAGAAGGCTCCTTTGTTAGAGGTGCTGGCTGCCCCTAGCCCTATGGACCCTAAGTGGAATTGGGGGTGCTGAAATTCAAGTCACATCTGCAAATTTTGGCCAGTTTCAGAGCTAGGCCTTAGATCCCAGCTCTGGTCTTAGGCCTAACCTGCTACCGCGTGCCACCCCTCCGACATTAGATCTCCTAGCCAGCCCCCCTGTGAGGTAGTATCTTCTCCCCTTTGGACAGCTGGGTGAGATGCGGTTAAAGGGACAGTTTCAGACCTGGTCTGTGTTTAAAAAGCAGTGATTTTCAGGCTGTTTCCACAAGTGGGGATTTCAGCCATTGGTTGGCAGCAGCGCAGCAAACCACTGACGCAGCCCCCACCTCCTCAGTGCCAGGCCGGGTTGACCTGGTGTGAACCGGACTCGGGCTGTCAACACAGTGGTGCAGTAACTGGGGCAAACCCACTGTAGACAGGGCGTTGGCAGACTCTCCAAGGCCTCCTGCCAAGCTTTGTGGTTTTATAGCACGTGGTTCAGCAGATCAGCCACTTCCCTGGGAATCAGGACACCTGGGTTTTGTTCCCCACTCTGCCATTGAACTGCTGTGTGACCTGTGAATCACTTCCCTGCTCTGTGCCTCAGTTTCCCCTCTATTTAGACTGTGCTTTCAGGGGCAGGGAAAGTCTCTCATCATGTGTCTGCAGCACCCAGCATGATGGGGGCCCCAAGCTTGATCAGGGGACAAGGGGGATCTACAGCATCTGACCCAATGGGACCCCGATCTCACTGGGGTCTGTGCAGCACTCAGCACAGGCCCTTCCCCTGTTGTGTGTTGGAAGAACCCAGGCAAACAAAGGTGGAAACAGACACTTCTGAACCTGAGCAGGTAGAAAGTGATGTCAGATGCACAAAGCAAATAAACCGGGGAAGAACAGAGAGCGGCATTTTGTCTCTGGTCTCGTAGCCGCAGTGAGCCAGGGCTTTCCCTGTGGCAGTGGAAGGGAGGTGTTCAACGCTGGTAGGGAGCTGTTATGAGTTGCCAACTGTTGCCCAGTAGGTGAGTGGCGGAGCAGGTAGGAGTCCTGGCTGCCCGTCTTCTGCGCCAAGCACTAGCACTCCCTTTGCAATCTGCACTGTGGTTTCACAGCCCAGCATTTGGGAACCAGGTCCCTTCCAGGCTCAGCTGGGGCCAGAGTTTTCGAGTACCTAGCGCTCCTATTGAGTTGGGGAGGAAGTGTGGCTGACTGCAGCACGTCCTGGGCATAAGTTCTAGTCCCATCTGTGCTCTGCTTTGGGACCTTGAGCATACCATGGCCCCTCTCAGTTTCCCCATATGTGAAATGGGTATAATAGTGCCCTCTCTTGTGATCTACTGGTGGAAAGTGCAATGGAAGAGCTAAGTGTGAACTGCTTGGAACTAGGAGCATTTTCTATGGAGCTCAGAATTGATAATAAATATTTATATTACAATCAGTGCCACGGGGCTTCAGTTGAGATCAGGACCCTCATACGCTGGGCGCGGCATGCAGAGACAGTCTATGCCACAGAGATCTTATGGTTTAATCAGACAAGACAGGCTAAGGGTGGAAGGGAAAACAGAAGCACAGACAGGGGGAAGTAACTTGTCTAGGACCTTGCAGTAAATCAGTGGCAGAGCCGGGAACAGAACTCAGATCTCCAGCTGCCCTAGCTGCTGCACCACTCTGTCATAGCCAAAGTCCACTCAAGTTGATTTAATTTAAGTTAATTGGGCTTGGAATCGGATGCTGTTGAAGTCCTTGGGTTGTGGTACACTTTGGATCATGACATGGTGGAGGGGAGGTGGTTGCTTGCATGGATGGGGAGAGAACTTCACACATCTTGACAAGCAGCAGTTAAAGCCAGAGGGAACATGCCAACGTGGTTTATCATTAAAAACCAGTGAGCAGAGTCCTCAGCCAGTGTAACCCAGCTAGCATCAATAGCACTACCCGGATTTACACCGCTGGAGGGTTTGGCCCTATAGTTTTAGTGAGGTGGGACCTTTCAAAGTGAGCCTTGAGTGATCTTAAAGATCCAGGAGGAATTGGATCACTTCACATGGGAGCGGAGCGTTTTCAAGCCCTGGCTTGGGCAGTTCTCCATTCTAGTATTGCAGCACTTGGATACACCAGCAAGTGTGGGAGCAAATTTATAAAGGGAGCATTGACTTGTGGTTAGAACAAATTCAGCAAAAGAGACTGAGCCAGAACTCCTGGGTTTTACTTCTGGTTCTGCTGGGCAAGTCTCTCCCTGCTGGCCCTTCTGCACCAGGTGGATAATACTTATTCGGCTTGTCAGAGCTGATTTGCCGATGTGCTTTGAGATCCTCTGATGGCAGGAGCGTAAAGTATTTTTGTTTGGTAAAAGACTCTTCAAGCTATTGAAATTGACCAGATTCAAGCTGCTTCGGGGCAATGGGGGAAAATGGTTCTTTGACCTGTGTGTGGGAATTGGGTTCTGGGTCAGTAAATGGGCATTAGATGCCTTTGTTTGAAAGGATCAGGGTCCCTTCACCAGCTCTCCTATCCAGGCAGCTGCAGTCCCTCCCTCCTGGGCACAACATGCTCTGAACCCTCATCTAATAGCCCTGCAGTCCCAGGTTGCCAGCTGTTGCCGTTCCGTAGGTGGCCTTGCCCTTGGGGCGAGGGGAGTTCCCTTCAGCCCAGGTTAACAGCACAGGGTAGTTTGGCTTGGCCACTGAAAGCTGGCGTGGGGAGTTACTGGAAATTATTTGAGGTGGGATGATTTTAGCAAGCTCCTGCTTGCAGTAAGCTGCATAATATTAAGTACCGAGGGCCAGATTCCACTCTGCTGAGCTGCGGTAACTCCACTCACCTCTGGGGCGATGCCTGGGGCAGAGGGAGGCCAGAATGTGGCAGCAACTTTCTAGCCAAAGTGCAACCCATCGAGTTCTACAGTCAGCTCCCTACCTTCAACAAGAGGGCACAGTCTGTGGGTGGAGGAGGGACTACATGTCCCAGCATGCTGTGCTCCACCTTCTCCGGAGACCTGGCAGCAGTGTATGCTGGAATCTGTAGTCTCTAGAGGACAGCTCCTCCCGCTTGGGCAGTGAGGTCTGGATGTGAACTACAGGTGCCTCCTGCAAGCAGAGGCCATAGCGCTGTGTTTCTGGCACGTGAGTGGGAAGAAGTTCAGAAGGGGTGTCCCACACATGTTCTGAGCTGTTGAGCGTGTGCACCAGCTACTCTCTGTGCCTCTCGTGGTTCCCCTGTCCCAGTATGTGGGAGGGGCTGTTTTACTTCAAGCCTGTGGAGGATTCGGTTCTTCCCCATTACCAGTGTGGTATCGAATGTGGTACGGCCGGGTAACAACCGCAGCAACCTCCCTGCATGTTCGTGGACTTGCCCCAGTAAAACTGCCTCAAACTTCCAAGGGCAAACAATGGGCCTTGGTTTCTCTTCTCATTCTGACAGGTTCCCAGCCTTTGGGAGGCAGAGCTCCCTCCTTAACATGGGGATAAACAGTTTATGTTGAAACTGATCCAGGAAATTGACACACCTGAAAAAGCTCCGTCTCTGACCACTTCCTTAAATCTCACTCGAGGGACTCCTTATCTTTGAGGTGTGCTGCCAGTCTGTGCCAATTGGCTGAATTACAGCAGACCATGCCGTGGCATAGCGGGGAGTGTGGGCAGCAGGCTGGGAGTCAGAGCTGAGAATTGCAAAAGCGACTAGGGGGATTTAGCTACACAACGCCCATCGTGTGGTTAAATCCTAGGCTAGGATGCCTGGGTTCCCTGCCCTAACTTGCGGTGGCCTCGGATAAATCACCCAGCTGCCTCTGTCTCTCTGCTTCAGTGCCTAGGCTATAAACCCACCCGGATTAGCTGATCTAAGGAAGGGTCAGGATCATTTGCAGTGACCAATCTGCAGACCAAACCCAGCTGTATCCTGTGTGTCCGTGTACATCTAGCACTTGGGATTCCAGCACAATCACTCCCAACAGCTGTTAACCACTTTGCTGAGGCCTGGGGTGAGCAACCCTAGTATGAGAGAAAACCAGGCGTTTGCAGTCTGTGTGGGAAAATCTGCTTTGTCGAACCATGGAACTTAAATGCCGAGAAGACCTATTATGTCTTACCTGGCCTGTCACCCCATGGAGGCCAGTTCAACATAGTTCCCTACAATCTGCTCCAGGGTGGCATGGCCCGGGCGAGGGGAAGGGTTGGTGCTGTGCTTTCCAGCAGCTAGTGGCTTTGCTCTGTGATGGGCACAGTGTCAGCGATGGGGCATATTGGAAGCCAGGGTGCTGGCTGTAGGTATTGCATCCCCCTTCAGCGAGGCCCCCACAACCCCATGCAAGACAGATAGGGATCTGGGGCTATAAGATGCAGCAGGCAGGGGGGTTCTCTGGAGCAGAGTGTGGAAAGGGACCCAGGCATCCGAGTGCCTGACTCTTGCTCACTCCCACAGCCCTGCAGCTCCCCCTGGCGAACGATGGCAGCAGCCGCTCCTCTTCCTCGGAGAACTCTCCCCAGCATCAAACGCACCAGCCGCGCCGCCCCCTGCTGGGCCTGCCCCAGCCGTCCTTCCCCATCCCCAGGAGCATGGAGAGGTAAGCAGTGGGGAAAGGCTGCCACCTCCCAAGTGGTGGTGATGGGGCTGAACTAAGGAAACCCCTGGGGCTGCTGTTCTTGGCCTGGCTAGCTGGCTCCCTCTACAGGGTACTGCGTGTAATGCAGCTGCTGCACCAATCACCTATTTTGTGTATATGTCCTATAAACTGGTGGTGTGGGCCGGCTGGCTCGGCCAATGAGGTGGAGCGGGCCGGCTGGCTCGGCCAATGAGGTGGAGCGGGCCGGCTGGCTCGGCCAATGAGGTGGAGCGGGCCGGCTGGCTCGGCCAATGAGGTGGAGCAGACCCACTAGCCTGGACAATGAGGTCGAGCCAGTGAGATTTGCCTGACTTTATTCTGGTGGGCTAGCCCGCAAATGGCTAATCCAGTGCCACAGGACGGGGGGCACTAGACTTGATGGACCTGCTGTTACAGGTAGGTTGGGGTCCTCAGCCAGTGCCCAGCTTGGACTCTGACCTGGCCCCCGGTAACTGTCAGGGGAGCTCCTCCTCCTCAGAGCCAGAGTCACCTGATTTGGTATGTTGTCTTCATCCAAACTTTCTCCACTTGTCTCTCTAGTATAGAGATAGACCAGAAGCTGCAGGAAATCATGAAGCAAACGGGTTACCTGACCATAGGAGGGCAGGTGAGTTGGAAAAAGTGCAAAGGGATCGTATTCTCAGTGCTGCCCCATCAGTAGAACTGTAGGTGCCAACTAGTGCAGAGTATCCCTGATTTGTATCAGTTTTCCTGTCCTAAACTGTTGTGTGGAATTGTGCTTTAAACAGCTGCCAAGTCCCATCCCAAAGGTGGCTGCATTTCAGTGCTGGGCAAGCATTCCCTGTTTATTGTTGCTCTGCATGGTAAACAGCTGCCAAGTCCCACCCCCGAGGTGGCTGCATTTCACGTCTGGGTGAGTGAGCCCAGTGGTGTTGCCGTGCAGCTATTAAACAGCTCCTGTGCAGTGTCCCAGAAGTGGCTGCTGTTCTGTGTTCAGTTTCGTTCTGGCTTGAGACAAAATCCTCTGCCCCAGAACAGGCTGCATGAGGGCAAGCGTCCCCCCACCACATGCATATGCTGCCCATGACTGGGATTCCCATCCTGCAGGGAGAGGGGAACTGAGGTTTCCCTGCACTTTCGATCTCCATTGTGGGTTAGAGAACAGGAAGGTGGGTGCAATGTGGGGCCAGGGGGAATCCAGTGTGCCGGTCAGCGAAGCCTGGTACCCCACTAGCTGGCACACCTACCATGGAGGTTACCCTGGGGAGTTGTCCTAGCTCAGGGTTGTCTCCTGGTCCCCTGCATCTAGACGTGGGCTCTGCTGTACGGCCCCTCCCGTAACCCTGTGCGTATGTGTCTTGGTGCAGCGATACCAAGCAGAGATCAATGACCTGGAGAACCTGGGCGAGATCGGCAGCGGGACGTGCGGTCAGGTGTGGAAGATGCGGTTCAAGAAAACGGGACACATCATAGCCGTGAAGGTGAGCACTGGGGGCATGGCCTTACGAACAGACCGAGCAAGGGGGGAATAGTTCCATCAGGAAGGGAGAGGGTGGTGTTGAATGGGGAGAGCAGAGAACAGAGGCTCAGGACTCCTGGGCTCTGTTCCCAGTTTGAAAGGGGAGTGGTGTCTAGTGGCCAGAGCAGGGCGGTGCTACACGTCAGGACTCCTGGGTCCTATTTCCAGCTCTGGGAGAAGGGTGGGGTCTGGTAGTTAGAGCTTGCGGGGCCAGGGCTGGCCTTCTGGGTTCTGTTCTTGCCTCTCATTGGGGAGTGGTGTCTAGAGGTTGGAAGAGGGGGGCCTTGAAGCCAGGACTCCACTGCCTTCGTGTGACCGTGAGCAAGTCATGCCCCATGTCTGTGCCTCAGTTTCCCCACCTCCGAACTGGAGATAACGCTGCCCTATGTGGGTGGGGAATCATCCGCGTTCATTAACAAAGGGTTATGTGGTCCCCTGTGTGGCAGAGCAGGTGTCACTGTTCACCCCTGCAGTCGGCTCTCAGCCCATAGAGCCGCTCTGTAATCCCCACTTCTTGTCTGGTCCCCACAGCAAATGCGCCGCTCAGGTAACAAGGAGGAGAACAAGAGGATCCTGATGGACCTGGATGTGGTGTTGAAAAGCCACGACTGCCCCTACATTGTCCAGTGCTTCGGGACCTTCATCACCAATGTAAGAGCCCCCTGCGCTCACGCTGCAGCTCTCCATCTCCCCCTTGTGGCTGCATGCCCTGGCCACAGCCTTGAGCTGTCAGAGCTGGGGCTTCCAGTTCAGGCCGCTGAGGCTGGTACTTGTAGAGAGGTCCCAGGTTCGATTTCCGCCGCTGCCCCGAAGAGTGGTGCGACGTTACCCAAAGCCACCACCTCCTTTCCGCACAATTGTCCAGACAGCCAAGCGCGCGTCGCGCCCCCTGGTAACCTGGCCTTGGTCTCCCTCCCACACAGACAGACGTCTTCATTGCCATGGAGCTGATGGGCACATGTGCGGAGAAGCTCAAGAAACGCATCCAGGGGCCCATCCCCGAGAGGATCCTGGGGAAGATGACGGTGGCGGTGAGTTCTGGTGGAGCGAGGTGGGGGAAGGGCAAGTGGGGCTGGATGCAGAGTGATGGGCACCTGCCAAACTTTTCTCCCACGTGAGCAGCTGGGAGGGACCCGATCCACCACTGGCCTCTCCCGTTTGGCAGCTGGGTTGGCTTTGCACAGACAGGGTCTGTGCTGGGAAAGGGGCTCCCAGAGGGAGAGATCTCTCGCCTCAGGGGCTTGTTCCCACTGATCTCTGCACAGCAGCCCATGCACGCCTGGGGCCTTGGTCCTGCAATCCCATCTCATCAGTGTGAGAGGGGCTGGCTCCTCCCTTCTCCAGGACAGGAATTCTGGGATTGATGGGCCGAGAACTGAGCTCTCGGTGCCAGGTGTGCTCTCTGCAGAGCTGTGTACAAAGGGGCTGACCCCTCCCTGCTGCATATCGCGCCTGGGATCTCTGGCTTTTCTAGCTGGCCCCTCCTTTTGCTGATCCTCCTGCGGTGAGCCCGGGGGGCAGGTGGGTGCAGTGGGCTGGCCCTGGGAGACGCCGTCTCTATCAGCATGGGGTGGCCGTGTCCTTTCAGATCGTCAAGGCGCTCTACTACCTGAAGGAGAAGCACGGCGTCATCCACCGGGACGTCAAACCCTCCAACATTCTGCTAGACGAGAGAGGGCAGATCAAGCTGTGTGACTTCGGGATCAGCGGGAGGCTGGTGGACTCGAAGGCCAAGACCCGGAGTGCGGGCTGCGCGGCGTACATGGCGGTGAGGGCTGGGCCGTGCCGTGGCTTGGAGAGGGTGCTGCTGGGCCTCAGGCTGCCTGTGCGCTAATTGGCAGCTGTGGGTGCCTGAGCCCCAGGGATGGGTGGTATCTTGGGACGGGATCCCCTTTAATCTTGCCTGCTGTGTAGGGTGAGGCTTGGTCCGTATTGGGATGGGAGACCTCTGAAGAGTGGCCAGCTGAAGCAGCTCTCCAGAGTGGCTCTAGGGGGTGCTGTCCTGCTTGAGATGACATAAGTGAGCCAAGATCTAAAGACTCCTGCCCTGGATCCTCAGCTGGTGTGAATGGATACAGCTCTGGTGATTCCAGTGGATCTGTGCTGATTTAGGCGAGCCATGGAACTGTCTTTAATGACTCTGTGGCCCATTTATACCAGCTGGGGATCTGGCCCCCTCCGCGTGCCCCAGTGTGCTTGGCCTAATTTCAGCCAGGTAATTCCCCCCGTTAGCCCAAACTTTAAACTGGTTAAATGAGTCCTGTTGACTTCATTGATATGCACATTAGAAATCTGTAGATAGAGTCACTTCCCGGGCTACATTGCAGCATTGCTGTGTGGCTGTTACACAGCTGCCTCGCTCCACCCCAGAGCTGGCTGCATATCAGTAGAGAATGGCGTGATTTCATAATCTCCGTCTGTAATAGGCATGTGCTGTAATGTAAGATCCTCGCCTCCAGGTGAGCGCCACTGGACTGAGAGTGTACTGACCTTTCTTTTCCAGCCTGAAAGGATAGACCCTCCTGATCCCACCAAACCAGACTACGATATCCGAGCGGATGTATGGAGCCTGGGCATCTCGCTGGTGAGTGAAGTCCCTTCTTTACTTTCTCATGCAAAATGCTGCTTTGAACTCGGTGCCAAGATTTGCCACTAGGGGCTCAGTGATCTTGAGACAGCCAAAGTCCCTTGGCCATTCTCCTGGTCACAGCGGAGTAAGGGCAGGGATGATCGGTTGCTGGGTTTTATCTCCAGCTGGTTGGCAAGGTTTCACCAGGATGTTTTTTCTGTCAGAAAATACTGATTCATGAAAATGGAAACTTCCCACGCAGCCATGTCGGGCTCAACACCCCCCCACCTGCCCCCGCCCCCCAAATACCCACGACAAAAAAAGTTTTGAAAATGGCAAAATGTCCCATTTTGATCTTTCAGCCCAAGTGGCTTTTTGTTTCTAAACTTATGGTGTGTGTGTGTGTGTGTGTGTGTGTGTGTGTAAATTTAAACGGTCCTAACCAAAGTGAAATGTTTCAAAGTTATTTTCAGCTTTTCAGTTTGTGAAAAATTTTGCGATTTTTAGCTTTTTGTCCTGATTCAGGTTCAGAAAAAAATTTGAAATGTTGGTCTGGGAAATTCTAGCCCAACCAGCTCTGCTTTTACCCTTGGCCAACTCAATGTCTCTTCGTCTATTGAGGAAGATACAAGGACAAACCCGTAGCTGGTTTGCGTGGGTGAGGGATGCAGGTTCTCGGACAGCCCTGCGATCTGTCATAAACTTTGGGCATTCCTGTTCTTAAAAGGAATTGCCTCGGCAAGAGGAATGCAGAAGATAGGCTGGTCTTGTGGCTAGAGCAGCGCCGTGGGGCTCAAGAGTCCTGGGTTCAAATTTCAGCTCTGCCACTGACTCCCTATATGACCTTGAGCAAATCACATCGCCCCTCTGTGCCTCAGTTTCCTACCCACAAAATGGGTATAATGACCCTTCCTGTTGTCTGCCTTGTATGTTTAGCATGGGAGCTCTTTGGGGGCAGAGACTGTCTCTCACTCTGTGTCTGTGCAGTGCCTGGCATAATGGGGCCTCAGTTTCAGCGGGGCCTAGGCACCACCATAATATTCCTACTAACCTACTTTTGGAAGTGTTAATATCTTTTTAAGATAAAAAGTTCCCCTCACATCAGTGAAACCAGGACACACGCCTTTGTCACTAGGGCCTTAGGCCCAGAAAGCGAAACTGACGAGAAATCAAGCTAAACAAACCTGGCTAGGGCCAGTGCCTAAGCTAAATGAAACGCAACAGGACAAATCTGTAGGGAAAAAAAACAGATATTCAGATAATCTCGGGGTAAAAAACATGAACTAAAACTTTCACACCAGGGTGCTTGAAGCTAGCCCGGTAGGAAGACACCTCCTATTTCAGTGGGAGTCAGATCAGCCCTCTAAATCCCTAGGAATAAGTGAGCCAATGCCAAACATATGTTTAGCTTAACAAAGAGAAGGGGTGACTCAATCAGAGTCTGTAAGTACCTATGTGGGGCGCAGAAATTTGACAGTATCGAGCTCTTCTGTCGAACAAAGTTCTGACAAGATCCACTGGCCAGAAGTTGAAGCTGGACAAAGTCAGACTGGAAACAAGGCACAAATGTTTAATGGTGAGGGTGGTTAACCAAGGGAACAACTTACTCAGGGCCGTGGTGGATTCTCTATTGGGTGTTCTTTGGATCTGCATTGGCTTGTCCTGCTCTAGTTCAAACAGGGTTTACTCTGAGGAAGTCCTGTGGCCTGTGTTTTACAGGAGGTCAGACTAGATTTCTTCTGGCCTGGGAATCTATACATCTATGAATTACACTAGGCCGCTGTCTGCATTTTAGGCACTTGGATACCTTTGTAATTTCGTAATGACTAGGCCCCTAATTTCCAGAGGTCTGAGCCCCCACAAATCTCATTGCATTTGATGGAAGTAGCACAGCATCGTAGATAGAGCACATGGACTGTCTCTAAGCTCCCTGATTCCATTTTAACCCTTGCTTTCCTACCTCCCTCCCTGCAGGTCGAATTGGCTACCGGTCAGTTTCCCTACAAGAACTGTAAAACGGACTTTGAGGTGCTCACCAAGGTCTTGCAGGAAGATCCTCCCCTGCTCCCAAACAACATGAGCTTCTCCGTGGACTTTCAGTCCTTCGTTAAAGACTGGTGAGTGACGGCCACACTGCTGGGGAGCTGAGGCCCCGTTCGTGGGCCCCCGAGCCCAGTAGGGGAGAACCAATCCGCTGCATCTATGGGGCAGTGTCAGCTGCTGAGGAACCATGCCTTGGTCAGAGCTTAAACTGCCCATGAGCCTGTAATGTTTCAGTAGATGTGACTCAATGAGTTATTTCCTAAGTAGATGGCACAGGGGCCCCCATACCCTGGCCAGGGGCACCATTTAGGGAGGGGGGCACCTGCTCCCCCTTTGTTTTGTATCACAGCAGAGCAGGGCCACACTTCAGATTTTGGTAGGGGTACCCCCATGCCCTCCCTAAAAGGCACCTCTGCAGGCCAGCTCCACGGCGCAGCATGTCAGGCTTGCACTGTCAGATCCTGTGCCCCTTCTCCAGGGAGCGGCTCCAGCTGGGGCTGCGCTTCATGGCGGGGGAGCTGATAACGGTGCTGCAAGTGCTGGATGGCAGCTGGTGGGAAGGGCAGGAGAATGGGCTGCATGCCTGGGTCCCGGCGAGCTACGTGAAGCAGCTGGAGGTAGGAGACGGGCCGTACCGAGTGCCTGGCGGGGCAGGGGGCATGGGGAGGGAGTGCCGGGGGCTAGGGCCACGAGGGAGTTTAGGGGAGATGGGGATACACATGCATCAGCAGAATGGGTGCACCAATAGGGCCATGTGACGTGCAAAGTGCTGTACGGATCTGTGCTGTAAGGGTCCATGTCAGCAGTTAGCTCAGGGTGGAGCTGTTGCCTTCCCAAACCCGAGGTCACACTCCCTAACCCGTGTGCAGGGCTGAAGCCTGGCAGAGCAGTGTCGCCAGCCTGGGGCATGGCCCTTCCCAGCACTGGGGGAGCGCGGGCACCTGGGGTTAAGGCTCTCATTAAAGATGCTAATCACCAGTTGTACCCACTAGAGCAGTGGCTCTCAACCTTTCAAGACTACTGGACCCCTTTCAGGCGGCTGATTTGTCTTGCGTACCCCGAGTTTCACCTCACTTAAAAACTACTTGCTTATAAATCAGACATGAAAATACAAGTGTCACAGCCGCACTACTACTGAAAAACTGCTCGCTTTGCCATGTCCCCCATATCATGGTTATCCCAAGAAAATAAAAACCAGCAGGATCTTATTCAGGGAGATAAGGCGATATGCCACATTTATTGTGAATACAGGTCCCAAGATCCCATCTCAGACAAGCCCAAGCAAAGACTGTGGAAGTTACAGGGTGGAAGCACTTGGTGCACAGGGATTTTTTACGCTGATGTCAGAAGTACGAGCTGAACGGCTGGTTCTGAGGGCCAGCTGTGTTCATCTCGGCAAGGGTGTAATGAACAGGCTGGTGTGTATGTGCACCATGTACCTCTTGTGGTTCCTCTGGCTGTCCTGGGCCTTACACTGCTAACAGCAGAGATTCTCCGTTAACTCAGGCATCACAGCCTAGTGCTTTGGTGCAGGCGACGGGGGTTCTGCCGCAGCTGAGAAGCTCTCCAAGGCTGCTGTGTGCAGCACAGGGGCACATGGCAGTTCCAGCTGGCAGTGGGACTGTCACAACAGAGCAGCACCTCCCTGGGTTATTCCTTCGCCATCCCAGTGAGCTGTTCAGTGCAGTGTAGAACAGGGTCAGATAGAAGCTGGCCACTGCCATTTGAAATCCATGAGAGTGACAGGGGCTGTGAAAGACCTGAGTCTCCAGACCCCTCAGCTGGAATTCCAGCCTGGGACTCCTCAGTTCCCGCGGGAGTGCCAGGGGTGCTCTCTGCCATGTGGGGCTCTAGGAGGCTTTCCCTCCTTGCCACCGCCATGCAGTTGTGTCAGGGTCAAAGGTCAGTCAACAGCCAAGGGACAGAGGTCAGTGCTGCGTGCGGCAAAGGCCCCGGCATGGTCCTGGCCCTGCGAGTGACCTGAGCTGTGCCCCGTGGGTGTGTGTCAGTGCGATGTTCAGCCAGGCCTCCCAAGAGCCAGAGCTGGGCGGCTCAGCGTGCTGGCTTGTCAACAGGGAAATGCTTACATTCCAAACCCCCTCTAGTGCAGTGGTTCTCAACCAGGGGGGGGTGTACCCCGGGGGTCGCACAGGGTCTTCTAGATGTTTGCCTAGTTTTACAACAAGCAACATAAAGAGCACTAGGAAAGTCAGTACAAACTACAATTTCAAACACCCAATATGTTTATACTGCTCTATACACTGTACACTGAAATGTAAGTACAATATTTCTCTGTCAATTGGTGTATTTTATAATTATGTTGGACTAGATTGATAACTGGTATATTTCTGATATGGGAAACGTGACTCCACAGCAGACCCCAGAATTTGGCCTGAGCATTAGAAAGAAATATGTTTCTCAGCCACCCTGCTGAGTCTGTGTTGATTGAAATTGCCTGTCAGTTTTACAAGGTCAGTGTTAATTGTAGAAGCACATCCAGAGACTAAGAGATTGTTCTAAAACTAACAAGATAACAGCTGTTCCTTTATGGCTTAGTACAACTTTGTTTTCCTGAACTCCAGAATAAGATTTGTGAACCCCCTACTCTTGCACGCTTATCTGGTTTGTTTCCTTTTAGATGTAACAAGTGGGATGAATAGACGTATTGAAGTCTGCCATGTCCCACTGATTTTAGAATGGTTCTGTTAAAGGATGAGTCCGTGATACAGTGCAGATGTGACAGGATACACATTGGAGTGTGAGTGTATGTGTGATTGAATGAGGAATGAAAGATTAAAGATTGAGGTGCCAGCCTTAAAATAAGACCATTTGGCTGAAGAACACAGTGAATGAGATAGCCCGATAACCCTGAGAGCATACTTGCTCCAAGAACAAGATGATAACATTCCAGCATTGTTGTGCCATCTGTGTGATTGACTGTCACTTCAAACGTGAGAACAGTCATTGATTACCACTTCAAACGTGAGAACAGCACGACAAGGCAAATACACGAGGATGGATCCCTATAAGAACAGACACTGCAAACCACCTTCCAGGAGCATCAGATGTGAATCTGACAAGGCCCTGCTCCCTTCTCGTGTCCAGGCCACCTGGCCAGTGGCTTGGCACGAGCAACTCTAAGGCTGGTAACTGTGATAACAACCTTGCAGAACCTGCATGTGTATGAATGAATGTGAAATTGAATGGAATCTTACAGCTACTGCTTACTATGTCATTCCCAAATCCAGAATTCTCTCCCGAGGGCAACAGGCCCCTCAGTGACTGCAGCACCCCCTCCTCATATGGGAGTTTTTTCATGGGGATTGAAATGGGCTCCTCCCTGCCACCAGCTGAGCTGGACAAGGGTCTGAATGGTTTAATGCAGGGGTGGCGCCTGCAGGGGCATCTAAATGTGCCCCACTTCCTGGCCGGTGGTCGAGCATCCACTGAAATGCCGCCGGAATTCGGCGGCATTTCGGCGGATGCTCGACCGCCGCCAGGGTCCGCCAGACGAAAAGGCTGGGGACCACTGGTTTAATGGCAGAACACAGCCGAACTGTTCGACTCCACCTCAAGGCTCGGATTGGGAATATCTTGCTGTATTATTCCCTGATTGTTCTAAATTTACATATACACTGAAAATACGGCTTTACTTGGTGTTTGCATATGTGTTTTCTTTCTTTGATGTAGGAATTAGATGCAGTGCTCCTGTCAGCTAATTTCTTAGTTATCATCTGTAAAAAAACCTAGAGTGCCTAGGTAGCCCCTGGAATCATGGTTAAAGTCCTCCCCTCCCCCCAATCTGAAATGATGCCCCGGCCGCTGGACGCTCTAGGCTCGCCCCTCCTTGCCTTACCGTTCAGGCCCTCGGTGCGACTGCCTTCCAGGAGCCTGGGCATGCTCAGCACTGGGCTCTGGGAGGGCCCAGCCTCCTCAGCACACACAAGGCGCCTGGGACTGGTACATCTGGTCAGACCGACTGGCAGTGACTCTTCCTAGCCAGATGCTTGGTCCGGGGTTAAAGCACTTGCCTAGGCCCTAGGACCCCCAGGTTCAAATCCCTGCTCTGTCCCAGCCTCCCTTGAGTGAGGCTCTGGGCCTGCCCTGCATGATGGGGTAAGAACACTTCCTTCCTCCGGGGGGAGGGGGAGGATAAATGTGTGAAAAGGATTGTGAGGTGCCCGGCTAAGCACTGGGCCTGGAGGAGGTGACGTCTCTGTACATCCGCACTGAACCCCGGCCTGTCCTGTTTGCAGGACGCGGTTAGCTCCCTAATTCCCAGGTTCTTGGGCACTCGGCCTCGTAAGCTGCTCGGTCCCCCTCTCTACCACCAGGCCATTGAGCAGCAAAGCCTGCACCGCCTGGCTGGCCACAGGCGAGGCGCCTCCCAAGGGAAATAGCAGAAACCTAAGTGCTCGGGACAGTTCTGGGCTGGTGGGAAAGGCCTGGGTGCTCGGGAGCTCTCACAATCACTCCGGTGATAAGGGACAAAACAAGTTTCTTGAGCTTGACTGACCCCTCGTGGCTGAGGTTATTGATGGTCCGAAGCCCAGAGGGTTGCGCGTGGAGATGGCCAAGACTCTATGTGTGTTTTCTCTCTTTTTAGCCTTACTAAAGATCACAGGAAGAGACCAAAGTACAACAAGCTACTTGTGAGTATCTGACACAGAAATCCAACCTCCCGTCTCCTCGAGCTGTGGGGAGAAACACCTCAAATAAGACCCCCGCTGCGATCCCCCTGCCCCATTTCATGCTGTACCAGGGTGAGCCTAGCAGCAGTGATACCACTTACTGCACACAGGGCTGGGGGAGGCCCTGTGGGTTGCAGGGAGATCTCAGCCAGCCGTCAGGCTGCAGTGCATCAGTCGCTCTGTTTAAACACTTGCACCACTGCAGCGCCTCTACATCAAGCTGAATAAGCAGCAAATATGAAATTTAGTATTTTCCACTTTGAGTGAGTGGGGTCTAATGGTTAGAGTAGGGGGTTGGGAGTCAGGACTCCTGGGTTCTAATCCCAGCTCTGGCAGGGGTGGGCAAGCTTTTTGGGCCGAGGGCCATATCTGGGTGGGGAAATTGTATGCAGGGCTGGGGCAGGGGGTTGGGGTGCAGGAGGGAGTACAGGGTGTGGAAGGGGGTGCAGTGTGCAGGAAGGGCTCAGTGCAAGGGATTGGGGCAGAGGAAGGGTGCGGGGTGTATAAGGGGGCTCAGGGCAGGGAGTTGGGGTGCAGGAGGGGTGCGAGGTGCAGGCAGGTGGCTCAGGGCAAGGGATTGGGGCAGAGGAGGTGTGCAGGGGGTTGGGGTGCGGGGCGTACAAGGGGGCTCAGGGCAGGGAGTTGGGGTTCAGGAGGGGTGCGGGGTGCAGGCAGGGGGCTTAGGGCAGGGAGTTGAGGGGTGGGGTACAGGAGGGGTTTGGGCTCCAGCCCGACGCCGCTTACCTCAAGGGGCTCCGGGGTGGCAGTGGTGCACACCGGGGCCAGGGTAGGCTCCCTGCACGCCTGCCCTGGCCCCGGCCCCGGCCCCGGCCCCGGCCTTGACCCCGCGCCGCTCTAGGAAGCGCTGCGGCCCCTGGGGGAGGCGGGGCGGAGGGCTCTGCATGCGCTGCCCTTGCTGCACCTCCAGGTACCTTCCCTGAAGCTCCTATTGGCTAGGGTTCCCCATTCCCGGCCAATGGGAGCTGCGGGGGGCGGTGCCTGGAGGCAAAGTGGCGCGGGTCTAGTAGTTAAAGATGGGGGATGGGAAGTCAGGATCCCTGGGTTCTATTCCTGATGTGGGGAGAGGAGTGCAGTTAGGGCTGGGGGGGCTGGGAATTGGGACTCCTGGCTTCTGTCCCCAGCTCTGGGAAGGGAGTGGGGTCTAGTGGTTAGAACAGGGGGCTGAGAGTCCTGAGTTCTGTTCCCACTTCTCCCACTGAGTTTTTGTAATGCCTTGGGCCAAGCGTGTTCTCTTTGCCTTGGTGTTACTCATATTTTAGTTCTTTTTCTTTAACATGAAGTCCCCCTCCTCTCTCCACTGTGCAGTCCTGCTTCCCTCCCCCCCCAAACCCGCCTACCCCCACATACTCACTCAGAGCTACTGCCCACTACAGTGCTGCAAAGCTCATTGCAGAGAGGAGCACTGGCAGATGGCAGTGTTCTGCATGTCCTCAAGTGGTGTGCGTGGCTGCGTGTCCTTGATTACATGTCTCTAAGGGCGGGGGGAGCATCTGTGTTTGTCCCCCTGATTCCATCTCCTGTAAGGAGGACTTGTGTGTTTTTGACTCTCTCTCCCCCAAGCGGTTTGTGTCTCCGTGAGTCCATTCCCCCATGGGGTGTGTGTGTGTGTCCCTCACTCCTTCCTCCCCCCATGGTGTGTGTGTGTGTGTGTGTGTGTGCGCGTGTCTCCGTGAGTCCATTCCCCCATGGCGTGTGTGTGCGTGTCTCTGTGAGTCCATTCCCCCATGGGGTGTGTGTGTGTGTCCCTCACTCCTTCCTCCCCCCATGGTGTGTGTGTGTGTGTGTGTGTGCGCGTCTCCGTGAGTCCATTCCCCCATAGGGTGTGTGTGTGTGTGTCTCTGTGAGTCCATTCCCCCCATAGGGTGTGTGTGTGCGTGTGTGTGTGTGTGCGCGTCTCCGTGAGTCCATCTCCCCCATGGCATGTGTGTGTGTGTGTGTGTGTCTCTGTGAGTCCATTCCCCCCATAGGGTGTGTGTGTGCGTGTGTGTGTGTGTGCGCGTCTCCGTGAGTCCATCTCCCCCATGGCATGTGTGTGTGTGTGTGCGTGTCTCTGAGAGTCCATCTCCCCCATGGTGTGTGTGTGTGTGTGTGCACGTCTCCGTGAGTCCATTCCCCCATAGGGTGTGTGTGTGCGTGTCTCTGTGAGTCCATCTCCCCCATGGCATGTGTGTGTGTGTGTGCACGTCTCCGTGAGTCCATTCCCCCATAGGGTGTGTGTGTGCGTGTCTCTGTGAGTCCATCTCCCCCATGGCATGTGTGTGTGTGTGTGTCTCTGTGAGTCCATTCCCCCATAGGGTGTGTGTGTGCGTGTCTCTGAGAGTCCATCTCCCCCATGGCGTGTGTGTGTGTGTGTCTCTGTGAGTCCATTCCCCCCATAGGGGGTGTGTGAGTGTGTGTGTCCCTCACTCCTTCTTCCCCCCATGGAGTGTGAGTGTGTGTCTCCATGCTGCTAGCGGGCTGTGTCCCTCCTCCAGCCCTGTCCCCCCAAGATGCTGTGTTCCCCCCAGCTCCCCACCATCTCCCGTTCCTATGGGTGTTTATGCTCAGGGTCCCTCTGGCTTCCCTTCCAGGAACACAACTTCATCAAGCGTTACGAGACACTGGAAGTGGACGTGGCGTCTTGGTTCAAAGACGTCATGGCCAAGACAGAGTCGCCCCGCACGAGCAGCATCCTCAGCCAGCACCACCTGCCTTTCTTCACCAGGTAGCCACACGGCCAAAATGACGAGCCAGGGAGGGGGCCATGCCAGCGAGAGCTTACGGCCGGTCACCGCCACAGGGTGGGGATGGGGAGGAGACCCATGGCAGCCGCCCCCCCCACACCTTTGCAAAGCAACTCTTCTGAGGCTTGGTTGAACCGTTCATTTCACCCGCCCTCCTCGCTCTCTCCTCCAGTGTCGTCAGGGGAAGTGGGAGGTTGGTTGTTTTCTCTGGAGTGTGGGTTTATTGCTTCCCTTCCGCTAGAGTCCTTGTGTCTCGGGCACCAGCGAGCCGAAGAAGACAAGTCCCTCTCTATCTCTGTCCCATGTCCCCGGGATGGGAAGACTCTTTCCAACTTGGCTCTGCATCTCCAGCTGGGTGAGAGAAGGCCCTTTCCACCCCGGCCCTGCATCTCCAGCTGCTCGAGAGCCTGCAGCCCAGCCAGATGAGAGAAGGCCTGTTCCAGTCCTGGCCCTGCATCTCCAGCTGGATGAGAGATGCTCCCTTCCAGACGGGTCCTATGTCTCGAGCCAGACGAGAGGCCTGTTCCAGTCCTGGCCCTGCATCGCTGGCTGGGCGCGAGAAGCCTGTTTCCAGCCCTGGCTTGCGCCGCCAGCTGGAGAAGAGAGGACTCTTCCCAACCCGGTCCCGCAACCTCCTTCAGACAAGCAGGCTCTGCTGGGAACCTCATACTTCCCTTGGCCCTGAGGGGCGGCACATCACCCGTTTATGCCTCTCTTTTCACCCCTCCTGCCCCCCAAGAAACTTGGGGAATGGGGAAGGGAGGCTGGGACCCTCACTCACGCACTGTGAACAAAGACACACACATTTTTTTTTACTACTTATTTATTAAGTTTGGACTCTGCGGGGCTGCGGGCTCCCTGCCATGCCCGTCCGCCAGCCATCTGCGTTGTTGTTTTATGTCTCTTACTTTTCTCTCGTGTTTTGGGATTGTATCAGGGGAGGGAAGTGGTGGGGGAGGGGGCACCCGGGGTGTGCGGCTTCAGACTTCACCTAGGAGCTCAGCCCTTGCTCTCTTTTCTGTTAATTTTATTTTTCCTTGGGGGCGGGGCAGGGGTGGGGCAGGGGATTATTCTCGCCGGAAGCAGCTCAGCTGAAGTGATTTATGCTGATGATTTTTTTTTTTTAATTCTGTTTTTGATCTCAGGGGTTTTCCTGTTTCCTTTATTTTATTTTTTTTGCCCCCCTTGGAGTGAGAACAAAAGTTTTTTGTTTTTCTTCTGTCCGTGGCTTTGTATTTACCAAAGTGATCACTGGGCTGCTGAGCATTGGGAGAACATGGCTGCATGTTAGTTTTCTTTTGCTATTTAAAAGGAGGGCGTGAAAGTGGAAAAAAAAAAAAAAAGAAATGAATTCTAGGGGTCAAAAACAAGTGTTTGCAGCCTGCAATCTCCTCCGACCGCGGCAGCTGCGGAGTTGTAAAAATCAAAGACACTAATGAAACTTGAAGTTGTTCTTTTCCCACCTCCTCCTTCCTTTCAGTCTTGTCAGAGCCCTGGGTTTATTCAGGCTTGTCCTCAGCTGGTGTGAAGGGCATAGCGGCCACCAGTGGCACGGTGTTGGTTCAGCACAGCTGCTGTAAGCTCCTGTCTGGCTTTGCCGGAGCTAGGCAGGTGTATGCCAGCAGATGTGAATCAGTGCAGCCATGCTTGACATCGGCTGGAGGAGGTCAGCCTGGCTCCACCAGTCTCCTCCTGGCTCCACCAGTCTCCTCGGTTTACATTTGCTGAGGATTCGGCTGATAATTGGTAGCATGTCACCTCTTTGGAAGCCTGGGGGTGTCTTGGGGGAGGGGGGTCAGAGCTTTTTGGGGGGGGTTGTTGATTGATTGATTTTTCACGTTCATTCTGATTCGCTGGGGACAGCAGGTGCCCTCAGCAGCTTTGGGAAGCAGGAGGTGGGGAGCGTAATCCTGAAAGCCTGTGGGATGAGGTCCAGTCTCCAACCTCCCTTGACTCAGCCTCCGAATGAGACCGTGCAGCTCACAGGGGCTGCGGTTGACATTCAGCCCATTTTTAGCAGAGATTTCGTTTTTTTGCCTCCAGAAGGACTTGTGTTTGCTTCCTCTCCCAGCCGGAGGGGAATGTGGCATGGGCTCCTCTCCAGGCTTTTTGGGTTAGGCTCACCATTTCGTAGCTCCGGGCAGGATTGGGCTCTGCACTGCCCTTGCTGCCGCTCTGACCATGCCCCAGGTGCTCAGACCCTACCATGATGGGTAAGTTGCTTTACAAATCCCAACCAAAAAATAGTGACCCGAAGAAGGTCAGGTGCCAAGCAGATTTGGGCTGCAAGGTTCGTTGAGATCCTGAGTCCAGTGGCAGCTGAGAACCATATTGCACTGTTGGCCCCATTCCTCCAGTCCAGCAATAGACAGAAACCTCCTAGCAAGGGGGCCCAGGCTGCAGGGTGGCAGCACCCATCTTGCCAGGCCAGGTGTTTTCTATCCAGCACACTGAAACCACTCAATGGCCATAGTTCTCAGAAAGGTAGGTGGAGCCTGGGTGGGTGGAAACATGGACACAGCTGCCTGGCAGTGCCTTGCACAATGCTCTGTTCTGCCCTGGGTGAGGCGGACCTGGGATAGCAGTTAAGCATCTGGGTAAAGGAAAGTGTGTATATTGGGTGGGTATGGGATTGCTGGTCTGGCTCTGCTGGTCCGGGGCAGGAGGTTGGGCACAGAGACCAGCAAAGTGCCTGCTTTATCTCGGGCATCAGCAACGCAACATTCTGCTGTCCCCACAAGGTCAGCAGGATAGGGAGCTAGGAAGGATCTTCAAACCCAAATGCAAGTTCTGGCACAATACACCCCAGAGCCCCTCTTTCCCCACAAACAAGAGCTGGATGGGAGAGACACCCCCACACTAACGTGGCAGCAAGGAAACCCGTCAGACTGTTGGGATGGGAGGAAGAGGAGCCCCTCTGCCTTATGGAGCAGGGGCATGTCTCCTTTTCGGGTCTCCAGGGAGAGCTTACAGCTGTTTGAATCATCAGTGGTGGATGGCTGTTAATAAAACAGAGGAGGAGTGGAGAGCAGCTGGCACAGGGAATGAGGGGAGCCCTCAGCTTCTGGCACATGAAGCAAAATCAGGCTGTCAAAGAAGCTGTAAACGCAGTGCAAGATACCATGTGTGGCAATTTCTGGCTGGCTTTCAAGATTCTCTGAAGATTAGCCCTGGCCCAAGCCCTCCTTTGCCACCACCTCCCATCTCTTCACAAAGGGCTCAGTGAAGACTTCCCGTGGAACCCATCAGCCACAGCCATTCCACCGCTCTGAGGAGCTGGGGCCTCTGGCCTGGCATTGCAGAAAAGCATGGCACTGCCAAGCCAGCTCTACTCCATCCTTGCAAAGAAAATAGCCCTTGTGAGGTGTTAAGGGAGTTGCTGGTGTTGAATTTGGTCCTGCCAGTCTATTTTCCCTCGCATCTCTCCTGCTAAGAGTCACCATTGCCACCAATCACTGCAGTGGACCTTTGCGAGAGCATCCAGCAGCTAGATCAATACAGTTTAACTCATCGTCACAATGCGGCTGGCATGGAATTTCCTAGCTGCAGATGGAAATTATGGGACCAGCTGTATCCTCAGGAATCTAAGTCCTAGGAGCTATAAATTTTAGCTTGTTCTGTTTCTAAGTGTGGAAGAGGCCCTCAGTCCAAACAGGGAGACTTTTGTTCCAGTGTAGATGCAGAATAGACTCAACAGGGTCCCAACTCTACTGCTCTGTGCTAGGCCCAGGGCGAAAGGAGAGAGGCCTCTGGTGGCACTTGGAGAAGCTGCTGCAGATTGGTGTAGTGGTGCCTTACAAGACGTAAAGGGAACTAGTTCTCTAGCCTCAAGGACTTGCAGTCTAAGGAAGACAAGACAGATGGGGATGAGACATGGGATGACAGTGAAAGAGGGGCAAGGAGAGAGCATTGTTGAGGGAAAAGGAAAGAGAGAGGATTTCCAGCACAGAAGGTCGGAGGGGTTTGTTACTGTAAATAGGAAGGTGCGGGGAGGCTGTTGGTGAACTTGGAAGCAAAGTATGTTGGGGATGGCGGTGGGTTTTAGGGGTGCTTTGGTTTGGAGGCGGAACAGGTAGCGCTGGATCTGCAGTCTCAGCTTAGTGAGGAAATTTCAAAAGTTGAAGCGCAAACTAGGCCAGAGAGGATTGTGCAAAAGGGAGATTAAACCCGGGCAGGGAGCATAGTCTTGTAGGGGAACCCAGCAGGTCCCCAGTAGGAAGCTATGGAATGTAAAGCCATGTTTTACCCTCCACGGGTTGGGAGGCACTTGTGCCTTGCTCCAACTCTTGGCCCAGTGTCAGTCAGTGACAATCAAACCACTTATTTACCTCGGCAGTTGATGTTTCAAGTCGTGGGTTTGAGTGACAGAAGAGAGCGTTAAGTACGGAACTCAGTATAGCTATTTGGCCAGTGGCCGTCACTCCCTGGCATTAGCATGTTCCAGGGACTCCCAGGAAGGTTATTGGTACACACTGGCTGTGCCTGCCCCTGGAGCTACCTTTCCATATGATGCACATAACATCTTCCATGCCATTTGCCACATGCACCCAAGAAACCCAAGCAAAGGCCACTCTGCAAAGGGGATGCATTTGTTTTTGATGTCAGGAGAAAGCTGTTGAGGGTGTTGCCAAGTGGGAGAGCATGAAAAGGAGAGAAGAGGATTGTCATGGACCAGGCAGGACATGTTGACTGGAGGTCCATCTACGGTGGAACTGGAGTGGCCTGGATGGGCCTTTGTAGCAGAAGAGGTGGAGTTTTACAATGCAAATATCCTCCGGAGAATCCAGCAGGTTATCCACACACGATGACCACTGAAGGGAAGGTGTAAAAAGCTCAGTCTCGTTAACTTAACGAAAAGAAAGTTAAAAGGTGACTGACCATGGTCTATAAGTGCCATCTCAGGGAGCAGATTTCTCAGAACAGAGGGCTCTTTAATGTAGCAGGCAAAGGCAGAATGAGAGAGAACGGCTGGGAGCTGAAGAATTCCAAGTGGAAATCAAGGCCCAACTTTTTAACAGTGATGGGGATTAACCAGTAGAACAGCTTGCCAAGGGCTGAGATAAATGCTCCATCACTTGGAGTCTCTAATTGCAGGCTGGATGTCCATCTAAAAGACACACTCAAGCCCAACCACAAGTTAGTGGACTGGATGCAGGAATCCCTGGGTGAGGCTCTGCCGGATGGTCTGATGATCTGATGGTCCCATCTTGCCCTATAGTCTATGAATAGCCAAAAGGGAAGTAGATTGCAAATGGGCGAGGATCGGGAGGCCCAGCACGCAGCCTTCCACTGGTTCAGTGGGGATTTGCTGCAGCTTGGCAAGGCACGTTGGGCTGGGTGGAGAGCAGAGGTGACAATCAGAGGTTTGGGTTAGAACGCCGAGTGAAATGCAGCCCGTACAGGGCAGAGCAGCGGGGACGGAATGTATCTTTGGATGGTAGGATAAAGTGGAGATGGTGAGCAGAAGTAGAGAAGGGATTAGTGGAGAAGTAATTGTAGTTGACTCTTGGGGAAATGGTTTAAAATGCGTTAGCAGGAAGTTGCCACAGAATAGTGTTAGTGGCTGGAATCTGGCTCTTCTTTGGCACATTCAACTAGCGATACCCTCTGGCATGGCTGATCGTCTCCAGATCCAGCATTTAGGAATTCTGTGCCTGTGTATCTAATGAAGCATCTAGGCGGATGCTATGGCAGAGAGCTTTTTGGTGGGATCCAAGCAGTACCATGAACAGCAGAGCAGCAAACACTGTCGGTGCTGCAAAATCATCCCTCAAGGAACCTCAAGACGCCGCAAGAGGCTGTAAACCCCTCACCAGGCAAGCTTCGAATTTGACAGCCACTCAGAGAACAGCCACCTGATCTGATGAGGCAGAGGTTTTCAGGTTGGTTTCTTGTTGCTGTTCAAACCCCTCTTGCTCTGTTTAACAGCCACAGCAGTGGGTGGGCTCTACCCGACAGATGCTGATGGTCAATATTCATTTACCAGACAGCCCAAGAAGTCTTCAACACAGTGACATTAGGCGTGCAAGGATTCGATTGTATGTGAATTTCAGCCGACAGAGAGCCAGAGTCCACTACTCTCAACTCTTAATGTTCAAAAAACATGGATCAGGCCCTTCAAAATCATGAGATAAGTTTAAAAATCAGATTATCATTTTGGGTTTCTTTTCATTTACCTTCTGGCTTTTGAGCCTTTGGGGAGGGTCTCACTTTCAAGCTTTTCTAGGGCTAAAAATGCCTAAAAAAGTGGAGATTCTCATGTAATCACAGGACTCCAGGAGCTGGGGGCTTTAAGATATCAAATATTGCAAAAAAAATACGGGACTTGACAACACTGACCTGATCCTCAGCTACTGTAAATCAGCGTCACTATTGACTTCACTGGAGTGATGCTGATTTGCACCAGTGGGGGATCTGGCCCCATTGACTCTAATGGAATGATGGCCATTTACCCCAGCTGGAGATTTTCCTCATTGACTGCAGTGGAGCGACACCAGTGTACACCAGCCGGGATCTGGCGGAATCTGTCTCTGATTTTTAACTACTAAGAGTCAGATTTTTTTCATGTGCGCAGCTCCCCCAAACCAGGCCCAAGTCTTCATCAGAGCACCTGTGTAGGCACTTACCTGACATGACCACTTGTTCCATGGATGCTGTTGGGTGATGAGACCTTTGGAAAATCCAGATGTTTCATTTCAGTGCTGACATGAGAGCTGAGCTCTTTTGAAAGGAGCCCCTTGGCTCTCAGGTTCGGGGCCCTGTTTTGCTAGACGCTGCACAGACACATTGTGAGAGATGGTCCCTGCCCCGAAGACCTTACAGTCTAAATAGCCAAAAGGTGGGTGGGGAGACTGAGGGCCAAGGACATCCAGCAGGTCAGTGAGAGAGCCAGGAGTAGAACCCAGACCTCCTGAACCCCACTCCAGTGCCCCGATTAGAATCTGACCCTTCCAGCTCTACCCTTGGGGCTGACCCTGCCTCACTGACGTGTGTGATTTCAATGGGGCTGTTCATATGGGCCTCTCTGCCGCAGAGCAGTTCAATGCATGCTTGGATCTGGCTGGTTTTGGGCGCTGCAGGGCTCTGCTGAACTGGTGTCTTGAGTGAGGGTTGCTAGATCAAAGCAGTTATTGGCTAAATGCTGAGACTGGATTGGATCCAGGATTTTTGAAAGGCATCACAGTTTTGTACCGGCAGGGGTTTGCGAAAGTACTGGCTTCCAATGAGGGGTTGTAACCTCAGAGTTTGCAAAATTGTTTCCAGTTGTCTTAGAATCTCTGACCGGTAGGGGACGCAGTCCCACCCCCTTTCACTTCAGCTGAGATCAGGCCCTGCCTCTTAAGGGGAAACAGCCCCACTTTTCACTCAATGTTTCTGACATTCCCACAGTGATATAACCTAGATTGAACACAGACCCCATGGGTAGGGATGGGGTGGCCGAGAAAGACTTTTTCAATAGTTTAAACGTTGGGATGTTTTTTCAAGGAGAAGAATAATTGCCAGGATGGTTGCAGGGGGAAGAGGGAGGGTAGAAAAATGCAGTTTTATTGCATTTTTTTAACTTATTTTTTTATGTTTTAAGTTAGAACAAATCTCTGTTAATATTATTTTAATCCGGGTGGTTAAGTGTTTTTTAATCGCAGACCTGACATCTGCTCTTATTATTTTATTATATTTTTTCTGTGTGCGCGTGGGGTGTGTGTGTGTGTGTGTGTGTGTGTGGGCAGGTGTGTGCATGCATTCAACTGGGGATTTTAAAGAAAACAAAAAACAAACAAAAAAATTCATGCCAAAGGTAGGGCAGAGAATAGCTGGATAGACAATTATATTCTAGACATTAGCATTTCACTATATTATCTATATATGATATTATATTATTATTATTATTATAAATTCGCATGTTAAAAACTAATAGGCGTAACTTCTGTCTTATATGGAAAGAGACTTTAGCTTTTGATCGCTTGTACATTCGGTCGCTCATCTGTCTTGATCCTTGGAGAGCTGACCTGAATCTAATAAGCTTTAGTAGTTTCACCAAGGTGGGGCTACTGGCTTTGTATCTTTTAGTAGCCACCAAAAAAATGGAAAAGAAAAAACCTTGGGTGCAATTTTCAAAAGCACCTAAATAACCCAGGAGCCTAAGTCTTATTTTCAAAAGTGATTTCGGCACTTAGAGGCCTTGTCGTCATTGAAGGTCAATGGGCTCCTAAGGCGCTTTTGAAAGTTGAACCCGTTGTCTTTTCAAAAGGTGTCATTTGGCCAAAGTTGAGCAGAGAGGTCTGGAAGCAGAGTGACTGGCAGTCCTAGATCACGACAGCAAAAATCAGTTCAGGGTACGGGGGGCACCACCAATCTGTGTCTTTAAGTTTCTTGCAGAGCTGGCCGATTCTTGCATCGAAATCCACCCTTTAACGTTAACGTTACAGCTGTACCAGGATTCTCACTGGCTGGCTGTTTAGCTTTAAGTTTGCTCAAATATCCCTTTGCCCTTCCCTCTTCACTCTCAGTAATTGCAGGAAATCAAAACCTTACAGATTATTTATTGGCTGTCAGAAACTTTTTGCTTGTGTTTTATGTGTCCTTTAAATGTATTGTATTTTTTTTTAAAATCTTCCCCCTTTACTTTTTGTGGGGTAAATTGATATTTATCTCGCTCTCTCTAGAGAGAACGAGATAAATATCAATATACCCAGATATATATGCTGAGATATATATTTTGCTTAGAGCTGGTATGTGGCGTGAGGAATAGGTCGGTGGAATTTTATTGAGGGGAATTGAGCATCCAAAAACTCGGGAGAGAGATTTCCTCTCTCATGTGATTTGGCAGCTCTACAGATAAAGTCAGATGGTTTCTTTGTATTCTCTCACTGTGCAGTGACATTTTAAAGAAATGATTATCATAGCTGGGAGCCAAAAATCTTTGCCCCTTAAAAGATTTTCCTAGAGCGCCGTGAATGGATGTGGGGGCGCTTGAATGGAACATGGGATCTGCTTCCTGCCTTGGAAACGCTCTGAGCGGCTTACAGGCTGACTGCTCAGAAGAAGGGGGAGGGGAGGTATCGGGGAGCCAGCCTCCCACTGAGTGGGATGGGCGCTGGGTCTGGCCTGCGGTGAATGAGGGCCGGGAAACAGTGGTAGCAGGTCTAGAGGACAGTAGGGAGGAGCAAGAGTGAGGAAGTGGGAGGAGCTGGGGGGGTTGGGCATGGCCAGGATGTGTGGGAGGGGCCAGAGGAGGAGCAATCCGTGCAATCCACGAGAAGGGTGTCTAGGCAGGGAAATTACGTCCCCAAGCTGGGACTGTAATGAATGCTGAGAGCCAGGATCCAGCATTTAGGCCATGGGAGGGAAGGCGGGGGGTTCTGATGGGTTTCCCCCTTCTTTACTTGAGGCAGGAAACACCCGCTCCCACTTCCATTCTCTGGCAAGCCCAGCATATGTTCAGGGCGTTTTCGGTAGTGTATTTTTTTACGCTGTGATTTAATTTTACACCGGTGTTGAACAAAAGCCATTAAAATAGGGGTTGGGTGGGGTTTTTGGTTTTGTTTTGTTTCATTTTGTAGCATCTAAATGTGTTAGCAATGCCAAAGCATTTAAAGATTTTAATGGGGCGGGGTAAAGAAAGTGGCACCGGGGCATTTTCAGGGCATAGCCTGGTTTATTAAAACTGCCTTGGATTTTGTCCAGTGTAAATTTCTCCACCCTCTTCCCCTCCACCCCCTTGACAGGGTAGGAAGAGTTAAACTGCGCCTCCTGTTGGCCAAGAAGAGGAATGTTCTCAGGTGTGAAGCTGATCTCCTCTTACAGTGCTGGCTTAAGGCCTCAGAATCACAAAAGTCACACTTGACCCCTGTGTGAACTGGGAGTCAGGACTCCCAGGTTCTGTCCCCAGCTCTGGGAGGGGAGTGGGGTCTAGTGGTTAGAGCAAGGGAGCACTAGGAGTCAGGACTCCTGGGTTCTGTTTTGAGCTTTTGGAGGAGAATGGGGTCTAATGGTTAGAGCAGGGAGTGTTGGGAGTCATGACTCTTGGCTTCTATCCCCAGGTCTGGGCTCTAGTGATTGCAGAAGGGAGGAGTAGGAGTCAGGACTCCTGGGTTCTGTTCCAAGCTCTGGGAGGAAAATAGCATAGAGCAGGACGACTGGGAGTCAGGACGACTGGGTTCCTAGGCCTTGTGACGAGATCAGTTTCGCTTTGTGTGTGTGTGTGTGGTTGTTATGATGGTTTGCGATTTGTGCGATGCTGAATTCTTTCCTAAATCCCAGGATCTTGAAGGAGGCAAACTCTCAGTCTGCAGCATTGGGTCGTGCAACATTCATTCCCCTTTTTGCAAATGTTAAGTGTGCTTCATGACTTTCAAAAGGGCGAATCTGCATCAAAGGGGTGGTGGAAGGGCGGAATCTCCTGCACAGATATTGTTAAAAAAGCATCTTTTGCTAAACTTTCCTGTGGAAGGCTGCATCTTCCCTAGCAAACAAGGTGTCTTAACACATGTTAAATAAGATCCCAGCAGCTTATAGTTTTCACACATGTTGGCAGATTGAGGGGGTTGCCTCGACCTTCTGGTTTGTGTGAAAACTACACAGTGCTTTGTCTTCCCTAGGATCTTACATACCATGGAGTAAGAACACACCTAGTTTCTTAGTGAAGACACCGGCCACTGTCAGAAGACAGGGTACTGGGCTAGATGGACCATTGATCTGACCCAGTATGGCCATTCTTATGTTATTAACTGATGGAGCTCATTGGGATAATAGACCTGTGGAGCACCAGTCCCCAGCTTGGAAGGAGCGCGCTCTCCCTTCCGAATCCAGGAATCATGTTGACATTTTCACAAATTGTGTATGTTATTCCTGAGCATGGGCATCTTACCTGGCTCTCCCAAGGTGTCTGCTGTAACTTTACTGGTTCTTAAGTCCCCTTTTCTCCCTCAGTTGTAGTCCAGATGATATGTCAAGGTGCTTGTCCCTCTGCTACCAACCAAGCTGGTCTGGTTAATCTCAATGGGTTTCTTGGATTTAAAATAAAAAAAAAGAAAGAGAACAAAAAACCCACAAAATATTTTAAAAGGAAATTGTTGCTTATTTTAATAGTTTTTTTTACTCTGTTGTTTGTAGAAACCCTCTTAGAAGCTTGAAAATAAAAAAATTCTTTCCCTAAATGGTTGTCTCTTTCCACTCAGCAAATGTCTCCAGTATGAAACCTTCTGTTTCTACAACCTCTTTCTTCCCAAAGTGATTGAATCCATAGGGATCTCCTTGCCTGGCAGTGAAATGCAGCCATGTCTGGGTGAGATGCCCCTACTATTTTAATGGCACACGGTGATGCTCCACAATGGGCAGCCCTGAAATGCAGCCCCCTCTCAGCTGAGATACAGCAGCTGTTTAATGGCACACAGGAATCACTCATGCAGCGCTGAAATGCAGCTGCCTCGGTGTGGGATGCTGCAGCTGTTTAACAGTTGCTTAGCAACCATACGCAAGTCAAAAGGTGAAGAATCATGGCTTGATTCGAAAATGGAAGGGGGTGGGGATTAGGGTGACAGAAGGTAATTTACTCATGTTGGAATTAACCCAGACATCGGGATTAACTAATCTTGAGTAGGATAGCGCCAGGAGCTCCTTACTGACCCTAAGCAAGGACCTTGGTTTTATGTTTCATTGGAAAGACTAAAGCCTGTTTACCAGGGAATTGATAATGTTCTTCCTCTGGGTTTAAAAATAAAACTATCTCTGGAGAGGTTTAGTTGAATTAAAGGTCAGAGCTGATAAAGTGCTAAAACGGAAAACCATTGTTACACAATGTCTGGGGCAGCTACATAGATTTTTGCTACATTTCCAGACATTGTTCCCCTGCCGAGGACCCGCACTGTCCGTTAAAATGACAGCTCTGTTCATGGAACAAACGAATGTTCTGTTACCTGTGAGGGTGGGGCTTCCAACTGATTTGTTTCAAAAATAACTACATGCTAATTAACACAGAAATTGGTGCAAAAATAATCATTTACAGTTTACCTTTCCAGTGACATTTTTGTTTGATTGGTTGGGGGTTTTGGTTTGTGCGGGTGTCTGTGATCAGAGGGATTTAAATGTACATTTTTTACCCTTCTCATGCCTCTTCCTAAAGGGATGGAGGAGCCAGTTGATAGGGCATGGGATTGAGAACCAGGACTCCTGGGTTCTACTCCAGGGTCTGCATCACTGTGCCACTGTAGGTAAGTCACTTCACTGCTCTGTGCTCAGTTTCAGTCTTACCAATCTCAAAAGTTCAAAAAGCATGAGTCAGGCCCTGAAAAATCAGGTGATTGGTTTAAAAATCAAGAGGTGTTGGTTGTGTTTAATAATAAATGTTTGACGGGGGTGATTTGCCTTCTGGGGTTTGAGCCAGCAGGAGGTCATATTTTCAAGCTTTTCTCCTCAACCACAAGGGCCAGAAACTTTTTTTTTAAATGAAAACTGAGATCCTCACTCAATCACCTGGCCTCTGGAGCTGGGGCTTTAAGGAAAGCACCAAATATTGCAAGGATCATGACAAAATCCTGAGAGTTTCAGCACTAGTTTTTAGCATGTTTGGGTCTCTCCAAAGGGGTGAATGGGTCAATTGAGAGAGCCCAAGATTTTGAGGTAAGACTCCTGGGTTCTGTTCCTGGCTCTGCATCACTATGTGGTTATAGGTAAGTGTGCCTCAATTTCTCTCTTGCCGAATTGGGCATGTGCAGGGAATGATGCTGATCTGTCTTGTTAAAGGGAGTTGCTCGGAACTTTAAAAAGCATCCACAGTCGGGGCCAGTTTTCCCCACACGTGGGGGCGCGCAGAACCTGTCCAGAAGTGTCACGTGGGGGGGCTGCTGGGGGCTTGTGCGCACCCTCCATATATCCCACAAAAAGCCCTTTGCAAACAGAGATTCTTTTAAGATTTGCTTGGGTGTCTGCCTCTCACTGTGCCATCAACGGAGGCCTCCCTTGTTAGGCAGCATCGGAGGGGGGGAAACATGCATGTTGTGCAGAAATTGTGGCAACAGGGTGTCAGTTGTCAAGAGCCCTAAGCTTTTAGTCAGTAGCAGCAGCTGCTGAGCAGCACAGGTAGGTGGAGAAGCCTTGAGAGGGGTTTAGCTGAAATGCTTTTTTGCAATGGCTTGTTTTGCTGGAGGAGTTAAATGCAGTCTGTTCATCAGGGCCCGATCCAGCACTGAGTCCCAATCAGGATCAAGTCCTTAAACAGCCCTGGGAAAACATCCATAATTTTAAAATTGTCCCAAACTGTCTGTCTTCCTTCCTAGCTGCAGGCTTCAATGCTGGTGTCCACGTTTTAAAATTGGAGCAGGTGCAGAGAAGAGCCACCAAAGCGATCTGAGCAGTGGAAAATAAGAGTCCGGTTAGCTCACCAAAAAGAAAAGGAAGCGGTGACTTGATTATGTCGTAACCTACTGGGCTCTAATGGGCTCTTCAGTCCAGTGGTGAAAGATAGAACAAGAACCAGTGGCTGGAAATTAAAGCCGAACAAATTCCAAATAGAAATAAGGCAGGTTTTTAACGGGGAGGGAGATTGATCCATGGAACAAACTCCTAAGGGAAGCGGTGGATTCTCCAGCTCCCAAAGTTTTCAGTCCAGACTGGCTGCCTTGCTGGCTGGTGCATTAGCCAAACTCAAGTTCTTGGGCTCAGCGGTAAATGGGTGAAATACGCAATGGGTTCTGCTATACAGGTCAGACCAGATAATGTAACGGTCCTTTCTGGCTTTAACCTCTGTGAATTCTACTTCCTCCATTACCCTGGTAAATTATTTCCCAATCCAGAGGCTTCAGCATCTGTCCTGATGCAGGAAACATAACCATGCCTCAGCCCCTAGGTGAAGCGGCTGCTATGGCTGCGAACAGAGATGGACGGAGCCCTCACTCCCTGTGCTGGATAGTCCTTTTCCCCTCCTACTTCCGTGAGATCTTGAGCTGTTGGACAGGAATGCCCCGAATTTGAGATTTGCCCAGCTGACAGTAGCTGAAGTGTGACACCCCCAGACTTGTTCTAGATGCAGCGGGGCTGGCCTGACTTGGGCAGAGAGATGCACGACAAAAGGGTGTTCCCGTCCAATCCAGGCTCCAGGGGCAGAGGCCAGCTGGTTTCCTTCTCTCCCATCTAGTTCTAACCTCTGTGTCAGTGTGGTTCTGTGCACAGATGAGCCAGCAGAAACGACCCTTTCTAACACCCAGCTGGGCTCCTGCCCATGCCAGATCTGCTGCCTAGAGTGACAAACTGCAGAGCCAATGCAGCTACAGGAGAGTGATCTGGAGTCTGCTCCTGTCAGTTGCCCCTGTGCATTACCCTTGATAGCAATGGGGCCATGCAGGGGTTACTGGGGACATCGGGGGAGGGGGGCAGCACAGGGGTTCCTGAGGATAGAATTGTTAGTGACGGTTCCTGACCCTGCAGGGAAGCTTTTAATAAAAATCCAAGTTTTATTGTTATTCCTGCCAGGTTTGAAAATCCCCTTTGACAAAACAACTTCTGGGGCCTAAAATTAGAAGCAACAGGGTCCAGAGAGCAACAGGAGACAGTGGATGCTAAAGCGCAGGGCTGGGAGTCAGGACTCCTGAGTTCTCTCAGCTCTGGGAGGGCAGGCAGGCGGGTGGATCCAGTGTTTAGAGGCGGAGGGAATAGGCTGGCGGACAGGACTCTGGGAGGGCAGTGTGGTCTAGCAGATTGAGCCAGGGCTCCTGAGTGGGGTGCATGCTGGGGGTCCTAGCAGTGTAGTAATAATTGGGCCTACAAGTTCCCGCTCTTGGGAGCCTAACTGGGAAAGTGGATAAAAGTTCATGAAGTGTCACAACAACCTACAACAACTCAGGCTGATGGGAAAAGCTGCGAAAGGGTGACAGACAGACAGAATTAGTCCAAACAAAAAAGCCTCCTGATACCACTCAAGGACCTTGTTACGATCATGCCCGGTGAACAACGGGAGTGTGGGACCAGACGTCAATGAAGTAAAAATTGGTGTGTCAGAAATCAGGCTTTGTGGGGGAACAAAATCCGGAGGGGATGGGCTAGGCCACCTATGTCTCCCTTTGGGAGTCCTTAAAAAGGATTTTTTTGGGGAAATACGGTTGTGGAAGAGGGAGCCACAGTGCAACAAGTGCTGAGGGGAAGGAGCGAACTTCATTGTCATGGCTGCCACCCCTGCCCGAGATGCACCATGACACGACTGGGCCTTCCTTGTCCTGCTCCTAAGAGATGTCCGGGCCAGAGAGCGTGACCCAGACGACATCGTCACCTGCACTGGCTCCGGCTAAATCCCGACCCCACCTGGGATGTGAGACCATTTCTTCACCTGCCCCCTTCCCCGCCATGTCTTTTTCCTTCCCCATCATCTTCTCTTCCCTCCTTGCGCCTTCTGCCTGAGCCGGCAAAGACTATATTTTGCAACGCTGCTGTGAGTCTGTGGCCAGAGGCAGCTCAAAACAATGCCCTAAACAGCCCAACGCTGGTACAAGTTTGCCAGGTCTCAGAGTGGCTGATCAGTCCCTGCTGTGACTCTGTTTCTCCAGCAGGGAGGTGGCAAGTGAGAGTCAACGCCAGAAGGAGAAGCTGCATCACTTGCGTCTTCTCTCCACTCTTGCATGTGTTTAACGTGCAAATGCATCACCTGCTTTTCTTTCTTTTCTGCGTCTTTAATAAAAGGGCAAAGGGGTGTTTAATGGGCTGTTTGCTGTGGGACTAAGCAGGCTGATGTCTCTGGTTCCCAACCCCCAAAGCTTCATGTCAAACGGGCAGGGTCATGCTAACATCTTTCACTCTTTGGGCCCTTCTATTCCACCTAGATTAACACAACAGCCGTGAGCCAGGGACTGAACCAGGACTCAAGGCTCCTAGTCCCAGCTCTGCCACTGACTGGCAGGGGGACCTCGGCCAAGGCCTTTGGATCCTGTTTCTCATTTTCCTCTCCTGGGGGTCGCACATTCCTGCTTGTTGGGCTGGTGTCAGTGAGCAGGCCCTGGGAGATGCCCTGGGTGGGTGAAGCAGACGCGATAGGCCCAGGCTGCTGGGAAAGGGTGTGAGTTGTTTCATTGTCCTAGCCAGCGATCCATGAAAGCTGCTGCAAATTACCTGTGTTGCACCTTGCAGCCCTCCCCCTCGCCCACGTGTGTGGGTGGCAGCGGGTCACAGCGACCCAGGGTTTGGCTGCATGGGGGTTAGTGCATAGCCCAGAACCCAGCACCTCTCCCACCCTGCCTCATAACTCCACCCACCTCTGGGGCAACCCAAACTCCCCCTTTAGGCAGCTGGTTTTCTTTCTCCTCTTGGCCTCCATCCGGGGCAGGGACAATGGGCGAGATTGGGACCTCCCACCTCCTGGCACTCAACATCTAGGGCGACATGAATGCAACAGGGCTCAGCCTTGCCAGAGGCTCACCTCCTGCTTGCCTGGTTACAGACAGGCAGACGAGTGGAGTTACGCTGGGGAGACCAAGCCTGGGAGTTTGCATCCAGCTCTGGGGTAAGGCACATCAACAGTGGACTGGGGTGTGTGTGTGTGTGTGTGTGTGTCACTTTGTTGTTAAAGAGCATTTCTCTCTGTGTGCCCTACCAGGGGCTGGCATCTTTTTGAGTGTGTGTGTGAGGGGAAGGGGCTGGGATACAGATCTCCTGGGTTCTATGGCCATTTCTGGGAGGAGAAGGTTGGGATCCAGGACTCTTGGGTTCTGTTCCCTTAAAAGCAATCATTGGGAGTCTAACCCCTCCCCTCCCCTCCCCTGCGCTCCGGTAACTTGACCCTGGGGAGTTGTTATTTTTAAACCTCCCATTGAGCCAGATTATTTGTATTCTTCCAATTATTTTTAACTTCCCTGCAGGGAGCAATGAATCCAGCCAGAGCAAAGGGACCCGATGGCCATGGGCTTCTAAGCCCCAGGGACCCACTGCTTCCTGGACTGGCATAAAAGAGCCAAGATCCCTTTGCATCCTGTGCCCACAACCACCTGGAACCCAGGAGTCCTGGCTCCCTGAACCGCCCCCCTCCCAAGCCTCCTTGCTGTTCTGTGATCAACGCTGCTGTGAGGTAAAGGTGCCCCCGGCAGCCTGCTCGTGAGTGGGGTTTGCAATGAACCTGTTCCACGGGTGTTGAATGTGATCCGGGGCTGGATTGGGGTCTGGTCCGTTCCCAACTTTGCATCTGTCCTGGATCCAGCTGGCACCAGATCAGACTGTGTGGCAGTCCCAGAAGAGGTACCCCAGGAGCGAGTCAGGCCCTCGGCATGTCACGGAGGGGCAGAGGTAGCGGGAATGGGGAGGGAAGGGGAATGTTTCTGCATGGAACAAGACTGAAGAGGCACTGGGAGCCAGAACTCCTGGGTTTTATCCCTGGCTCTGGGAAGGGAGTGGGGTCTAGTGGCTAGAGCAGGGGGGCTGGGAGTCCAGATTCCTTAGTTTTTTACCCTACTCTGGAAAGGGACGTGGAGTCTAGTAGTTAGAGCAGGGGGGTTGGGGGCTGGGAGTCCAGATTCCTTGGTTTTTTATCCTGCTCTGGAAAGGGAAGTGGAGTCTAGTGGTTAGAGCAGGGGGGCTGGAAATCAGTGGGACCTTGGGCATATCCCTTACCTGCTCTGTGCCTCAGTTTTCCTATATATAAAATAGCAATAAAGGCAAGAAGCTCCTTGCCTGGGGAGTTGGGAGGTAAAATTAATCTCTGCAAAATGCTCTGAGATGCATCAATCGTGTAGGTAAACCTTCTCCCCCACCCCACCCCAAATTGGGTAATCGGGGGGGGGGAGGGAGTCTGGGAGCAGGTGATGGGGGTTCCCTGCTAAGCAGGAAGAGGTAGTTGGGAGGATAGTGGGACACCCTCCCTAGGGGTCCCATAAAGGTGGAGGTGTCTAAATACCAGGAGGGAAATCTCATTATTGCCCTGTAGCAGCCCCCCTCCCCCGTGCCACTTGGGGGAATACTCCTGGGGGGTGTCCTTGTTTCACATGCCTCCCCCCATCTGGATTCTTGTGGGGGGGAAGGATCCCAGGTCTCAGCCAGGGAGAAATACTGACCCACTCGTGTGGGGATGGGGGATGTACGTGCTGCATCCCAGACACACTGTGAATGACTGGGTCCCTGGATGCCCCCCCTTGCCCTGAAGCCCCATGGCCCCTCCCCAACACAGCCTCCTCTGCCCTGGGTCCCAGAGCCCCCTCCCTCACCCTGGAGCACCCCCGGGACTCACTACAGTTTTCTCTTTCTCCCTGCCCAGGACCAGCTCCCCCATCCCCCCGTCAGATCGGGGAACCCCGCACACCGGGACCGCGGGGGATGGCGGCAGCTTGGAGCCTGATCCTCCTGCTGCTGCTGCTGTGGGGCCAGTCAGCAGGTGGGTGCCAGGGGAATGGGGAAGCTAGTCTGGCCCCACTGGGAGATCGATGGGGGGAGAGGAGGTGTCATCAAATGGTTAATGTGTCCCCCAGTGCCCTGCTTCCCCTCTAACCTAGACCAGTGGGTTTCAAACCTTTTGTACTGGTGACCCCTTTCATGCAGCGAGCCGTGAGTGTCACCCCCTTATAAATTAAAAAGGGGGTAACTGTGAGCCTTGTGGAACTGACAGCTCCCAACCTCCCTGTAACCTGCTGAGGGCTCACGACCCCCAGTTTGGGAACCGCTGCACTAGCCCCCACTCCCCTCCCTGAGCCCGGGGTAGAACCCAGGAGTCCTGACTGCCAGCCCCTATCCTCTAACCATTAGACCGCCCTGCCCTCCCTGAGCTGGGGGTAGAACCCAGGAGTCCTGACTGCCAGCCCCTATCCTCTAACCATTAGACTGCCCTGCCTTCCCTGAGCTGGGGATAGAACCCAGGAGTCTTGGCTGCCAGCCCCTATCCTCTAACCATTAGACTGCCCTGCCCTCCCTGAGCTGGGGATAGAACCCAGGAGTCCTGGCTGCCAGCCCCTATCCTCTAACCATTAGACCGCCCTGCCCTCTCTGAGCCGGGGGTAGAACCCAGGACTCCTGACTGCCAGCCCCTGTCCTCTAACCATTAGACTGCCCTGCCTTCCCTGAGCTGGGGATAGAACCCAGGAGTCCTGGCTGCTGTTGTCCATGAGCTCCAGCTCCCCCCACTCCTTTCATTTCTGGGGGGCAGGAGCTTCCCCTTCCGGGCACAGACCAGCTGCCCCCACTTTGGGCTCCACACTCCTGTCTGGCTCCTGCTGACCGGGCCCTTTCTCCTCTGCAGCCGCCCGGCACTGGGCCCTGTGCCGGCCCGGCCTGCTGTCCGCTCGCCACCCTGTGCTGGGCTTCTGGGAGCAGATCCGTGCAGGCTCGGGCTGCGCCAGCCGGGGGCGCTCAGCCTCGGGCCGGGAGGTGCATGTACTCATCCTACGGGGCCCAGTGGGGAGAATGGGGGCCAGACAGGTAGGTGGGAAGGGGTGACCCTGCCCTGTCCTCTTCCAGCCTCACCCTGGGCCCCCCACCTCAGCCCCATCCTGTGCCCTCTCCCTGCTCTCTACCCCAACTCCACCATCTCACCCCCTGCCCTCCACCCTGCCCCCTTCCGTCTGCCCCACCTTCCTGGTCTCTGTCCTCCACCCTGTGCCCCTCAACCTGCCCCTTCCCTCTGCCCCACCCCCTACCTTCTACCTTGGCCCTTTCACCCCTCCTCACTCCCTGCCCCTACCCTGTACCCCCACCCTGCCCCGTTCCCTCTGCCCCACCCCCTCGCTTCCTGCCCTTCATCTTGTACTCCCACCCTGCCTCCTGCCCCTCCACTCTGCACCCCACAGCCTTGCCCCCTGCTCTGCCTCCCACATGCCTCCCTTCCAGTCTGTGCCCCATGCCCCCTCCTCCAGTCCTGTCCCCAGCGCCATAGTCCTGCTTCCTGTCCCGGCCACCCCCCATCCCAACCCCTTGGCCTGCGCCCCCACCACACCCCTTCCCCCAATCCTGCTGCCTCACCCCCTGCCCTCCCCCACAGTGTGCCCCCTCTCCTCTAGCCTCGCCTCCCACTCCCTGGTGCCCCAGCCCCTCAGCCAGCTACATGCCTGCCCGTGCCCCCCACACCTCCCCTCCCCTGCAGCCCCCACACCCTTCCCTGCGCCCCCAGCTCCATGGCCTTGGCCCCTCCCCTATGGGCCTGCAGCCCCTAATGCAGGGCCCTCTGCTCCCTCCCAGGTGAGCCTAGAACTGGGCCCAGCCCCCCCTGGCAGAGCCCCCATCTTCGTGCTCAGCTCCCCGGCGCCCGTGGTCTGGAGCCTCCAAACAGCCCAGGTGGCTCTTGGGGAGCAATGGACCTTCCAGGTGAGGGTGGTGGTGGCTGTGGGGCTTGGGTGTGGGGGGCTATGGAAGGGGAAGGTGGGAAAGGGGTGTAAAAGGGCTGGGAGGGGAAGACAGGGACATCAGGGCAGTTGGGGGAGGGTGGGGCAAGCAGTGAGGGTGGAGGAGGTATGGGAGGGTTGGGGCAGGTGGGGAGCGGAGCTGGCACAGGTGTGTGGGGGGAAGTGTGGGGCCAGCAATGGGGATTGGAGGAGGGGAGGGCTGTGGTGGATGTGGGGGGATGGAGGTAGCTGTGGCAGGGGCAGGTGAGCAGTGGGGGTGGTGGAGGGGTGGGAAGGGGGGGCTGGAGGTCACTTCTCTGGACTGGGGCTGGAGCAGGGTCTCTGGATGTGGGGCAGGGGATGGGGTGCAGAGGGGCAGGGTGGGGGATGGGGAATTGGGAGCTTTTGGAGGAAGAGGAGTTTGGTCCCAGGGGCAGTCAGAGGAGTGGGGTGGGTGGAGGGGGGCTGGATGGGGGAGGGGCTTTCAGGCCAAGGGGCAGCAGGGTTGGGGGGTTCTGGCCAGGGGCAGTGGGGGTGGGGGCACAGGTGGGAAGGCCGAGGTATTGATGGTTGGAGAATCCTCCCCCCGACAGTTACCCCTGGGTCTAGGAGATGTGAGGAACCCAGGAGTCCTGTGGGGGCTGGGAGCGATGGGGACCTGAGGTGGGAGTGAGGGGTTTGTGGCACCCCATCGGGGGATGGGATGTCCATTCTCCCTGCGACCCCTCACCCTTATGCCCCCCCTTACAGGTCTCCCCGGGGTCCAGAGTCTCGGCCCTTGGGGGTGTCACTGTCACTGAGACCCGGCTGCCCCAGACCCCCCGAGGGCTCCTGCGCTGGGCCCATGAGGAGCACGGCGGGGTCAGCTCCCTGGCTGCATATCGGGGTGTCAACATGGTCTATGTGCAGCTGGGAGACGGTATCGGGGGCTGGGAATTGGGCCCCCGTGTCAATGGGGGGAGGGGCTCCAGGGGATGTGGGGATCAGATCCTCATGTCAATGGGGGGAGGGGACGCAGGGGGCTTGGGATCAGACCCCATTTCAGTGGGGGAGGGGACCTCGGGCATTGGACCCAGCCCCATGTGCCCGAGGGAGGGAATCCCAGGGAGATGTTGGGGGATTTACCCCAGGAATCCCCCATTCCTTAAGGGACCTCCGGGGTTAACCCCCCAACCTCCCCAGCCCCTCTGCATTCTCGCTCCCAGATGGGGTCTCGCCAGGCGTCTGCAAACTTCGCAGGAACTTCCTCTCCCCGACCCACTTTGCCTCCGGCCTCCGACCACGGCCCCTGTGGGGCTGCCTGACCTCTGACCCCCCTTCAGACCCTGAAGTTCATGTCATCCTCTCCAAAGGAGCCAGGCCCCGGTACGAACCTTACATCAGAGCATCCTCCGGGGCTGGGATGGCGGGAGGCTGCGGGTCGGGATGGAGGGGCACCAGCAAAGCTGGAGCAGGGGGGAGCCCAGGGCTGGGATAACTGGAGGGGGGGCGCTACGCATCAGGATTGAGGGGGGCTGGGGGAGAGCCCACAGCAAGGACAGAGGGGGCTTTGGGTCGGGATAGAAGGGCACTGGCAGAGCTGGGGGGGGCCCTTCACCCCTTTTGCTGCTCAGCCCTATGGCAGGAAATGCCCAGCCCAGTTGATGGGGGCGGGTCCTGCTGTGTCTCCAGGCCCCCAGCCCATCTCACTGTGGAGCTCCAAGCGCCCGGAGGCTGCTGCTCCCCCCGGCGGGAGCTGATCGTGGTGCTGAAGAGTGAGGCGGCCACCAGCTGGCTGGTCCGAATCCCCCACCTGGCCGGGCGCCTGCGAGTCCTGGTAAGAGAAGGGCTCCCTGGGGACAGGAGAGGGGTTACAGGGCCAGGAACAGCCCCCCCATCCACAACCCCTCCATGCACATGCTCCCCTGTGACCCTTCCCTCCCCCCCTCCCAGTCTCTCCCCCCTGACCCTGACCCTTTGGCCTGCTGCCCCATGGCATCTTCTGAGCCATCATGACCTTTAACCTCTCATCTGGTTTCTCCTCTCGGACCCAGCCCCCTCTGGCCTGGTGTCCCCTGTTGCCAAGGTGAACCCAGGAGTCCTGGTGCCCAGCCCAGCTCCGCCGGTTCCAAGCTCCCTGGCTCCTGACTCAGTGGCTGGGGTGGAGCTGCCCCTCTCTGGAACTTCCCAGCCACTCCTTGCGCTGACACCTTGTTCACCTGGTGCTGCTCATTTGTATAGCGTTACCCATGATGCCCTGCTCCAGCCTCAGCCTGATCACCCTGAGCTGGAGCAGGGTCCAGGTTGGCCTTGGGCTCTGTCACTCTGCCCCCCATTTTCTTACAGGCATCCCACGAGGTCTCGGTCAGCGGCACAGAACCAGAACCGGACCTGGCTGTGAGCAGCAGCATGTCCCTGGGCCTGGCCTATGCCAGTGACCCCATGGCCTGGGCAATGGAGCAGGGACTGCCTGGGGTCACATCTTACACAGAGGCCGAGCAGGTGAACAGGTTCCTGGTCATTCTAGGGCTAGATGGTAGGTGACTCCTTAGGGGCAGGGAATGGGCACAGGGTGCAATGGCATGGGAGGGCCATTAGGGGGCCCACCTAACTCAGACCCTGCCCCACCTCCAGTGCGGGGGGAGCTGGGAGCTGCAGTTCTGCCCTGTGGCCCCCTCTCCCCAGACACAGACAGACCCTTGGTGGCCCCCAGTGGTGGGAGAGGCTCATGCCCCAGACGATGCCCTCAGGGCTGGCATGTCTGTCCCTCCCAGGGCACCATTACATCTAAAACCCCAGTGCCATGGTGAAAGGAGGGGCGGGGTGGGAATATGGGGACTAGGACACAGAGCTTGGCAGTTCTCAATCCAGCCAGCAGGGGGCAGACTTGCTCTCTCTCTCTCATGTCCCCTTACCCTGTTCCTTCTTCCTCTCTGCTCCCTCACTCTGTTTTCTCCTGCTAGGGGACGCCAAGGCCCCCCACCCCTCCATCCCGCTCCCCAGACCCGCCAAGATCTCCCCCATGGTCTGGGAGAGAAGCCGGGCAGCCCCAGGAGGTGGGAGAACTGTGAGGCTGGCGGGAGCTCTGTCTGTGGCGTGTCTGAGCGAGAGGGTGGCCATTTATGTCAACAAGGACATGCTCCAGGTGAGGAATCCCCTTGTATAAACAGTTCCTTGAGTGCAGCACTAGGGGGCGTGGTGCTGCAGGGAGTGTGGTGGGGGCTCAGTAGGGGGTGCTCTCCCCTCCCAGTCAGTGCTGGCCCCGGGGCGGCACTAGGGGGCGCTGTGCTGTGAGGAGTCGGGTGGGGGCTCAGCAGGGGGCGCTCTCCCCTTCCAGTCAGTGCTGGCCACGGGGCGGCACTAGGGGGCGCTGTGCTGCAGGGAGCAGGTGGAGGGCTCAGCAGGGGGCGCTCTCCCCTCCCAGTCAGTGCTGGCTGTATCAGTCTCATAGTCTCCCCCCACCTGCCTCGGCCAGGCTGCCAGACTCTCCCCAGCCCGAGTGACCCTGCGGGACCCCAGCTGTGCAGCCCAGTCCAATGGCACCCACTTCCTGCTGGAGTCCCCCCTGGCCGGCTGCGGCGCCCTGCGCATCCCGGCCCTGGACCCCACCTCGGGCGTCGGGCGGTACCAGAACGCGGTGAGCCGGGGGATAGGGGGCACAATGTGGGGCTGAGAGTGAATGGGGGGGGGGAGATGTGAAGTGAAAGAGTCTGGGGGTCTGCAAAGGGGCTAGAATGTTAGGGGAGTTGAGGGGAGCAGGACAGGGCCAATGGGGGCTGGAGAACAGGGTGACTCTGGGAGACTGGAACTGGGGAAGAGTGGGAGAAATGAGGACTGGGAAGGCTGAGGTTAATGGGAGGACTGGGGGAACTGGAATTCTGTGGGGCTGGGAGAATTGGTCCTGGCTCTGCCCCCACCATCCTGGGGCGCTGGGGTCTCGTCTGATGCTCCCATGTTTCTGATTGTGCCGGTTGCGCCCCACCCCTCCCCCCACTTTCCCCTCCCCCCAGGTGGTGCTCTGGGGCAGCGGGCCAGGGGCAGCGCCCGGGGGTCCCCCGCTCCCGGTGGGACAGGCTGAAGATAGCTCGGAGTCCATTGAGGTGGGCGAGGGGGGAGGGGAGGCGTCTTTGGCCAGGCGGTTCTGGCGCCGCTGTGGGGCGGGGCCCTCAGATCCTTTCAGTGGGGGAGGACCTGGGATTGGTGGGTTCCCTCCCAAACTATTGGGAGCAGCTCAAAGTGGGGGAGCACGCTGGGCCCGCTCCAAACCCCCTGAGCTGGGTTGGGGGTTCCTGGCTCCCAAGGGCTCCTGGCTCAGTGGGGACTGGGCAGCAGCTGTGGGGGGATGGAGAGTCTTGGCTGGGGAGGTGGCCTAGGGTTTGGGAAGACTGGGATAACTGGGGAGTCTCTGGGACTGGAGTTCTGAGGGCTGGTCCCCATGCCCCCTATCCCCCCCCACACCCTCTGCTTCTCTCCCACAGTTCTCCTGCTCCTCCCCAGCCCTGAGTGAGCCATCCCGCTCTGCTGAACCCATCCCGGATCTGCCCCTCCACCTGGGCCGTGTCTTGCTCAGCCTGGAGGTCTACAGCTCCGAGGCTTTCGCCAAGGCCCAGGGACCCTGCACGGTGCCGGCCAACAGCCGCGTCTTTGTGGAAGTAACTGGCGGGGAGGCACCATCCAGCCCCATGGCACTGGGATCCCCCTCCCCTCTGCCCCAGCAAGCCTGGGGCTTTGCCCAGGGCCACATCACCTACGGGAGGGCACATCTCTGAGGGGCTGCGCTAGCCAGGTTCCCCCCCCCCCACCAGGCTGGTTAACCTGCTGGAGCTGTGGGGTCCTGTCCCCCAGGCCTCTTCAAAACCCACAGGGGGATTGATCCAGGCTCTGGGGCAGGAGCTGTAGAGAAAATTACAGTATTAACCTGGCAGGAGGTGAGATTGGTGGTGTTAGAGCAGGGGGCAGGACTCCTGGGTTCTATCCCCAGTTCTGGGAGGGGAGCAGGATCAGGGATTAGAATGGGGGTGGGTAACAGGACTCCTGGGTTCTATCCCCAGTTCTGGGAGGGGAGCAGGATCAGGGATTAGAACGGGTGTGTGTGCCAGGACTCCTGGGTTCCAGGCTTGGGGGTGAATCATGTTTGTGGAGTGGGACCCAGCTGGCCTGAGGCATCCCATCCCCTCCTGAGCTCTCCCCAACCCTCTGTGCAGGCTGCTCTGGCTGCCTTCGATCCTCGGCTCAGCTTCAGCATCCGCCTCTGCTTCCTCTCGCCAAGCTCCTCCTCCTCGCTGGACTCACCCTACACCTTGGTGCGGGGGGGCTGCCCGGCCCACCCCGACGTCTCTCTGCACCCACCCCACAAGGGGGCTGCAGGCCCGGCCTTGCCCCCCGGCTCCCAGGAGCTGCAGCGCCTCAGCTTCCTGCTCCGGCCCCTCTACAACGACTCCATCCAATTCCTGCACTGCCGCCTGGCCCTCTGCACCCAGGAGCCCCAGGGCCAGGCTGGGGCCTATGGGGGCGCCCTCCCCAAGGTCTGTACCACGCTGCCGGATGGAATCCAGCCTGCTCCACTGTGTGTGGCTCTAGCCTGCAGGCCACCGGGGGGATAAAAGCCCAGCTACTGCTGCAGCAAAGGGGGGTCTCCTTTAGCTCAGGCGGCAGCGTGAACTGGCCCGTTCTATCCTGGCCTCCAGGGGTTGTGTCCCAGGCTGGATTTCTACCCTGGGCTGCAGGCAATGCTGGGAGCACCTGGAGGACAGGGGCTGAATCTCCCAGGCCAGTACGATGATCCCTGCTGGGGGGGAGGTGCCCCAGGGGGCCAACGCTGCAGGGGCTGCTCTGGGAGGAGAATGGAGTCTAGGCCCCCTGGCTTCCCATTCCCCTGGAGTCAGGACTCTTGGCCACAGTTGTGACCCCTGGCAAGCAGCTGGGGGTGGGGGGGCAGACGTTCTCTGGGACAAATCAGTGTCCATCTACACCAATTAGAACCAGCGTGGCTGGGCTCAGGAAGGGGGTGGGACCCCAGGGCTGGGACCAGTAGGGTGGAGGGAGGGGCTGGGGCTGGGATTGGGAAGGTTGGGGGAGGGGTGAGCATCCACTACTGGGAGGAGGTGCCTGTCTGAGCCTTGTCGGTTTCAGTGTGGGCCCCAGGCCGGGGCATGCCCCAGCAGCCGCGTGGGGGAGCCGGGCAGCGGGCGGTTCCAGCACACCTTCACCAAGCCCATCATCGTAACCGTGGGGCGCCTGGCCAGAGCCACCAAACCCACCCCAGGAACAGGTGAGACTTGGGACGGGCTGGGGCTGGTTATGGGAGCAGGCACAGAGACTGCAACACACCAAGGCCCTGACGCAATCGCCCTGCAGTGCAGCGCCCCCTAGCACTGGCCTGGGAACTGGGGTGAGCGCTGACTGCCAGGGGAGAGCGCCCCCTAGAGGAGATCAGGGGCTGTCTCCATCGGTCTCTCAAAGTGTTTCCGGCTTCCTTGTCCTCTCCCCGCAGATCCCTTTCCGGTGCCCTTTCCTCTGGCTGGCAGGAGGGGGAAGGCGCTGAAGGAGGCACCCCGGCCAGAGCAGGGAGAGACACCCCTGGTAAGAGATGCCCTCCTGATATCACCCCCCCCAAGCCACCTGGTGGCCCACTTGCTTTGCAAGCTGCAGAGAGCACATAGCTCCCCTGGGGTTCAGTGGGAACAGAGGGCATGCTGGGAAGCAGGATGCCTGGGTTCTATTCCCTGTTTGGGGGCGGGGGGGCTATTGGGTGAGAGCAGGGTGGAGGAGGAGTCTGGGAGCCTGGACTCCTAGGTTCCCCCACCCCAGCACTGGCTCTGCATCTGCTCCTGGGGGTGGCTGTGGGGCTCACTCTCCCCATTCCCCACAGCCCCCCTTCCCCAGGGCCTGGAGCTGCCCACCGTGGTGGGAATCGTCTTCTCAGCTTTCATCATCGGCGTCTCTCTCACTGGGGGGCTCTGGCTCATTCACTCCAGGACAGGTAGGAGTGGCCGTCGGTTGAGGTGGGGGTCAGGAGATGGATGGTGCCACCGTTGAACCAGTTGCTGCCCATACCTCCCCCCACCCCGCTGGACCAGTGGTTCCTTCCTAGCCAATACATTTGGGGGTGGGAGTGGGCTTGTCATGTGTCACATGCGTGTGTGTGTGTGTGGGGGGGGGGAACCAGGGGACTCCACAGGAATCCTTCTCTGTACCCCGGAGTCTAAAGCTACCAACATCCCCAGAGCCCCAGGGAAAAGCCCCCTTAGCTCTGGGAGGAGACGGGGGAGGGGGGTCTTGGAGCCAGAACTCCTGAGTTCTGTCCCAGCTCTGGGTGGGGAGTGGCACCTAGTGGGTTAGAGCAGGGAGGGGCTGAGGCCCAGGACTCCTGTGGGGCTAATGGTTTGAGCAGACAGAGTCAGGATGTCGAAGGGGTCCTGCTTCCTAGCCCCCATCCCAAAAACGCCCCTTGGCACTCTGCCATCCCCAGCCCTTTCTCCTAAGCTCTGCCAGCCCCATTCCTGGCCCCAGGATTCACACCAGGGCCTTTCCTTCTAGTGAAGCCTCCCCCAGGCGCTTGGTCTGTCTTGTGCCAAGTTCCACAGACAGCCTGCAGGACTCCCTGCCACGAGGTCTAAGGGCTTAGCTGGTGTCAAATAAAACTGGCTGTCTGTAGCTAATGAGTGGGGTGGCAAAGGCAGTGTGGGATGAATCCAGGCAGCAGATGACACTCAAAGGATGGGAGAGGCAGCGGATTCAGTCTTAATCCTTGTTCCTTGCTGTGAGCCAGTGGAACTCCTTGCCACAAGGGCTCTGTGAAGTTGGGAGTTTAGCAGGGTTCAGGGAGGGATTCGATGGTTCTACTGTGAATGAGAACAATCCGGAGACACCAGCATGGCTGCCAGGCATACCCCGGCGCACGGTTATGGGAGCAAGGGGGAGGGTTGGGAGTAGGGGACACACAGGGGGCAGGGTTGGGGGGAGGGGTGAACTGGGGCAGAGCAGGCACTAGGGACAGAAAAGAGAACGCTGCAGCTCAAGCCCCCTCAGGGGCTGCCTGGGAAATACCCCCCCTCCAGTGGAGGAAGGTGGTCCCGCAAGTATGGAGAAATCCCCCAGCCTGGGTGGGATTCCCTGCCGCAGGGTGGGACGTTGAGCCGTGTGGGATGAATTGAGCTGTGGTGTGTGGTGGAGCATGGGGGGTGGTGGTGGAATGGGAGCATGGGGTGGATGGGGGGGGGCGCCCCACTGACCCATCTATCTGTCTGCCTCTGGCAGCTCACAGGGGCCTCCCTGTCCGTGTTCTTGGGAATACGCTGGCACCAGCCCCACTGTCACCACCTGCAGGCGCCCGGCCCTGCGGCTCCCGGGATCAGCAGCCCATCGGACTCTGCTCAGCACAACCAGGGAGGCCACTCGGGGAAGGGCCTCTCCACTTGGCCCGAAGGGCCCCCTCCCTGTGACGGGCAGCCAGCGGGCGGCAGCCTCGCCCAGGCCGGAAGGGGCCCCGGGGCAGGCCGCGTGGCATCGGGGCTGTGGCTAGTGTTTGCGCTTTCAGGGTATAAATGTGACTGCAGAGGACGTGCCGGTGCTGCCTGTGTGTTATTGCTCGCGGTGTCGCTGCTGCCAGGGGCCCGGACACAGGCTGCTTTCCGCTCACGTCCTTTAATTCTCTGCCGGCAGCCGGGGGAGGGTTACAGCGACGGGCTGAGGAGCCCTCTCTGCTTACTGGGGCACAGGACAGATCTCAGCTCACCTCTCTCCCCTGCGGCTGGGTCGGGGGGTGCAGCCCACAGCTCACCCCTCTCTCTTCCCCAGCCCAGCCCCCCGGGGAGATGCTCATGCAGGGAGCCAGATGCAGTGAAGCCCCAGGGCAACCGGACTGGTGCTCCCCCCTCGCCCCAAACAGTGCCCCTGACTGTCCCACTGTGCCCACCTTCAGCCATGGGGGGACCCAGGGTCTGGCTGGCAAGAGGGGCCCACCAAGGGCAGGCAGCTGAGTCCTCCTGCCGGCTCCGTCACATGGTGGCTGTGGGCCCCCGCAGCACCTTCCAGGCGAGGGGGGGCGGGGCATGATGGCAGCTTGGGGGATGATCCAGGAGCCCCCTCAGCTCTGGGGTTTCTCCTCCACAGCTCCCCCTGCAGGCCGGGTGTCCCGGGCCCCGCCTGCCCGGCCCCTAGCGGAGGGCGCCCGGTGCCTGGCTGCCCCCGGGGCTGTGGAAGAGCCCGTGGGTCTCCTGGTGGCGCCGCAGGTCCACCTTGCGCTGGAAGCCCTTGGGGCACAGGGAGCAGGCGAAGGGCTTGTGCCCCGAGTGCTTGCGGCTGTGGGTGATGAGGTTGGAGCTCTGGCTGAAGGCTTTGCCGCACACCTGGCATTTGTGAGGCTTCTCACCTGCGGGGGGGCGGGGGGGAGAGGTTAGGGGTGGGGGCTGGGATCCCTCAGGGCGCAGCAGAGAGCCCCAGAACTCACTCAGGGAAGGACTGGAAGGACTCTAGAGTAGCAGGGCCCCCACCTACCCGGCCGGCCATGGGCCTAGGGCCCCAGACAGCCACGGGCCCAGGGCCCCCACCCACCCGGCCGGCCATGGGCCCAGCTCAGCCTGGATCTATGGTCATGGGGTCGATGCTTGCACCCCTGTGACCCCATTCACCTGCCATTCCCTGATCAGGCCACCAGGTGGTGCTGTGGCTCCATGGAGTTGCGCGGCGGCGGGACGGGAGGCTGGAGCAGGCGCGAGGGACCAGTTTGTCCAGGGCAGGACTTGGAGGCAAGTGCAGCAAATGTGCCGCTGTTCAGGCAGGCAGCAGATCCCGGCCCGCAGCCGCAGCCCCTGCAGTCCCGGCCCTGGGCTCTTGCCCCCCACCTCTGCCGGTGCCCCCCAATCCCGACCCGCAGCCCCTGCTGTCCCAGCCCTGGGCTCCCCCCACAACTCTGCCGGTGCCCCCCAATCCCAACCCACAGCCCTGGCCCTGGCCCTGAGCTCCCGCCAGCTCTGCCAGTGCCCCCCAGTCCCGACCCGCAGCCCCTGCAGTCCCGGCCCTGAGCTCCCGCCAGCTCTGCCAGTGCCCCCCAGTCCCGACCCGCAGCCCCTGCAGTCCCGGCCCTGGGCTCTTGCCCCCCACCTCTGCCGGTGCCCCCCAATCCCGACCCGCAGCCCCTGCTGTCCCAGCCCTGGGCTCCCCCCACAACTCTGCCGGTGCCCCCCAATCCCGACCCGCAGCCCTGGCCCTGAGCTCCCGCCAGCTCTGCCGGTGCCCCCCAGTCCCGACCCGCAGCCCCTGCAGTCCCGGCCCTGAGCTCCCGCCAGCTCTGCCGGTGCCCCCCAGTCCCGACCCGCAGCCCCTGCTGTCCCGGCCCTGAGCTCCCACCAGCTCTGCCGGTGCCCCCCAGTCCCGACCCGCAGCCCCTGCAGTCCCGGCCCTGGGCTCCCGCCAGCTCTGCCGGTGCCCCCCAGTCCCGACCCGCAGCCCCTGCTGTCCCGGCCCTGAGCTCCCACCAGCTCTGCCGGTGCCCCCCAGTCCCGACCCGCAGCCCCTGCAGTCCCGGCCCTGGGCTCCCGCCAGCTCTGCCAGTGCCCCCCAATCCCGACCTGCAGCCCCTGCAGTCCTGGCCCTGGGCTCCCGCCAGCTCTGCCAGTGCCCCCCAATCCCGACCCGCAGCCCCTGCTGTCCCGGCCCTGGGCTCCCGCCAGCTCTGCCAGTGCCCCCCAGTCCCGACCCGCAGCCCCTGCAGTCCCAGCCCTGGGCTCCCCCCACAACTCTGCCAGCGCCCCACAATCCTGACCTGCAGACCCTGCTGTCCTAGCTGTGAGGTCCCCCCCAAATCTCTGCCAATGCCCTGTCCTGAGGGTTGGGGGAGTCCGAGCCGGCTGCCCCTCACCTGTGTGGATGAAGGTGTGTTTCTTCATGTCGGATTTCTGGTGGAAGCGTTTCCCGCAGAAGGGGCAGGGGAAGGGGCGTGTGTCCGAGTGGATGAGCAGGTGTGTGGAGAGTGTGGACGAGCGCTTGAACTGCTTCCCGCAGATCCGGCAGGGGAAGCTCCTCACCTGCAGGGAGACCTGTCAGCTGGGGTCTGGGGGGGACGGGACGGGACAGGGGACTGCAGAACCCCCCGGCCTCCTCCAGTGGCCTCCCCCATAGAGCCCAGCCTTTTCACCCCAACCCCATGGCACCTTGCCAGGCCCCCTCAGTGTTAGCCCCATGGCTGCCCCCTGCCCAAATGGATGCTCATCCAGCCCCCCAAAGCCCCTCACTGCTGCAAAAGATCCACCTCTAAACCCCCATTTGTATATCACGTTCCACCCCACCCACCAGGCCTCACCCACCTCTGGCTTCCCTTTGCCCAGGCCGGGAGGGGCAGGCTGGTGCTGCAGGCCGCCCGGGTGGCCACACATCCCCCATGGGGCCACGTGGCTGCAGAGCGTTGAGCATTTCAGGTGGCTGCCGAGGCGCTGGGCTGCAGGGAGGCCCTGCGGGTGGGGACAGAAATGGGGTCAACATGGGGAGCCTGCCCCAAATGTACGGGCTGGAATTGGTGGTGGCCATGTAGGGCGGGGCTGAGACCTCCCCAAACTCATCACAGCAGTGACGGAACCCAGCCCGTCTGGTGCCTGGACGTTTGCTGGGGCCAGCCTGTGTCGCTTCCCTTTGTTCTACAGCCACCCGCTCGTGACACTGAGCGGGAAACCTCACAATTACCCCCCCCCCGCCCACCATCCGACACTGGGACAAGGGGCCAGCTGGGCAGCCCCTGGCAGGGACGGGGCTCGGTTAGCTACCAGCCCCCTCCACCCAAGCAGGGCAAGTTTCCACTACACAGCACGGCAGCACCGAGCGCCCCCTATGGAGACAGAGCCACCAACACTGGGCCCTGCACAGAGTGCGACACTCCCTGGTCACACGCTAAACAGACACAGGTTGGAAGGGTAAACTGAGGCTCAGAGCGGGAGGGGAAGAACTCACCCAAGCAGATCAGAGAACCCTGGTCCCCAAGTCCTAGTCTGGTGTTATGTCCACTAGGCCATGCTGTCTGCCTGCCCCAGAGACCCCCTCCCAGCTGTCCCCTCTGCTTACAGACCCCTAGCATCCTGTGGGGTGGGGCAGTTCGGCCACCACAATGCCAGCGGGGCCGGGAAATGGCACTGGGATGATACAGATGCACCGAGAAAGGGGCTCAGACCTGCCCCAAACTCATGACACTCACGGGGGCCACCACAGAGCCAGCAGCTGGGCTCAGCTCACAGCCCCAAGCCAACCCCCTGAGTGCGAGCAGGGCTTCGGCTGTCGGACTCAGTGGGGTCAGAGCTGGCCCTGCTGGGGTGAAAGGCTTGTGCTGCATTTGCTCTGATGGGGCCACAGCTGAGGCCTCACCCGCTGACCCCCCAGGTGCATCATTGAGCCAAGGGTGCTGGGTATCGGGCCCCCGATGGGTCACCCCCTGTGCCCCCAGTGACAGTGCCCCATAGGCCAGGTGATACTGCACACAGATGGCAGGAGCGGCTGGGCAGCTTGGTAAATGTGCCCCAGGGCAGTGCCAGAGCCTGGCATATGGGGCAGCGCAGCCCCACACTGGGAAGCACCAGGCTGGGTGCGGGGAGAGGGCTTCACTCAGCTCTGTTTAAAGGTGGGGGCTGGGAACGGGACATGGGGCCTTGCCCCTCTAGGGGGCGCTGGATCTGATCCTGCCCTGGCAGGCAGTGGCGCCCGCGTGAAGTGAGGAGGGAAGGATTCTCCGTCCAGTTCCCAGGGGCAGGAGCCTCCGAACAGCCCCATTGCTGGCAGCCTTGAGGGGAGGCCAAGCGCTGGAGGGGGATGGAGCTCCCGGAGCTCGATCACGCAGGGAGGCCTCAGCTCCCAGGGTCAGCAGGGCGAGGGGCTCAGCCCAGTCCCTTTTGCTGGGGGGGGGAGGGGGGGCGTTACCTTTTCACAGCAGCTGCACCTGTGTGGTGGCTTGGAGAAGAGCAGGAGAGATCCCAGGAGGCCAGAGGTCCCCTCGGCGTCCCCGCCCAGCTCCCTCCCGGAGCCCAGCGCCGGCGGCAGGACACTCTGCACCAGGTGCTGCAGCTCAGGGCTGCGGTAGCTGCTCCAGAAGGGCTTGAACGACACGTCTAGGGGGCTGCTCACGCCTACGGCGAAACAGCAAGTGGGGAACTGGGACATGGGGCCTTTCCCCTCCAGGGGGCGCTGGCTCCGGCTGGCTCAGGGGCCCAGCGATTGGGACATGGGGCCTTTCCCCTCCAGGGGGCGCCGGCTCCGGCTGGCTCAGGGGCCCAGCGATTGGGACATGGGGCCTTTCCCCTCCAGGGGGCGCCGGCTCCGGCTGGCTCAGGGGCCCAGCGATTGAGACATGGGGCCTTTCCCCTCCGTGGGGCGCCGGCTCCGGCTGGCTCAGGGGGCCAGCGATTGGGACATGGGGCCTTTCCCCTCCAGGGGGCGCCAGCTCCGGCTGGTTCAGGGGGCCAGCGATTGGGACATGGAGCCTTTCCCCTCCGTGGGGCACCGGCTCTGATCGGATCTGGCCCCAGGGGCTGGCTGGCTCCGAGGGTGGGGAACGGGACACGGGTAGTTGTCATTGTGTAAAATGAGGTTGGTGGGTCTCAGTCCAGTTCCGAGTGGGGCACGTGCCCCCATCACAGAACTGGCCACCTGCCTGCCACTGCCCCCCAGGGGCAAGTTCAGACAGGGTGGGGAGGGGCATGGAACTTGCCCCTGGAGAGGGAGGCTGGGAGGTTGGGAGTGATGGGCTGGTGTGGGACTGGGAGGGGCTCCCCCCGGAGGAGCATGGGGCTGGTGGGGGGTTACCTGGCAGGGGCCGACAGGCCCAGCTCCGGCTGAAGTCCGTCTTGGCGGGGGGGCTGCGCTGCGGCTGGCTGGCTGCCCCCTCCCCATCCTGCACCCCACAGCTTTCCAAGGCCCTGGGATGGGCTCTGCTCCCTTCCTCTGCCCCCTGCCCCAGCTCGGGGGGCTGGGCCGGCGCCGGCCCTGCTCGGGGCGCTTCCCAGGCTGGGTCTGGAAGAAGGATTTGCTGGTGAGATTCCCTGAGCCTCCCCTCCACCCCCAACCTTGGGCTGGGCAGGGCAGGCGAACCCCCGGCCTCCAGGTGAGATCATGGGGGTGTTTGGGGGGGTTCTCTCCATGTTCACCCAGCCCCACCCTTCCCATTCCCTGCCCCTCCCTTGCTCTCCAGTAGAGGGCGACCTTCTCCCCTTGCCTGCCCCCTCCCCCGCATTCTCCCTTTGCGGGTACTTTCCCCTCACCTGCTGCCCCAGCTCACCCCTTCCCCCACCCCTCCACTCACCGCCAAGACCCTCCGGTCGCTGCCCTGGGTGGTTTGGGCCCCTCTTGCTTCTCACCAGGAAGGAGCGCGGCATCCTGGCAGCTGCGGGATGGGGAGAGGCGGCATCACTATGTAGCCGACCCAGCCCCTGCCCCATGGGGCCTGCGGCGGGCGCTGAGCCAGTGGGGAATGGCCCGGACCAGCCTAACCTGTCGCTGGTCTGTAGCAGGTCCCAGTAGGGGCAAGTCGCTAAGTGACCCCTCCCGTCCCCTGCCCCTCAGTCATTCTCCTCTGCAGACGGGACTGGGGTCAGGACTCCTGGGCTCAGTTCCCAGCTCTGGGAGGGGAGTGTGGTCTCATGGTTTGAGAGGGGGTGGGGAAGGACGGGGGGTCAGGACTCCTGGGTTCTGCCTGTCTCTCACTTGCTGTGTGACCTTGAGCCAGTCCCTTCCCCTCTCTGTGCCTCAACTGCCCCTTCTGTTCATTAACATCTGTGACATCTGTGACATCATTCTCAAGACTACAGTACCCACACGAGGAAATAAGGAAACAGATCAACAGAGCCAGACGTGTACCCAGAAGCCTCCTACTGGAAGACAAACCCAAGAAAGAAACCAACAGGACTCCACTGGCCATCACATACAGTCCCCAGCTAAAACCCCTACAACGCATCATCAGGGATCTACAACCCATCCTGGACAATGATCCCACACTTTCACAGGCCTTGGGTGGCAGACCAGTTCTCGCCCACAGACAACCTGCCAACCTGAAGCATATTCTCACCAGCAACTGCACACCGCACCATAGTAACTCTAGCTCAGGAACCAATCCATGCAACAAACCTCGATGCCAACTCTGCCCACATATCTACACCAGCAACACCATCACAGGACCAAACCAGATCAGCCACAACATCACCGGTTCATTCACCTGCACTTCCACCAATGTAATATATGCCATCATATGCCAGCAATGCCCCTCTGCTATGTACATCGGCCAAACTGGACAGTCTCTAAGGAAAAGGATAAATGGACACAAATCAGACATTAGGAATGGCAATATACAAAAACCTGTAGGAGAACACTTCAACCTCCCTGGCCACACAATAGCAGATCTTAAGGTGGCCATCCTACAGCAAAAAAACTTTAGGACCAGACTTCAAAGAGAAACTGCTGAGCTCCAGTTCATCTGCAAATTTGACACCATCAGCTCAGGACTAAACAAAGACTGTGAATGGCTTGCCAATTACAGAACCAGTTTCTCCTCCCTTGGTTTTCACACCTCAACTGCTAGAACAGGGCCTCATCCACCCTGATTGATCTAACCTCGTTATCTCTAGCTTGCTTCTTGCTTGCTTATATATACCTGCCCCAGGAAATTTCCACCACTTGCATCTGAAGAAGTGGGTATTCACCCACGAAAGCTCATGCTGCAAAACGTCTGTTAGTCTATAAGGTGCCACAGGATTCTTTGCTGCTTCTACAGAACCAGACTAACACGGCTACCCCTCTGATCTGTGACATGCTTCACTTCAGAGCTCCAGACGCCCTTTCCTGCCCTGAACCTGACAGTACTGAGGGGAGGGACCAGGCTTTGAATTTGTTTGTACAGCCCCATGCACAAGGGTGCCCGATAAACCATGGGGCTGACGAGCCTGTCCCAGGAACAATCAGATGCCACCTCACACCATTCAGGGTTAGTCATAATGACACCTGCCTGGCCCACGGAGAGGCAGGTCAGGGTATCCCAGTTAACGGATGGTGAAGAAACCTGTTGTGAGATCAGGCAGCAAGACAGTGCCAAAACTGATACTGGAACCTATGAGTCCTGACTCCCAGCCCACCCCTCCATCTCGAAGCACTAGACCCCACTCCCCTCCCAGAGCTAGGAAAAGAACCCAGGAGTCCTGACTCCCAGCCCTCCCTATTCTAACCACTAGACCCCACTCCCCTCCCAGAGCTAGGAAATGAACCCAGGAGTCCTGACTCCCAGTCCCCATCTAGCTGCTAAACCCACTCCCCTCACTCACCTGGAAACAGTAGACTAGATCCAAGCTGTGCCTCAGACAGCAGCCACAAGAGGTGTCGTACAAATGTGCCAGAGCTCGGCTGGTGTAAATCAACCAGGCTCCAAATGAAAATATCCGATTTCCACCGCCTGGGGATCTGGCCCCAATGACGCCAATGGAGTGACCCCAGTTTGGCATCTGGCCCATGGTACTGCAGGAAGTTTTCCTACATAAAACTGGTGCAGGATCCATCCCAGCGCCCGCTGAGCGACACTGGCCCCCAGGAGCTGGGGGCTTGGCTGCTTTTAGAGCCTCTAAGTACCGTATGTACTGTCCCCGGGGCGGGAGACGATAGAGTAAGTGGCACCAGCAAGTTATGGGCCAGCCCCCTGCAGAGCACCAGCTCCAGACACGGCGCCCCCAGGGGCAGAGCCGGAGCCAGCACAGTGTGGGTCAGGTGGGGTCAGGGTCACGGAGCCACAGCTGGTCAGGATGGTGGGATAGAAAGAACTGGCTGTAGGGAGTGGGCTGTAGGGGGAGTGGGCTGTAGTGGGTTAAGGCATGGTGGAGCTGGGGCTCAGGATTCCTGGGTTCCATCCCTTGCTCTGGGGGGCAGTGGGGGCTAGTGGTTACAGGTGGGGAGCTGGGAGACAGGATGCCTGGGTTCCATCCTCTCCCCTGGGAGGGCAGTGGAGTCTAGTGGGTAGAGCGCGGGGGGGGGGTTGTGCGGCAGGACTCATGGGTTCTATTCTAAGCTCTGGGAGGGCAGTGGGGTCTAGTGGTTACAGGTTGGGGGTTGGGAGTCAGGACACCTGGGTTCTGTTCCCGGCACCCATCCCTGCAAGGTGTGCTGCCTGAAAGGACCCCAATGTGTCTAATCTCCACGCTATTTCCTGCCATGTGGAAGCCCCAAAGGTACCCAGTCTGGACAGACACAATCCATCGGCAGCAAGGAAGCCGTGGCAAGGCACTCGCATGGACCTTGCACCCCCAAGGGTTCACTCACCTGCAGCCTCCACGCTGTGGGGGAGCCTCTGCGGGTGGCTATTCCACCACCTTTGCCATCTCAGCCCAAGAGCAGGGGCAGGGCAGAGCACCCATATGACGTGCAGCCAATCAGGCTGCTGGACGGGGGCTAACGCTCTCTGCTGCAAACCACAGCTGGCTTCCTTCTGATCCGAACAGGCGCCCAACTGCCAGCTGCAAGGCAGAAACCACTGGCTGGAGGCAAGAGGGCGGGGGAGTTTAGTGGCAGCAGTCTCTGATCCAGCTGTGCATTCAGCAGGGAGCTGGGGCTGTTGCAGTTAACTGGGGCCATCAGCAGAAGGGCCTTAGATAAGGCGCACTCTCTCTTGCCCCAAGGCAAGGCGATGGGCCCAGACTGTCCTCATGCTGCAGCTTAGAGACCGCGTCCATCCGTTGATCAGGCTCTTTTTGCCAGCCCATAACGCACGCACGGCATCTCTGTTTTACGTACCAACCTGGGCAGAAATCTGTGCTCTGAGAACACTGGCAGTTCACTGCAGGGCCAGCAGGGGGAGCACGAGGAATTGCTTTTGTGTAGAGCCTACAAAAACCTCCGGCCCAAGCAAAGCTCGAGTCCAACTACATCATTGCGCTGGAGATCGCGCCCCCTCACTGTCATGCCGGGTGCTGCACAGACGCCTAGCGAGACAGACAGTTCCTGCTCACAGGAATTTACAATTTAAATAGATGGGAGAGATGTAAAATCCCCCTTTTACAGCCGAGAAACTGAGGCCTAGATTCACAGAGATACTCAGGTGTCTAAGTGTAAGGGGACTGTTGTCCCCTTACTAAAACTCTTGTGGGTGGGTGTTGCTTGGCTAGCTCCCCGTCCCAAAAGAAAGGGGAAGGGTCGATGGGAAATCAGGACCCTGAGACTGACAGTCTCCAGGGGCAATGGGGAAGATGCCAATATCCCAGGTGAGCCAGATTGACAAGGCAGGGCAGGCTAATGAGGGTGTCAGGAGGCCAGGGGGGTCCTTTCCATGTGAGCTGAAATTGCCTGGTACAGAGTGGGGCTGAGCTAAGCAGAGAGCAGGAGCCTGAGCTGAGCTGGGGAGCAGAGCTGCACCGGCCAGAGCCAGAGAGAACCAGAGAAGCAGCCCAGGGAGCAGATCCGTGCTGGGAGCAGGGCCACAGAAGCAGCCCAGGGAGCAGACCTGTGCTGGGAGCAGAGCTGCAGCAACCAGAGCCAGAGGGGCCAGAAAAGCAGCCCAGGGAGCTGGAGGCAGAGCAGCATCAGTGCTGGGGCTGAAGCTGGAGCCAGGGGGAACCTGGGCAGCGGGCGCAGCACAGGGAGATGCCCCCAGCCAAGAGGCCTTGCAGGCCAGACTTGGAGGGGGATCATAACCCTGATGGGGGGGACTGACTCTGGGAAGAAGGATCCTGCCACCTAGAGCCAGAGGGCATGTGGCCACTGCCAGAGCAAGTGTCCAACCCACAGCATCCCTGCAGCACAGCCAGGGCCTGAGCAGGAGGCCTGGGGCATGTGGGGGACAGACTGTGACCTGCCCTTACATTCCAGAGACGGCTGGTTGTGATGTCCCTGTGCCACAGAGTGGAGTCATGTGATCACCTTGGATTTTAAAAATGGATTGGTGTTAAATAAATTGTATTTGCTTTGAACTATATGTGATCATCAGTGGGTCAGGGAAGCCTCCAGTGCAGAGAGAGCACCCCGGAGTGGAGACACCCTGCTTAGCCCCTGCCCTAAGTGACCACGACAAGGTTGGGGGTCGAGCCCCCCAGGAATCCTGGGCCCAGCCTTGTTGGGGTTCTGAGGACTCTGCCACACAGGAGAGTGGAAGGGGAGCCCTCGAGGTCAGACAGGCCTCTGGGTAAAGAAGTGGGATCCTTTCACCAGTCCATTCCACCAGGGTTGTGTATAAGCCAGGAAAGTCCCCCACAATAGCGGGACCATTCCCGCCGCTTACCTAAGTCCCAGTTTTATGCATCCTTGTGATCCACAAAACCCCTGCTGGCTGCTGTCAAACCTTGTAGGTACCTAAACCTGGCACCTGTGTTTTCAGAGTAAAGTTTCCTTTGGCACCAAGTTTCAGCCTCTGGGCATGTGCACTGCTGCCTCCCTCTACTTGACCGATGCCTAAGCACCAGACGTCTGTGAACGCGGGAAGATAAGCAGAGGCGTGCCTGCCTCAACCGCAGGGCCCGATCTGATAGTCAGCCTCGGAGGCCACCCACCGGATCAGGTCCCACTCAAACTCCAGCCAGAGAAGGCAGTGGTACCACCCACAATGTTTTAGGCCAGTGGACGGGCACTCAGCAGGGATGTGGGAGACGCAGGTTCAATCCCCCTTCTGCCTGTGGGGGAATGAGGATTTGAACAGGGGTCTCCCACATCCCAGCTGAGTGCTCAAGCCACTGGGCCAAAGGTGTAAGGGGGCTCCAGCACCCCTCCTGCCGTGTGGTGAAGCAGGCACCGCCCTGATGCTCACCACAACAGCTGGGGCGCCTGCCCCCAGGGAGGGCTTCCCAGCTGTGGATTGCTACTGGGTGGAGGCACCTACCAGCAGCCCTGATTTGTACCGAATTCCATGAGGGGCGGGGCTTCAGACACACCCCTCTTATCAGCATTGCCCCATTGGCTAGTTTAGGCAGCTCCTCCCCTAGTGTGCTGGTTTTTGTGGATCCTATTTGCCAGCCCCACAATGGATGGGAACAGCCGATACGGTCGGAGGGATGGGAGCAGCGCTGGATGGGCCCAGTCCTGCAATGGACGGGGGTGGCTGATACGGATGGGGGATGGGAGCAGCGCTGGATGGGCCCAGCCCTGCAATGGACGGGGATGGCTGATACGGATGGGGGATGGGAGCAGTGCTGGAGGGGCCCAGTCCTGCAATGGACGGGGATGGCTGATACGGATGGGGGATGGGAGCAGCGCTGGAGGGGCCCAGTCCTGCAATGGACGGGGATGGCTGATACGGATGGGGGATGGGAGCAGCGCTGGAGGGGCCCAGTCCTGCAATGGACGGGGGTGGCTGATACGGATGGGGGATGGGAGCAGTGCTGGAGGGGCCCAGTCCTGCAATGGATGGGGATGGCTGATACGGATGGGGGATGGGAGCAGCGCTGGAGGGGCCCAGCCCTGCAATGGACGGGAATGGCTGATACGGATGGGGGGGGATGGGAGCAGTGCTGGAGGGGCCCAGCCCTGCAATGGACGGGGATGGATGATACGGATGGGGGATGGGAGCAGCGCTGGAGGGGCCCAGTCCTGCAATGGACGGGGGTGGCTGATACGGATGGGGGGGGAAGGGAGCAGCGCTGGAGGGGCCCAGCCCTGCAATGGACGGGGGTGGCTGATACGGATGGGGGATGGGAGCAGCGCTGGATGGGCCCAGCCCTGCAATGGACGGGGATGGCTGATACGGATGGGGGATGAGAGCAGTGCTGAATGGGCCCCAGCAAACAGAACAGTAAGAGGCCTGAATTGCTGCCTCTTCCACGCCTCCAGACCCGGAAATTCAGAGAGGGCAGGGAAGAAGGCAGGAGCAGCCCCTCTATCCCAACTGATGCACACCCAGTACTGTTAGAATGCAGCCACCTCTGGGGTGGAGCTACCAGCTTGAATCACAGTCATGGCGGGAGGTTTTGGGCAGGACACACACTGCTATTGCAGAGGGATCTTTAAGGGCTACACGCAGACAGCCAGGGCTTTAAAATCTTGACAGAATGCCTCACCTGCAGTCAGCTGCTCCGAACCACCTGCCTGGATGATAGTTGACCGCATGGGGCATTGCCAGGTCCAGCTCTCAATCCCCCAAGCAGCTCCTGCAACGTGCACCTCTGAACATCCTCCCCACCGTGTCAGCCATGTGCCAGTTTCACTCCTTTGCCGTCTGGTTCTGCTCTGACTCATGGAAGCCCCGATTCCCCTGCCCACTTCCTGTCTCAGCTGGGAGGCTGGTTGCACAGATCTCGCTCTGGGCTGGGCAGGATGGCTCAGTGCAAGAACTGAAGGGAACTGAACGGGCAGTATGGGTGATGCATTTGCTCTGCTAAATCCTTCCCATGAGCGGCAAGTCACAAACATCTGGTGCGTGCAGTGAGTCCATCTGCCATTGGCTGCCAGCCTGGCTCAGACTGATGGGCCCATCTAGCCTGGTATCCCACCTGCGGCAGTGTCCAGCACCGCCAGTTGCAGAGGATGCACCCTAGTGGGCATTAATGGAATAACTGGCTCCCAGGGGAAGTTTCTACCTAACCATTAGCTAAAGGTTGGCTCATGTTCTCAAACACTGGGGCAGCTGACCTGGTAGGAGCATAGGTGCCAACTCTGTGGGTGCTCCGGGCCTGGAGCATCCATGGGGAAAAATTAGTGGGTGCTCTGCACCCACTGGCAGCCAAGCTCCCCGCCCCGCCTCCTCTGAGCATGCTGCGTCCCCGCTCCTCTGCCTACCTCCCAGTGCTTCCCACCGGGCCGTTTGGCGGCGTAGCCAGCTCTCGGAGGGAGGGGGAGGAGCGTGAACATGGCACACTCTGGGGAAGAGGCGGGGTCAGGACGGGGATTTGGGGAAGGAGTCGGAATAGGGGCAGGATGGGGGCAGAGTTGGGGCGGGGACTTTGGGGGAAGGGGTTGGAATGGGGGCAGGGGAGGGGCCTCATGGACAGGGTGGAGTCGGGGCGGGGCTGGGGGCAGAGGGGGGTTGGGCACCCACTGGCGGGGTAGGGGCCTGGCAGGTATGGCCACTGACAGTGGGGAGCAACTCAGCTTCACTAGATATTCCAGCCTAAAGCAGCTGAGATCCCCCCAGCTCAGCCAGAGGGAAACTATTTCCGCTGAGGCATCTGCCCAGCCCTGTTGTTCAGGCCCCAACTGCAGCAGCATGCACTGTCCACTGCTCTGCCCGTCTCTATGGAGGGGAAGCTCGCAGGCTCCCTGCTAATGGGAAACTCAAGCAAAAGGCTAGTAGGGCCAGATTGTGGCTCGCAGCCACAGGGTGAGGAGTTGGAGTCCTGGAAGGAATTATGACCAAATTCAGGAGCCCTGGCAAGGGGCAAAGGGACATCTGGCCGGGGTCACCCCGGTGACAGCCTGACTTTGGTGAGAGCCCGCTCAGCATGGGGGCGAGGGCAATCACTCAGAATGTGAGTGCTGGGAATCTCCCCTTAGTGTGAGTTATTCTTAGGGGTGGGCAAAGTGGATTCGGGGCCTGGGAAAGGGGGTGGACTGACAGCCCTCCAGAGAGGCCATGACGGGGCACTTACCCCACTATCCTTCCTTTATGGTGTAGTCACGGCTCTGTGGTCCCGCAGCTGCCAACTAGGACTGGTCTGTGTGAGATGGACAGCAGCCCTACAAGAACTGGGACTCAGACCCACCAAACAGCCACCATCAATATTCACTCCCTGAGCTGGGCTGGCTCTGAACCAGTGACTAAGATGGCAAAGGCTCTGGGCTGGATCCTGAGTTGATGTAAATCAGAATTGCCCCATTAAAGTCAGAGGAGTGATGCTGATTTACACCAGCTAAAGATCTGGCCCTCTAGGTCCCATATCAGTTCTCCCCTCACTCCCTTGCATAGAGTTAAAAACTTGAAGAGGCCACTATGCTCAATGTCTGCCCTCCAGCATAACCCAGGCCAGAGCAACGCACCCAGGGCTCCCAGCACACAGCCCATAACTCGTGCTTGAGCTACTGCAGCTCATTGAAAAACACTTCTGCTCAAGTGCTGGAGAATCCACCCTGCCCCCAGGTCATTTCTGGTGGTCAGTCACCCCTCACCATTCAACATTTGCACCTCATTTTCAGTCTAAATTTGTCTGGCTTTAAATTCCAGCCACTGGACTGCATGATGCCTTTGGCTGCTAGTTGTAAGAGCAGCCTTCTCCCGTCAGCGTGATAATCCAAGCCCGAGTACAAAGGCAGAAAAGATCCACTGGCTGGAAGCTGAAACTAGATAAATTCAGGCTTGCTAGAAATAAGATGTGCATTTTAATGGAGAAGGAAATGAACTGCTGGGATGATTTCCCAAGAGGTGCAGTGGATTCTCCATCACTTGGAAGACTAACTCAGCAGTGGCTATATCTTCCTCTGTGTGTGTGCATGTGCTCTGGCTCAGCCACAAGACATGGGCTGGTTGCAGGAGACACTGGGCGCGGTTCTATGTGGTTTATGGTATATTGGCCAGACTACATGATCACAATGGTCTTTTCTGGCCAATCTGTGAATATTTTTAACGTGCTGACGTTTTCCAGGTGCACTCAGGAAGAGGAGCTGACCTGCTAGCCTTCCCCGGCCAATCCTGGAGCAGAAGCGTCCTACAGAGCCCAGAGGCACAGGTTAGTAAGACAGTGTAAATAGTTTATTGTTTTTGATGTTTTTTTTTCTCTTTTTTTGAAAGTACAGATGTTTTTTGCACAAGTCAGGTTGTTTTTTTTAAAATGGGTGTGGGCTGAAGAGGACGAAGGTTACAGTCAGAGAGGAGGAGGGGTCACCGCTACACGGATACACCAGACACACGAGTTTGGGAGCGGTCAGACCATCGGGGGTAGTTACAGTACCATCAAAATGAACCAAAATTCACTGCAACCTGAGTGCGTTTCTTGGATATGGAGCCAAACGGGCTTCCCCATGGCTGAGCTATGCGCACCTCACGGGAAGGCAGCATCCAAGCCAAGGAGGTGGCACCAATCTGACATGCCTTTGCATGCTGATTGCCAGTGAGGGAGGCGCCCGGGTGTTCTGTATTCCCTGTGGGGTGGGGTGTTGGTAATAACTCTGCCCACTGGTGGGAAGCCCTGCCAGGTCCCCTCCTCAGTCTCACTCGCATTTCACTGTTACCTTCTCTGGAGAGACCAGTTCCATAGCTGGTGGAACTTTGCAACTCCAGTGGGAGGCCAATGTACACCAGCTGGGGATCTGGCCCATTGACTCCAATGGAGCGACGCTGATTCACACCAGCTGGGGATCTGGCCCATTGACTCCAATGGAGCAATGCTGATTTACACCAGCTGGGGTCTGGCCCATTGACTCCAATGGAGCGATGCTGATTTACACCAGCTGGGGATCTGGCCCATTGACTCCAATGGAGCAATGCTGATTTACACCAGCTGGGGATCAGGCCCATTGACTCCAATGGAGCGACGCTGATTCACACCAGCTGGGGACCGGTCCCGTGATTGCTGATCCATAGTGGGTGAACTATCCCTCTCTGTGTCTTAGTACAGGCCAACATCCTCTGGTCTAACCTCACGGGTCTGGGGGTTTCCCCTGCTTCCCAGAGGAGCTATTGGAACCGTTTACCAGGGTGATGGTGGATTCTCCATCACAGATCATTTTTAAAGCAACGCTGGATGTTTTCCTCAAAGCTCTGCTCTAGGAATTATTGGGGGCAGGTCTCTGGCCTGTTATCCAGGTGGTCAGACTAGATGATCACAATGGTCCCCTCTGTCCTTGGAATCTGTAACTCCTTATGATCTCCTCCATTCAATCTTCTACGCTCTCTGCTTCCTGGCCTCCAGGGTCTCCCATTCAACCCCCATCAGCACCGCTCCTCGCTCAGCATGGGGATGGGCACGGAGAGGTTCTAGCTAGTCCCTCTTCTCTGGCAGGCAGGTGGGGAGATTGAACCTGTGTCAATCCGTGTGACAGCTGAGTCCTAGGACACAGATCCTGGCAGGGCCTGGTCACTCTGTGGACCTCTTCTCTCTCGGGCTGCCCCCTGCGGGACTGTCCGCTAAGAAGTGGGGCAGAACTGAAGGGGGCTGGGTGGGAGCTGTTAATGCCCCAACAGCACAATGGCTTTATAGCCTCTATTAAAGAGCAGGCTGATGGCACAAAATGGACAGGCAGGAGATCTTGAGTTGTAGAAATTCTGACATTTTTGCTCTTAAATGTTGAGGCTTCCCCAACTTCGGGGGTTTCACAAAATGTGTTTCCTAGAGGTGGGTTTGAACCCAAGCCCTAGCTCCAAGTGCCCCAAAATCTGGGGGAGTTCAGGCTGAACTTTCAGGCTCTAACTTTGCTCCCCCTTCTCCGTTTCTCTCTGAGTCCTGAACTCAATAAAGTAGTAGCAGTTTAAAGCCCACTCTGAACTTCCCTATGGGGTGACCTTGGATAAGTTCCTTCCCTTCTGTGGGTCTCAGTTTCCCTCCCGCCCTCCATCTCGTCTATCTAGACTGTGAGCTCTTTGGAGCAGGGGCTCTCTCCTACTAAGTGGGTCTGTGCAGCACCGATCTGTTAGGGCCCCTAGGCACTGCCATAACACATCCAGCACATTCCACAAACATAACGAGTTACCCATCCTGACACTAGAGTGGGAAACTGAGGCAGAAAGGAGGAGGAAGTGACTTGCATTGCACGATCTGGAATCAGAGCTGGGATTGGAACACGGAGACCCCGGCCTCCCAGTCCCGGACTCTACCCACTAGACCATGCCTCCCCCTTCCTAAAGGACAGAATTCAGGTGAAGCCCCCAACAGCTACTCAGCACCCATTCCCTACCTATGCATTCTCATCGGCGCTGCCTGCAGCCTGCCCCACAGCCCTGGCTGTGCTACACACAGGGGCTGCCAGAGTGGATCAACCTAGTGCTCTACCCAGGCCTGTCTACAACTGGCCAGTCCTAGCTACGTCAGAGGAAGACGGATTCCTGCAGTGGGCAGCCAGTTGAAGCAGCAGCGAGGGGACCAAAGCTGCCAGGTTAGGGGCAGCTAGAGGGAAGGGGGAAAGGTCTGGCTGAGGTTTGCCCATGGCGTGATGAGCTGTACTTATGCTATTGCCAGGGAGGGGAGGGACATGCATGAGTGTCACCAAGCAGGCGCGCCCTGCTGTCCTGGGTGCTGTGTTCTCGCAGCTATGTGGCTGCAGCCTACTTCAGAGCACTGAGCCGGTCAACTTCAGGCACCTTGTTTTAGTTGCTACTCAAAAATCATACAGGAAAAAACAAAACCAAACCAAAACCCCCAACATGAGCAGCTCGAGAATGAACCTCGCCAGAGCCGCAGGGAGTGGGGGAGGCGGTGGATTTTCCCTTCTAAACTCAGGTCAGTTTGCTTTAGTCATGATCCAACCCCTTCCATGTGCCACAGTAGCCAGCACTGCAGGTGGGATTTACAGGCACTGTCCGTGTCATGGAGGCGATAGCAACACATCCTTAATCGGGCAAACTCCCATGCAGGCAATGAGAGCCTTCAAAAAACCCCTTCTCCGATGCCTTGAACTTGCACCACTAATCCACGCAGAAGAGCTACCTGAGACCCCGCTGCCCCGCTTGCACGGAGCGCCTGGGAAGGAACCTGCAGCTGAACTGGTCCTGTCTATGGTGGATGGAAAGCCACCCAGAGCCTTCCCACCAAGGCACCCACACTGCACAGCTTTGTCATTTGCAAGCCCATGCTCCCACGCCATCGGACCGACAGCAATGGGGGGGGGGGGTCAGCCACGCCTTGCAGCCACGCCTTCTCCAGGTCCAGCCCCGGGGGCAGGGCAGTCAAGGAGTAACCCAGTGGCCTGTTGTAGGCAGCAGTCTCTGCTGGGCTGGAATCCAGCCTGTGGTTACACCCACGCAGTCCCACCCATTGCAGTGGCATTGCAATGGCGGAATCTGGCTCTGTTCATGCAGGTTGCTGCAACGCTGACTTGAACCAGGGACCTCCTGTGGGCTGCAGGCAGCGCCCTATCGAAGAGCCCCTCCCCGCCCGCTGAGCAAGAAGAAGGGGTGCTAAACTGGCAGTCAGCTCATGCCACCTCTTGGGGTGGTGTCCAGGGGGAATGATGTTACCCCTCCCCCCCCTTCCTCATGGCCCAGCACCTCTGTGGTTGGGATGCTGTCCTAGGGAGGGTCTGGGTCTCCCTGAGAGCTGATTCCTTATGGGGGGTGGGGGTGGGCAGGGGGCAGGTCCTGAACACCTTACTGCTCAGTGTGCAGCTGTGGACGTGGGCATGCAGCAAGAAAGGGAGCATCTGGGGCCCACGTGTCTTGCACCCCAGATTCTGCCATTACTGACTCCAGTGTGATCCCACTGAAACCATTGGTCCATGTAGGGACAGGATTCCAGCCCAGCAGGGCTAGTGTCTGCTCCCTACAGCAGGGTCACGCCCAATCACAAGGTGCGACGTGCGAAGTCTCTGCCGCCCGAGGGGACCGTTGTCTCAGAAAGGGTGTGAAAATAAGGGCCTGATCCTGACTAAAGCAAAATTCCCAGCGAAGTCAAAGAGCCAAAGCCAGAGGCCGGGAAGGATTTACTCAGTTTACTCAGGACGTACTCCAGAAAGCTCCCACTGATTTCAAAGACATGTTTTGCCTACGTACTGAGGGCCAGATCTCCAGCTGGTGGAAATTAGTGTCACTCTGCTGGAGCCAACGGGCTAAATCCCTAGCTGGTGTAAGTCAGCGTATGTGCACTGCAGTCAATGGGGTTATGCTGTTTTGCACTAGCTATGGATCGGTGCAGACACACTGCTCTTAGTAGTAGATGTAGCACGGTGTCCTCCAGCTGCGGCCCCAGCACTGCTCCCAGCTGCAGTACTTAGGAACAGTATTGCAGAGTCCTTTAACAGGAGCCAAATGCCAAAGCCTTTCCTTAGGCAAAGCTCTCAGCCCCTTGGCTGGGTAAGGCCCAGGTAAATGCCGAGAACAGGAAGGACTTGGCCCTATGATCTGTTATCCCAGCGTTAATCTGAAGCAACTCCACTGAAATCAATGGGGGAAGGAGCTCCAAATCAACCCTTTATCCAGAAGGGCTCGGGCCTTTGCTCTGTGAAGCTGCTAGTCCTCGGCTGGCGCTATACAGAATAAATAAAACAACAAGGCGGCGCGCATGACCAGCTCCATAACCAGCAAATGGATTCCCCAGCCATCTTCTGTTGCAAACAGGGCCCTCAGCACAGGAAAGTGGCATCGGGAGCTAACGGCGATGGCAGAGAAAGGCCTGCATGTGAATCACCCTCAGCTCGTGTGGGATGCTGCTGCTCTCTGGGAGGGAAGGGGTATCACAAGGATTTGGCAATACAGTGCAGCATGTATATATATATAATATATATATTAAAATGTACAGATTATAAATACCCAACCAAAGCCCCTCCCAGGCATATTTATATAAGTATACACAATACTCCAGTCCAGTGACGTGATGGAACGGTGAGGGGCTCAGTCCAAGCATTCAGGTCCACTGGGGCTGTTGTTTTCCATTTCAGAAGGGGAAGGTTTAGGATATGGGGGAAGGTTCTGCCAAGCTGGGAGGTCCACGGCATCCCTCCTTTGGAAACAGACCGAGTGAACTTAATACGCCAGTGGGGAAGGGGAAAGCTCTGGAAATACCTGTTGGCGGGGGAGGGTTGGAGGTGTAGTCCATTGAAAGTGACGTTTGCAATCGGCCGGAGAGGAAATCAGGCCAAGCCACCCATGGGAATGGGTTTTCCTCAGCTGCTGGATGTCCGGGTTTACTGAATTCAGAGAGCACAAGGGAAATACAAGGGGCAGGATGGAAAGAAAGAAAGAAAGAAAGAAAGAAAGGGCCAGAGGAAATAAAACTCAAGTCCATAAGAGAGCAAGCCAGATAATCTCCGCGGGGACTGATGGATCCAGCCAGCTCCACACCCCTTGCATCGTTCTTCTCTCTGCCTGAGCAGGTCTGTGCACAGGCTGCTCTCGATGGCTGGTGCTCTCCATAAATAGAACAGCCAATAGGCAACAAAGCATCCCATGCGCTCAAGGTTTTAAAGCAGCCACTGGTGCCTAGCAGCATCAGTCTCTCCCAGAGACATGACAATGGCCCCAAAAGGGCCCTCCCGCCATGTCCCAGCACCACGTGAACTCTGGTCCTGAGCCCCACTGCCTTTGTTTGCCATCCAGGTGCCTGGGAAATTCAGCCTTCATCCCAGCCACCCAAGATCTTCCATCCCTGGTGGGAGCAGCCAGTCCTGGAGATCTCGCCTTTCATCTTCCATCTGTGCTCCCCGAAGGGGTGTTAGAATGGAGCTGTGCTGCTGCTGCACAGAGGGGGTGGAAATGACCCGACACTACAGCCTCAGGTGCTTGCAGCTCCATGGCATCTCTCCACCAGCAGGACGTGATGCAATACTCGGACTCTGTCACAAACAAATGGAAGCGCAATCTGTACCCTTTTGTAGTGGAAATTAGGAGTCAGAGCTGTAGACAAAACAGACTAGCTCCTGTGCTGGTGTAGATCAGTGTAGTGCCATTTACTGCAGCAGAGCTCTGGGGATTTGCACCAGCTGAGGAGCTGGCTTGCAGACTGCAAGCAAAGCTCTTTGGGTGAAGGGCTGTGGTGGTGGGCCTGGCCGGCTCTTCCATAGAAATGATACTAGATGGGCACTGCTGCCAAGAACGATGCTGCTGGCCAAGGTGGGGGCACCGCAGGCAGAGCTTAATTGGACAATTCCTTCAACAGGGATCACGTTTGCAGACTGGCTCCATCCCAAGGAAGCTGTTTCACCTGCTGCCTGATCACCGGGCAGGCTTCGAAGTGGTGAATGGTTCAGCAATTCTGACCCAGGGTGGCCCATTTGGAGATAAGTAGCTTGGGTTTCCTCTCTGATTAGGAGCTGAGCTCTCTACTAAGGGCTACTCCAAGGAGTGGGCATTTCCATCATCTGACCAGGACTTGCTGGGCTGCGCATGCCCTTCATCCATCACTCCAAATCTCCTTACAGCTCTGGCAGACTGGGGGCATCTCACAGGGCTATGGAAACATGGTGCCAGCTGCAGAGCTGGGAGAGCCAGTTCAGAGGAACACAGGCCAGGCTGCCTGAGGGAGGTGAAGCCCCATCATGCATAGAAACAAACGTCCTCCAGATGATTCCCAGCTGGGGACTCCTCTCTATGCTCCTCTCAAAATTGCTCCTGCTTACCCGGCACCTTTGCTGTGTACCAGACAGATCTTGGTCGGGACACGAGGTTTCAGGTGGTTCTCAGGGTAGGGGATTTGTTTCCACATAGCCCTCTCCAGACAGGGAGGTTGGAAACCCTGCAGTTTGCCATATGGAGCAGAAGAGAAAGGCAACAGTTACAACACCTTCTGGAGAACGTAATGGTGCAGGAGACTGGTGCAGCTCCATTACGGATGGAGGACAGGAAGGCAGCAGGGCAGAACGCTGCTCCCACAGATTCCCTTATGACACGTCAGTGTAATTTCCTAGAACTTAAAGCTTAGTGTGGAGCTCCCTGAGGGGAGCCCAGTTGGCATCATAACAGTTTAAATAAATAACATCTGGAGAACAAAAATAAAATATAATCTCTCACGTAACCAAGCAGGCTCCTCAATCCAGAATCCCCCGCACCGGGCCCTTCCCATCCTGGGGAGAGCTCCCTTGGGAATAGGGATATGAAGGCCTCCAACTCTCCCCTCTCCGAGCAGATGCTCTCGGGATCATCGGGGACACACATTTAAATAAAAGGAAAAGGGACCCAACTTCCCGCCCTCTGTGTGTGGAGGGGAGGGAATGGTTTGTTGGCCAGTTGCCCACAGGTGCTCAGACTTGGTGGATGGTCATTGGGCCTGGATATCCAGTGGCCTTGCTGCTTCCACCCTTGCTCACAATGACACTGAGCTGAGTTCTCAAGTGTGCAAACTTTTGGGGGAGGGCAATACAAGAAGGAGGCATTAGGGGCGGGGTGGGGCGAATGAGGGTTACTCAATGGAGTCGGAGTGTAACTACTGGTGATGACAGAGCAGGAGAAAGGCAGTGCAGACAACAATCAAAGTGCCCAGCCATTGTATTGGGTCTATGATCTCCCCCACCTGCCGCTACTGAGAGCGCCAAGGAGAGGAGTCTCTTCTCTCCGGGCTGTGCGCTCAGTGCCCATTTGGTGGATGGGAGGATCCCCCTGGCATCGGCATCTCCTCTCACTTGCTGAGGGCCTCTCCAAAGATGATCTGCGGCTCCATCTCGCCGTCGGCCTCCGCGGTGGAGGTGGGGTCCTCGGGCTCACTGTCCGTGGAGCCGTCGCTCTCCTTGCCGGAGCTCTCCATGCCCCGCAGGAAGCGAGCATTGCAGGGTGAGAGCGGGTACAACACGTCCTGCAGCGCGCCCACCACCATGGGGTTGGTCAGCAGCTCCTCATCTGAGGAGTGCAGCGAGTCCTCGTCCACTGCCAGGTGGCTCACAATGTGGATGCCATCAAAGCCCATGGAGTCCTCAAAGGGCTTCTGGCCCTTCATCAGCCGGATCTGGAGGGCACAGGGAACCGGAGGTGAGGAACAGAAGTGACAGGGCTGGTGCATGCACCCTCGCCATCCCTGCCTGTCTAGCCTGGATGGGAAGGGGCAGGGCACGATGGAGCTCAGAAATACACTGGGGGATCCGGCCGTCCATTCCCCCAGAGAAAAAAGAGTGTACTGACAGCTCCCTCAGATAGCAGAGGGCTGACTGGGTTACATTTATGGAGACTACCTCTTCCCAGTGTGGGGCAGAGGGAGCTTGTGGGGAAGGGGAGCAGAGACAGCCCCTCCCAGTATGGGACATAGGGAGCTCTGGGGGAGTTGGAGGAGCAGAGAGCCCCACACAGCATAGGGCAGACACAGCTCCCCAGCATGGGACATAGGAGGATGGCTGCTTACCCACAGAGCCGATCTTGTGGCTGAGAAATTCGACTGAGAGAATGTCTTGGCTCTGCACAACCTTGGGCAAGTCACATGCCCGCTCTGTGCCTCAGTTTCCCTGTTTGTTCAGGGGTTAATAGTGCTGCCCCACCTCCCAGGGTGGGATTGTGGGGCTGAATTCATTCCTCTTTCCAAAGTGCTTTGACTCAGATCCCCAGCAGGGACAAGTGCTGCCTTTATGATTCAATATGTACAGCCAGATCCCCAGCTGCTGTAAATGGGCAGGGCTCTATGGGAGTCAGTGGACCATATCCCCACCTGGTTTAAATCAGCATTGCTATACTGGAGTCAATGGGGCTACAGAAATTTACACCAGCTGAGGATCTGGCCCAATGCAGTCTGGTGACCTCGGTCACCTGGGAAATTGACAATTCCGTGCACAAAGCATCACACGGGGTGACACTGTGACAGACAGGCTCCCCCAAGCAGTGAATCCCAAAAGCCTTTAGGGCTCATGCAGCAGAGCAGTCCAGCACAGGTTAACGGCGAATCAGAGAACTCAGACACACAGCGAGCATGGCCCAGCAGGTGAGGCATCAGACTATGGGACAGGAGACATCAGAGTTGTTTGAATTATGGTAGCATCTAGAGGCCTCAACCAGTGCCAGGGTCCCACTGTGCTGGGCACTGCATGGACCCCAAGCAAGACTGGGGTCCCCTGCCTGAGACTGGGGCCTGGTCGTGTTGGGCGCTGCCAAACCCTGCCTGAGATTGGGGACCCATCATACTGGGCACTGTCAGACTCCAGCCTACCAAGATCTGTGCGTGACAGAGCAGCTGCTACAGTCTCTGCTGAGCCCAGCTCCCCATCTGGGCTTGTTCTGGGTGTTGTTGAAGGTGTTGGCTGGCTGACTCAGAAGCAAACCTCTGATCTCTATCAGCTCCCCTGGAAATCAGTGACTTGGAAGCCTTAGTCATAGGCTGTTCCTCAACTCGACGTTACCATGCGTAGGGGGCTGTGGTCTGCCACAAAGACACTAGTACGAGAGTCCCGGGAGCTAATATACACTGTGTTCAACCAGCTTGATTTAACAGTGAAATCGTTGGTGAGCTTAAACTCAAACAGGAAGCTTTCAAGAAGTGGAAATTTGGACAGATGACTAGGGAGGAGTATAAAATTATTGCTTGAGCATGCAGGGGTGTAATCAGGAAGGCCAAGGCACAACTGGAATTGTAGCGAGCAAGGGATGTGAAGGGTAACAAGAAGGATTTCTACAGGGGTGTTAGCAAGAAGAAGGTGGTCAGGGAAAGTATGGAACCCTTAATGAATAGGGGAGGCAACCTAGTGACAGATGATGTGGAGAAAGCTGAAGTACTCGATGCTTTTTTTGCCTCGGTCTTCACAGACAATGTGAGTCCCCAGACTGCTGCACTGGGCAGCACGGTATGGGAAGGAGGTGAGCAGCCCTCAGTGGTGAAAGAACAGGTTAAGGACTACACCTCTACCCCAATATAATGCAACCTGATATAACACGAATTCAGATATAATGCTGTAAAGCAGTGCTCCGGGGCTGGGGGTGGGGGGCTGCGCGCTCCGGCGGATCAAAGCAAGTTCGATATAATGCGGTTTCACCTATAACGTGGTAAGATTTTTTGGCTCCCAAGGACAGCGTTGTATCGGGGTAGAAGTGTATGTAGAAAAGCTGGACATGCACAAGACCCTGGGCCTAGATCTAATGCATCCAGGGGTGTTGAGGGAGTTGGCTGATGTGATTGCAGAGCCATTGGCCATTATCTTTGAATATTCGTGGCGATCGGGGGAGGTTCCGGACGATTGGGGAAAAAGGCAAATCTAGGGCCCATATTTAAAAAAGGGAAGAAAGAGAACCCGGGGAACTACAGCCTCACTTCAATCCCCAGCAAAATCATGGAGCAGGTCCTCAAGGAATCCATTTTGAAGCACTTGGAGGAGAGGAAGGTGATCAGGAACAGTCAACATGGATTCACCAAGGGCAAGTCATGCCTGACCAACCTGATTACCTTCTATGATGAGATAACCGGCTCTGTGGATGAGGGGAAAGCAGTGGATGTGCTATTTCTGGACTTTAGCAAAGCTTTTGATACGGTCTCCCACAGTATTCTTGCCAGCAAGTTAAAGAAGTACGGATTGGATGAATGGACTATAAAGTGGATAGGAAACTGGCTAGATTGTCGGACTCAATGGGTAGTGATCAATGGCTCAATGTCTAGTTGGCAGCCGGTATCAAGCAGAGTGCCCCAGGGGTCAGTCCTGGGGCCGGTTTTGTTCAATGTCTTCATTAATGATCTGGATGATGGGATGAATTGCACCCTCAGCAAGTTCGCAGATGATACTAAGCTGGGGAGAGAGGTAGATACGCTGGAGGGTAGGGATAGGATACAGCTGTGAAATTGGAAGATTGGGCCAAAAGAAATCTGACAAGGTTCAACAAGGACAAGTGCAGAGTCCTGCACTTAGGAAGGAAGAATCCCCTGCACTGCTACAGGCTGGGGACCGACTGGCAAAGAAGCAGTTCTGCAGAAAAGGACTTGGGGGTTACAGTGGACGAGAAGTGGGTATGAGTCAGCAGTGTGCCCTTGTTGCCAAGAAGGCCAATGGCATATTGGGCTGTATTAGTAGGAGCATTGCCAGCAGATCGAGGGAAGGGATTATTCCCCTCTATTCAGCACTGGTGAGGCCACACCTGGAATATTGCATCTAGTTTTGGTCCCCCACTACAGAAGGGATGTGGACAAATTGGAGAGAGTTCAGCGGAGTGCAACGAAAATGATTAGGGGGCTGGGGCACATGACTTAGGCTGAGGGAACTGGGGTTATTTAGTCTGCAGACGAGAAGAGTGAGGGGGGATTTGATAGCAGCCTTCAACTACCTGAAGGGGGGTTCCAAAGAGGATGAAACTAGGCTGTTCTCAGTGGTGGCAGATGACAGAACAAGGAGCAATGGTCTCAAATTGCAGTGGGGGAGGTCTAGGTTAGATATTAGGAAACACTATTTCACTAGGAGAGTGGTGAAGCACTGGAATGGGTTACCTAGGGAGATGGTGGAATCTCCATCCTTAGAAGTTTTTAAGGCCCGGCTTGACAAAGCCCTGGCTGGGAGGATTTAGTTGGGGTTGGTCTGGCTTTGAGCAGGGGGTTGGACTAGATGACCTCCTGAGGTCTCTTCCAATCCTAATATTCTACAATTCTATGATTCTTCCCCCTGCCCCTCTGGATTCTGATCGCTCTCCACAGCCCAGTGCCAAGGACCTTCAAACCCCACCATCTGCGCGATGACATGTCCGCCCCGCCCTCTATCAGGGCAATCCAGTGAATGCTCTGCCCCATCCACTGCAGCACTGACAGCCTCACTGTGGCCCCCCCACCTCCCTTTCTCACGAAGCCAAAGGCTTTTCACGGGGAAGGAGATGTGTCCAGCCACCTGTAGAGGCTGCAGAGGTGAACAAACAGCCGCCAGCTACTGGCTCTGCTACAGAGGATTGGGGATGTGGGATGGGTATATTGCTTCTTCTATGGCCCCAGCACTGTAGTATCTGAGCACCTCATGCACTTTAATGCACTTATCCTAACAACACCACTGTGAGGCGGGGCAGGGCTATCATCCCCACTGTACAGACAAGGAAACTGAGGCACAGAGCGACTAAGCAACTTACCCAAAGTCACTTAGAGAGTCTGTGGCAGAGCAGGGAATTGAACACAGGTCCCCTGAGTTCCTAACCACTGTGCCATCCTAGTCCTAGCTCTCACGACAAAGGCATAGTTTGACTTCTATATTTGGGAGGGCAGTTCCAGCCGGGCCAACGGGACTGCGCGTGGGGGCCAAATTCCGCACCTGCCAGAGGTTTGCAGTTTGGGGGGGCCACGCCCCCCATGCCCTTCCCAAACTACGCCCATGTCTTATAGACGGGGATCAGCAGCCAGAAGTCACCAGCAGAGAGGGCGCTTGCAAGGACAGGTCTGAGCTGGGGGCACTGCCTTTCCCTGGCCCTTCCAAAGCTCTGTGCTACGCAGCACAGAGGGCTGAGTAGTCTATGGGAATGGTGCCTTACATACGCATACAATGAGGCAGAGACAGAGAGTTGTGATAATATGGGTTGCAACTAGAGATGGGCTGCAGACAAAAGCCCAGGTCTCAACGGCCCCAAATCCAGAGCTCGATCCAGGTCAAAAAATTGTCAACAGCCCCAACTTCCTGTGGGCCAGCCCAAAAGCCTGGATCTGGATTTACCCACTGTGCTGAGGGGGGATCAACTAGAAGGAAGCTGGGTCTGGCATCCCCCATTCGGAAAGTGGTTTCAGGGATCCTGCAAGAAGGACACTGCTATTCACCCCAAGGTCTAAACTCGGGCACAGGGGACCAAGATGGTCTGGCAGGACCCTGGCCAAGGGGGACCCTGGTAAGTCGCTCCCTGCCCCCATAATGGACACAGCACTCAGGGTGGGGACTGCACTCACCTCAGCCTTGAGCTCATCAATCTGGTCCTTGAGCTCCCGGATGTACTGGGAGGAGTCCGAGTTGTTCAGCTGGCCCTGGATCATCCCTTCTTCCCTCTGTGGGGAGCGGGGAGAGAATCAGGCTTGGTCCAAAGGCGACTGGGAACAGAGATGGGACAGGGATGCCGAGGCGACAGTCGTTTCCCTTTCCCATCTCACTCAGAGATCCCTTCCTGACCCCCAGCTGGGATCAGGAGAGGCCCTGGAGCAGACGTGTGGTTTTTGTGCTCACACAGATACACATGCCTGGGTGAGCTGGTTATTTCCCCTCACCTGGATCTCCAGCTCAGCGATCCGCTGCCGCATCTCTGCCACGGCTGCCATGCTGTCGGCCTCCCGCAGCCGCACCGCCATCACCTCTTCTTTGCTCTGTGGTGTCAAACACATGGTGTTAGTGCCAGCGCAACAGCAGGGGGAACAACAGGACTCAGCAAGGGGAGGCTTCAAATCTGCCAAGACCCAGCTCGAGGATATGCCATGCCCCTGCTGAAGACACCACGAACCCCCAATGTGTGTCAGAGCTGCAGAAACCACCCAGATTCTGCTGCCCGGAAACTCATCTGCGTTAGCTTGGGATACAGCCCCCTCCACCTGCACACAGGCTGCACTATGACCATGTCTGTCCTGCTGGGTCCAAGTCTACACAGGTGGGGTTGTGTTCAAAACAGGTAGGGAAGCTCAGATGTGGGCCACCTGATCTCTGCCCCTCAGAGCTCATCCCTAGAGCAGCAGAGGTTCCTGAGTCAGCGCATCGGGGGCTGTGAATCCCAGGTCTGGGGAGAGATTTCTGCACCAGCTGCTGTTAGACTCACTGGCTGGAGGCCACACCTGGGGGCTGATGGTGCTGGCTTCTTGCCACCTAGCCCTGAAAAGCAGCCAGGTGAATTTCACCCAGTGCCAAGCAGAGCAGAGTTGGCTGGGGCAGGGCGGGGCAGGGCACCACAGGGGACAGTTTCCTGGGCTGGAGCAGCCATCCCCACTGCATTGCTGTGGCCGCCCCTCCAGGGCCGTCCCTAGCTATTCTGGGGCAATATGCAGCCCCCTCCCCCGTGGGGGGGGCAGGCCTCTGTGGGGGTGGGAGGGTTGGCCCCAGGCCTCTGTGGGGGTGGGCTGGCTTGGGGGAGAGCAGGGGGGAACCACCCACCAGCACTCACCGGCGGCACAGCTGGGGTCAGGTCCCGGTCCCTGCACTTCCCGCCGCCGGTGAGTTCAGGCCCGGCCCTGCTGCAGTCCTCAGGGGCAGAGCAGGGGTGGGAGGAGGTCGGGCAGAGGCAGGGGGCCTGGGAAGAGCCGGAGCAGGGGCTGGAGCAGCATGCAGCTGTGCAGGGCACCTAGAAATTTGGTGCCCAAGTTTCCTGGTGCCCCACGCAGCTGTGTACTTTGCGTATGGGTGAGGTCGGCCCTGCGCCCCCCAGCCTGGCGCTCACCTTGCACTCGGACTCCGCATGCTTGCGCTTGGTCTCACTCAGCTGCGTCTGCAGCCCTTTGTTCTGGGCAGTGAGGTATTGCAGCTTCTCCTGCAGCCCTAGGCACTCCTGCTCCGTCCGGTTCAGCAGATTACTGTGAATCTGTTCCTGGGGTGCCGGGGGGAGACAGACAGGGAATAGCGCTCAGGGGACAGGGCATTCCACCATGCCTGCTCGCAGCACACGTGGGGTTCCAGCCCTATGGCTCCCATGGCTAGGTGTGTGCACCCCCAATGTGTGTGTGTTTAAACACCCAATACACCCCCTCATCCCCAACTGCACCCCCACTCCCACCCTGCAAACACCCACATCCCCCACAGAATACACACCCATGCTCCATAACTGATCTCCATGCATATGCAATGCACACCCACTCCTCACATCTGCATCCCCCCACTGTATAGCAGCCCCACAATACGCCCCACAACTGCACCTCTACTGCATCCTCATTCCCACACCCACTCCCCTAGCCCCCCAAATACCCACCACACCCACACTCCCAGCCTGCGAACATCCATCCCATCTGCACCCCTACACAATGCACACCACGCTCCATGCACACACAATACATGCCCACATCCCCTGCAGACACCTCCAACACCAACTGCACTCCCATCCCTATAAGTACTGAGTAGTCCATCTAGCCCAGTGGCCTGTCTGCCAACAGTGACTGGTGCCAGATGCTTCACCGCGAAGGAATAGAACAGGGCAATTAGCAAGTGATCCATCATTGTCCAGCCCCAGCTTCTGACAGTCACTCAGTGCACCCGCTCCAAACAGTCACCCCCTAGCGCACCCCCCCAGTACCGCAACGCTCCAGGATTGCACTCCATGTGCACACAACACCCCTCAATACATACCACACACACACCCACCCACCCACTCGCGAACACACTACACATGCCCATATACTCCAACACGCTGCTCATGCTCTGCAAAATTCACCACCCCCAACACACTGTACCCACATCCACACTCCCAACATACTGTACACACCTCCCAATCCAAACACACGGTACATGCCCACACACTCACCTACTTCTCCTCACTCTGCACACAACCACACTGTACACGCCCCACCCCAATATACTGTACACGCCCCGCACTCCCCCAACACAAGATACACATTCCCCTCCAATACACAGTACATGCCCCCACCGCCCACACACCACCTCCATAGACACCACCCATGCCCCACTCACATCCCCCTGCCTACACAGTGCTCACATCCCCCCTCCCTTTGCCCCGCCCACATCCCCCTTCCCTATGTCCCGCTCATGCCCCATACATCCCCCTCACTATGCACTGCCCATGTCCCTGTCCCTACACCCCACCCATGCCCTGCCCAAATCCCCCTGCCTACACACTGCCCACATCCCCCTTCTCTATGCAACGCTCACATCCCCGTCCCTACGCCCCACCTATGCCCCACTCACATCCCTCTCCCTATGCCTCACCCACGCTCCACCCACATCCCCCTCCCTATGCCCCGCTGACGCCCCACCCACATCCCCCTCCCTATGCCCTGCCCATGCCCCACCCACATCCCCCTCCCTACGCCCCATCCACATCCCCCTCCCTACACCCCGCCCATGCCCCACCCACATCCCCCTCCCTACGCCTCACCCACACCCCACCCACTTCCCCCTCCCTACGCCCTGCCCACGCCCCATCCACATCCCCCTCCCTACTCCCCGCCCACGCCCCATCCACATCCCCCTCCCTACGCCTCACCCACACCTCACCCACTTCCCCCTCCCTACGCCCCACCCACATTCCCCCTCCCTACGCCTCACCCACATCCCCCTTCTCTATGCATTGCCCACATCCCCGTCCCTAGGCACCGCCCACACGTCACCCTATGCACCACCCACACCCCCGCCCTAAGCCCTGCCCATGCCCCACACACATCCCCCTCCCTACACCCCTCCCAATGCTCCACCCACATCCCCTCCTTACACCCCGCCCACATTGCCACCCTACGCCCTGCCCGCGCCTCACCCACATCCCCTCCCTATGTCCCGCACACGCCCCACTCACATCCCCTCCTTACGCCCCACCCACATCTCCCTCCTTTCACTCCGCCCATGCCCCACCCACATCTCCCTCCCTACACACCCTTCCCACATTCCCCTCTCTATACACAGCACACACCCCACACACATCCCATCCTCAACTGCAGCCCCCCTTATTCATCCACAACACCCCCGCCTCCTTACTTGCATGCTTCCCCCCACACCCATTACCCACACCACTACACTCCAACCCCACTCCTCTCCCCACTGCTCCCTGCTGTCAGGGGTCCTAGCCTGGGGGTACGTCGGGATTGTGTGCCCATCTCCCATGGGAGCGCTCCAGACCCAGCTGGCTCATCGCCCTGCCAACTGCCTCACCTGGGTTTCAAGCTCCACCAGCCGCTGCCGCAGCTCACGGAGGTCTGCCTGGGCCTGGGCCTCCCGCAGGCGGATGGTCATCAGCTCGTCCTGGAGGTCGTTCATGGTGTTCTTGCGGGGGGACTCCTTCCAGCGCCCGCCTGTCCGCGACAGATGAGCCTAGGGGAGTGGAGGGGTGCACAGGGTGAATGTGCCCCCCCATGTCAGGATTCACACACCAACCTGCGGAGCTCCCTGCTCCTCGCCTGCAGGGGCCTCTCCAACCAGGGTCCCACAGCACCTCCCAAGCCTTGTTCAGCCCCACTGCACTCCCATGAGGTCAGATCATGATCCCTGCACTGCCAGTCCCAAAGCCATAGAGGCGTGCAGCCAGATGGATGGGGTTGACACTGGGGACTAGGAACTAATCAATATGGCTTTGCTGCTTAAGTGTGAATTGACCTGAGGCTGATAGGAAAAGGTTTTGGGGTGTGCAAAAGACCGAGGGTGTGACCTAAATGAAAGCCAGCATCTTGATGGGAGAATATCTCCACAAATAGGGTAAGGGTGCAGGGCTCACCATGCTGCTTGGGTTGGAAAAACTTTATGAGATCTGCCCCTATGAGCTTCAAATGTGGTCAGTGGACAGAACGCCTAAAGATCTGTGGTGTGCAGGCTGGCTGGCAGATGAGTTTGTGGGCAGCAGGGCTGGGTATGGAGAGACCCAAAAGGGACTGGGAAAGGAAACCATTATCACATCCCCCACCTCAGCCTTCTTTTCTCAAGATTAAACATGCCCAGTTCGCCAACCTTTCCTCACAGGTGAGGTTTTCTAAACCTTTGATTATTTGTTGGTCTCCCTGAGATCTCTCCAATTTGTCCACATCTTTCTTGAAATATGATGCCCCAAACTGGGACACAGGACTCCAGCTGAGGCCTCACAGGTGCTGAGCGGAAGGGGCCAATTACCTCCCAAGTCTTATACACAACTCTGCTGGTAGCATTCCCCAGAATGATGAGAGCTGTTTTCGTAACTGCATCACATTACACTCAGAGGAGACGCATAGGCTTTAAGGCCAGAAGGGACCATCATGATCATCTAGTCTGACCGTCTGCATAGGCGCCAACTTCGTGGGTGCTCCGGGGCTGGAGCACCCACGGAAAAAAATTAGTGGGTGCTTAGCACCCACCGGGGAGATCAGTTGTTGGCAACTCCCAATCAGCTATTTAGCATGCGCAGCAGCCCCCATCAGCTCTTTGGCTGGCCGCGGCCAATCAGCTGTTTGGCAGGAAGTCCCAGCCTATCAGCTGTTTCCCCTGCGGCTGCTAACGCTCCCAGCGGGCTCCCACCTCCCACTGCAGGCAGGGGTGAATCCTTTTAATTTTCAGGACAGAGGGAGCAGGGCTAGGGGGACAAGCTGCGGAGGGGTGGGCAGTTTCTTGGCAGGGGGCTAGGGGAAGACGACTGGCCACAGGAGGGTTGCTGGGGGGGGGGAGGAGTACGGACTGGGGGGTTCTTGAGGACTGAACCAGCCATTCTCAGCCCACCCTGGTGTCTCCTCCAGGATCTGTGCCCCCCTCCAGCCACGAGAAACCAGCTGCAGACCCCCTTAGTGCTGGGCAGGGGGACAAACCAAAGGACATACCTCCTTTAAGAAAAGTTTGCCCTTGTGTCTGATGAGTGAATTTGGGCTGGGGTCAGCAGCTCGCCCCCTCCCTGTGCTCCGTCCAGCCAGTCGGGTGCGCCCGGCAGCAGCCAAAGGTGAGAGGGGCTCGTCACTGCAGCCCCAGGTGCACATGAGCAGCCTCCCCCAGCCCGGACCCTGACCCCTCCCCCACGGTCTCTGAGAGCTCCCAACCCCGGTTCTGACACAGGTCCCGGGGCTCCTTCCCTGGTGTGTGGAGGGGCAACCTACCACCAGTACTTCTAGCCGCATCCTCCCCACGGGCTTGTCTCCATGGCCGGCTCATGCCTGGGAAAGGAATGCTTGCCCAGCCCACAGCTATCCCCCCTGCCCAGATCAAGCCTGCTTGAGGCGCTTTTCCTCCCAGAGAGGAAGTTTATCCCCCTCTGCTCCAGATCAGCGTCTTCTCCTCCCCGCATCAGGAAGGATGGATTTCCTTCCCCGGGATCCACCCCCGCACTCCAGCTCCCAGGGAATTCCTTCCGTTGCATCCATCCCCCTGTATCAGCTTCAAGTCGGGAGATGCTGCCTTGCTTCAGCTTGGTACACCTGAGCTCCTCTTGCTTCAGGGTGCTGGGCTGCTGCAGCCCGGTGGAGGAAGCAACTCCCACCCCTTCGCCTTTGGCCATGGTCCCACCAGGGGCTCCCCTCCCACAAAAGTTGCAACGCGTGTGAGGGAGTCAGGAGCGAGCTTCAAAGCGGGGCTGGGCTGCAGCCCTGGGGACTGGGAGGAGCTGGAGCGACACAGCAGCCACACAGCAGGATGAATGAATGGGCCATTTCTATGCTGGGCTGCTGAATTACATTTCTCTCTCTGTCTCAGGGGGGCAGTTTCTGGGCTGGCCGCAGAGGAGGGGGTTGGAGCGGGGGAGACGGAGCTGCTTTGAGTGTGTGGGAGGGAGTTGGCACTAAACAGAGCCACCAGGAGATGGGGAGCAGAGAGAGAGCTGGGAAAAGGGACACAGTGGGAGAGCAAGAAGTGGGAAACATCAGGAGATACCAATGATAGACACACATTCAGTAACTAGAATGAAAGTGTCTAAATATGCTGAAAATAGCCTCCCCTCAAAACGGGCAGAGCCCCCCTCCAGCACATTCAACTCACCCTTAAGGCAGGAGGGGGCAGAAAGGAGTGAGCTGCAGGTGGGAGGCATTTAGGGGAGGGGGATGGCAGGCAGGAGGCGTTCAGGGTGGTGTAGGGGGATGGGGCAGAGCGGGGGCAGGAAGAGGTGGAGTGGGGGTGGGGCCTTGGGGAAGGGGGCAGAGCCCAGACGGGGCACCCACTGGCAAAACCAAGTCAGCACCTATGACCTCCTGTACATTGCAGGCCACAGAACCTCACCCATCCACTCCTGGAACAGACCCATAACCTCTGGCTAAGTAACTGACATCCTCAAATCCGGAAATCCTGGACGCCCCATCATCTCGGGCATTGGAACTCTCACTGAAGGACTGTCTGGATATGTGGACTCTCTACTCAGACCCTATGCCACCAGCACTCCCAGCTATGTCCGTGACACCAATGATTTCCTGAGGAAACTACAATGCATTGGTGACCTTCCAGAAAACACCATCCTAGCCACCATGGATGTAGAGGTTCTCTACACAAACATCCCACACACAGATGGAATACAAGCTGTCAGGAACAGTACCCCGATGATGCCACAGCACAACTGGTTGCTGAGCTCTGTGCCTTTATCCTCACACACAACTATTTCAAATTTGATGACAATATATACCTCCAGACCAATGGCACCGCTATGGGCACCCGCATGGCCCCACAATATGCCAACATTTTTATGGCTGACCTGGAACAACGCTTCCTCAGTTCTCGTCCACTCACGCCCCTTCTCTACCTACGCTACATTGATGACATCTTCATCATCTGGACCCATGGGAAGGAGACTGGAAAAATTCCACCACGATTTCAACAGTTTCCACCCCACCATCAACCTCAGCCTGGACCAATCTACACGGGAGGTCCACTTCCTAACAACACGGTGCAAATAAGCGATGGTCACATTAACACCACCCTATACCGAAAACCTACCGACCGCTATGCCTACCTTCATGCCTCCAGCGTCCATCCCGGGCACACCACATGATCCATTGTCTACAGCCAAGCACTGAGGTACAACCGCATCTGCTCTAACCCCTCAGACAGAGACCAACACCTACAAAATCTCCACCAAGCATTCTCAAAACTACAATACCCGCACGAGGAAATAAGGAAACAGATCAACAGAGCCAGACATGTACCCAGAAGCCTCCTACTGCAAGACAAACCCAAGAAAGAAACCAACAGGACTCCACTGGCCATCACATACAGTCCCCAGCTAAAACCCCTCCAACGCATCATCAGGGATCTACAACCCATCCTGGACAATGATCCCACTCTTTCACAGGCCTTGGGTGGCAGGCCAGTCCTCGCCCACAGACAACCTGCCAACCTGAAGCATATTCTCACCAGTAACTGCACACTGCACCATAGTAACTCTAACTCAGGAACCAATCCATGCAACAAACCTCGATGCCAACTCTGTGCACATATCTACACCAGCGACACCATCACAGGACCTAACCAGATCAGCCACACCATCACCGGTTCATTCACGGGCACGTCCACCAATGTAATATATGCCATCATATGCCAGCAATGCCCCTCTGCTATGTACATCGGCCAAACTGGACAGTCTGTACGGAAAAGGATAAATGGACACAAATCAGATATTAGGAATAACAATATACAAAAACCTGTAGGAGAACACTTCAACCTCCCTGGCCATTCTATAGCAGATCTTAAGGTGGCCATCCTGCAGCAAAAAAACTTCAGGACCAGACTTCAAAGAGAAACTGCTGAGCTTCAGTTCAACTGCAAATTTGACACCATTAGCTCAGGATTAAACAAAGACTGTGAATGGCTTGCCAACTACAAAACCAGTTTCTCCTCCCTTGGTTTTCACACCTCAGCTGCTAGAAGAGGGCCTCATCCTCCCTGATTGAACTAACCTCGTTATCTCTAGCCTGCTTCTTGCTTGCATATATATACCTGCCCCTGGAGATTTCCACTACATGCATCCGACGAAGTGGGTATTCACCCACGAAAGCTCATGCTCCAAAACGTCTGTTAGTCTATAAGGTGCCACAGGATTCTTTGCTGCTTTTACAGATCCAGACTAACATGGCTACCCCTCTGATACTTGACATCCTCAAAGTCATTGTTGGCTCATATTCAATTTGTGATCCACCATAAACCCCAGAACCGTTTCAGTAGTACCACAACCTGGCCAGTCAGTCCCCATTTTGTATTTATGTGTTTGATTTTTCCTTCCCAAGTACAGTACTTTGCACTTGTCTTGGTTGGATTTCAACAAATTTGTCAAGGTCATTTTCAATTCTAAACCTGTCCTCCAAAGTGCTTGCCACCTTTCCCAGCTTGGCGACTTCTGCAAGTTTTATAAACATGCTCCCCACTCCATTATCCAAGTCAGTAATGAAAATATTGACCAGTCCTGGACCCAAGACTGACCCCTGCGGGGCCCCACATGATACGTCCTCCCAGTTTGACAGTGAACTTTTGATAACTACTCTTTGAGTTACAGTCTTTCAACCACTTGTGCATCCACCTTATAGCAATTTCATCTAGACCACACTTCTTTAGTTTGCTCATAAGAATGCCTTTTGAGATTGTCAAAAGCCTTACTAAAATCAAGACATATCTGTGATGTTACACCCCATACTCTTCATAGAAATATGGTTATGAAACAAATATGGCATGATTACGATATACTTTATGCAAGATGGTTCATGTGAGGTATCATTGGAAAGATTATGATCTACTGAATGTGATTATCCAATCTGTACGTACGTATCGTTTCTGTACCTGAAGTTAGGAATATTGACTATGTAACAATTACAACTACATGTGTACTTGGGGGAATGCCCGCCAGATAGTAGGCAATCTTCGTATTGTTTTGGGTTTATTCCCCCACAAGGAGTGTGCACGTGAGTGGTGGGTGAATCCTCTCACACAGAGCTGACTTCAGTCGGTGTCTGCAGCTGGGGGTGGTCCTACCCATCTATGTGTGTGTGTGTGTGCTGCAAGAGGCCGGAGAGCCTCATTCAGCAAAACAGGGAGAGGAAATCCAGGCTGGTGGAGCAGGAGAGGCTCAGTGAGACCCCAGTACATCAGGTGACATCCCAAAGGGGGGGTCTAACCCATCACAATATCACGTCTACAGCTTTCCTGCATCTACTAGGCAGTAACCTTGTCAAAGAAGGAAATTAGGTTGGTTTGGCACTGTTTGTTGGTTATTACTTATTACCCTATTATCCTTTAGGTGCTAACAAATTGATTAATAGTTTGTTCCAGTATCTTTCCAGGTACCAAAGTTAGAGTGTTCTATCATTCCCTGGTCCTCTGTGTTCCCCTTTTAAAGACAGATACTGTGTTAGCCCTTCTCCTGTCCTCTGAGACCTCCTCTGTCCTCCATGAGTTCTCAAAGATAATCGCTAATTAGACAGGTTTCAGAGTAGCAGCCGTGTTAGTCTGTATCCGCAAAAAGAACAGGAGTACTTGTGGCACCTTAGAGTACTCCTGTTCTTTTCGCTAATTAGACATATCTCTGGTGGGGGTTTGTCTCTGCCCATGTGCTGGGGTTGGGGATGCGTAGCTGGCCTGGTGCTGAGGGGAGCCGATGGGGAAGGGGGCTTTACCTGCCAGCTGTCGTTGAGATCCTTCACCTGCAGCTGTAGGTCCTTGAGTGAGCTCAGCGCCGCCACCTCGCGTACCTTCAATGCCTTGAGCTCCTCCTGCAAACGGGCCACGTTGTTCTCGTCGGGCAGCGAGCTGTTCTTCTGCAGGGAGGTGAGGGCAGAGGGAGTCAGATTGGGACCTCAGCAGCACAGGCTTCTCTGCTCTGACCACTGCACTGTGCTGCTCACCTTTCCACATCCAGGCTCTGTGGGCACGGGCAGGGAACGAGCTCCACAGCCCCACACTCAGATAATCTGGGGCTAGGGTTGGAGCCTTTGCAAGTGCTGCAGGGGTGCAGAGTGACATGCTACTCTGAGTGACCCCCAGCTAGCTCCTGGAAGCAGCTCCCTGAAACCCCAAGGCCACCCTCACCCCCTGATGTTCAGCAGGCCCCACTTCCACCCCGGCTGTAAGCAGAGGGCAAAGAAGAATATCCCAGGTGGCTCCAAGCTTCCTACTGGTGGGATCTCCTGACACGAAGGGACAGCAGCATGGCCTAATGGGCAGCTCTAGCCCTGGCATGGTGGGGACACAACCCGGTCCCATCTAGAGAGAGCCAAGTTTGGACCTGACCCTGCTGGAAGCGAAGTCCCCAACACGGTGGCTGTTCTAGAGAAGCCAGACCACTGGCTGACGGTTCAGGAGATGGGACAGGCTCTAGATGGGACAGATGTTGTCTCCTGGGATTTGTCCGGAGCAGCACAAAGTGGGGAGATCAGAGTGGGCCGGAGACCTGGGGTCTGGCTCTCTGCTCACAATGATGGAATTCCACTGGAGTCCGTAGAGCCCCACTGCTGTAAAGGGACAAGCCAGCCTGGGTAGCAAGAAGGGGCTCACGTTTACACCCACTTCTTGACTATAACAACTGCAGCAGGGCCGAGCGCGCTCTGCAAACCCCCAGCTACAGAAGGAAAAAGGCCCAGCCCGAGCAGCGCCCCTCTGAACTCTCATCAGCCCTTGGGCACTGTTGGAAAGGGTGGCCAACCAAGTGGCTTTTCTATGACACGCTAGGGAGCAGTGAGCTGAGGACTTGTCTACACTGTGGTTTCAGCCTGCGGAAGCTGCAACAGTGTGGATCACAAGGGCAGACCTGGTGGAGCTCATCTTGGCTTTACACGAGGGGGAGCTGTGCTGGTGGAAACCATCTTTATGCTGGGTTTGAACCCATGGCTGAAATCCCAGGAGCGGATCCCTGGCTGGTATAAATCAGGGCTGCTCCATAGGAGTCCATAGAGCTGCACCTATTTACAGCAGCGGAGGCTCTGGCTGCCAGTGCAGACAAAGCCACCCAAGGAGCTCTGTGACTGCTGAGTGATTCACATACACAGCACAGGCAGGGGGAGGCTTCCAGTGGGTTTCAGATACCGCCCCCACGCTCAGCAGGAAAGCAATCAGATGAGGTGTTATCTCACCTCTGCTGGAGCAGAAATCACATGCTGGCAGCTGCAGGGGAAGCGCAAGGGGGGGGGGGAGCCCGGGTAAAATTTAGTGATTGCAAGTTCATCTGTTCTGAACTGGTGCTGGGGGGTCCACGGGCCCTGCACCCACCATGAACCCTGGGGTTCATATCACATTAGAAGACAATCACAGTCATCCCCTTCACCTGCCTGGGCTGAATACTCCTAGAAGCTCCCTGGCTTATACTGATCTCGTCTCATGACACTAATCATAACCACCTCAAGTGTCACTGGGTTCCCCCCTTGTCCCTCTCTATATACCTGCCATCCCTCATCTTATACTTAGATGGCAAACTCCTAGGAGCAGGGACAGGTGGTGTTATTTATTTGGTGCACCACGGTAGCACCTAGGAGCTGCAGGCATGGAGCAGGACCCCATTGTGCTAGGTGCTGCACATCTTAGTCTTGTGTGTGCACAGCGCATGACACAATGGGGCCCTGGTCACCGATTGCAGCCTGTAGGTCAATCCATAGTATCAATCAACAGTGAGAAAACACCATCCTGCCACCAACTGTGTGCAAAGTGGTCTGTCCCGAGCAGAAGCAGCTGCTCCTCTTTCTCCCTCTGCTTCATGGGACCATCGGGAGAGAGGACAGATGTGTGTGTGTGTAATGGGAGAGGGGGGAAGTGGTGACCTCACTTAAAATGGAGCAATCACACATCTGTCTGGTAAGACTGCAACATCCGTTAGTCAAATAAACACTGGGGGCTTCTTGTTCCTAGGACAAATGGGGACCCAGCAGTAGTGTCACACACAAACACATGGGGCTACATGTGGTCCGGCTCTTTCCTCACCCCACGCCTCAGGGGTTTTCACACTGATGTGTTGGGTGGAGGGTGAGGCCCTGAGTCATTCTTTGAGCTCTCTAGCCCCCATGGGCTTTCTCACATGCTGCTCCAGTGTGGTCGCAGCAGTGCAAGCTGCAGCAGGAAGGGCTGGTTCGGGGCCTGGCGGGGTGTTAAAAGGGTGGGAGGACTTGATTCTCACAGCGCTGATCAGCTAAGATGAGGCTCTCCAGCATCAGCTCAGCCTGAGCTAGAGAAGCTGGAGGTTAGATGTAAGGTACAGAAATTCAGATCCGGGCAGACCACCCCCAAAAGTGGAGGGCTGGGGATCTGGCATTGGGGTCAGCCTGCTATAAGGACAGGGATCCTTTGCAGCATTTAGATCCAGGTCTGTCATCAGACTTCAAGCACCCCCAATGTCTGGAGGACTTATAATGGGGGAGGGGGGGTTATTTGGGCCCAGTCTCTGGCTAGATCGCAGCAAGGCTGCAAGGCAGAGAGGAAGGATGGTCCTACGATTAAGGCGCTAGACTGAGACTTAGCAGATTTCCAACTTTGGGGCAGGGACTGTCTTTCTGTTCTGTGTTTGTACAGCCCCTGGCAAGGAGGTCCTGGGCCATGACAGATGCTACTGTACGATACCTAAAAAATAATAATACTAATAATAGAAACGCCAATTCCCAGCTTTCCCTGGGTGACCTCAGGCCAATCGGGATGATGATCCTTCCCTGCCGTGCTGGGAGGATTAATTCAATAGGTAACTGTGAGGTGCTCAGATTGGGGCCCTTGATGGATGAGTCATGCTGTGTGGCGGAGGAGGGGAACCTTTGGCTCTTGGGCTGTGACCCCTGGCACCCTCTTGTGAGTCTCTGTGGCATTCAGCCCCATCTGCATCCAATGGGGGAGTCCCATGTACAGGACTGGACTCAACCTACTTAGCTGAGGTTGCTTCGCTTTACTAAGGGTAGGTCCATACTTACCGCGCGGGTTGACACGGTGAGTTCCACTTCTCAGAGTTCGAACTATCGCGTCTAATCAAGACGCGATAGTTCGAACTCCCCACGCGCTCCGGTCGACTCCGGAACTCCACCACCGCGAACGGCGGTGATGCAGTCGACCTTGGAGCCACGGAGTTCGCCCCCACCGCGTCTGGACGGGTAAGTCAGTCGAACTAAGGTAGTTCGACTTCAGCTACGCTATTCGCGTAGCTGAAGTCGCGTACCTTAGTTCGACCCCCCCCGTAGTGTAGACCAGACCTAAGTGTCCGCTGAGGAGGCCACTCCTCGCCTTTTTCCCTTCCCACTAACGCTGAAGGCTTCATATCCTGAACCCAGCCCCTACTCTCCCCTGAAAGGAGGCTTGAGTGCATTCGGGAACATTACAGACCCCACTGGACTGGGGAGGCTGGGACCTGAATTTGCACAGTACAGCTGGCGGAGCACTATTGTATACTCCAGTCTGATCGTGCCAGCTCCAATACAGCCAGCTCCTATCCCCCTCAGTGAGCCCATTGGAGGAGACAACCCCAGCCTGGGACAAGAAGCCTTGGATAGTTAACTCCTTCCCTCCTACCGCCCTTGCTCTCAGCAGGATCAGAACGGCACCAGCAAACGGCCAGGGAGCACGTATTCTGCCATGTTAACCAGATCTGCAACCAGGTCGGGCTTGGCCCCAACACAGTGAGCAGGTCATGGTGTAACCGGTGACCCTGATGCAAGGGGAGCTCTGTCCCCCTGGCCCCTTAGCTCTTGGCCTTTCTTCCAACGCTCTTTGAGAGGGAGCAGATTAGTGCCGACAGGTGGGTTTTGTGATATAAACTGGATTTGCACCAATCTCCCACTCAGTAGTTAAGTCTGCTGGCTTTGGGTCAGGTCTGCTGTGTGAGAGTTCCACTAGAACCATGTTCCCCCTCTGAACTGCCCCTCTCCTGCTCCCATAAGATTACTGCCCAAGCCTGAAACTGACCCGGCAGTAGATGCATAACCTTCCCATTGCCAGGCTTTGCAGACAGACCTGGTCTGGTTTTGCGAAGCACAAAAGTGCGCTGGCGTGCAACTTACAACCATGCAGGAAGGAAATGGTTACAAGGCAAGGCCTTTTCTGGAAGGGGAGGGTTTATCTAGCTGCTTTTATTTTTAATCACGCTCTGATAACCATCTTCAGAGGTTTTCAAATCTAATCCCAGTTGCGACCGCAAAGGAAAAAATAAATCAAATGTACAATCACTTATTGCAGGATGGCCAAGGAAAAAGAAACGTGGGCATAAAATCTTGTCTGCATGAGATCCCTGCCTGGGTTCAGTGTCCATGGGGACACTGAATGGGTCCAGATGGATGCTGTGCAGGGTCGGAAGCCTTCTTAATATGACCCCCAAACAGTCGAGGAGGGTGTGTGTGATACAACCCTGTTCTCAGCAGAGGATTCAGGCTGAGCAAAAACAGCCACCAGTTACTAATTTATAGCAGCATCCAGAAGTCTTGACTGAGTTCAGGGATCCCACGGAAAGAGAGAGGGGAAATGACTTGCCCAAGGCCAGACAGCAAGTCAGTGGCAGAGCTGAGAAAACGCTCAAAGGTCTCCTGACTCCTCCTATGCATGGCCCACACTGCCTCTCTCTGCTAGTGACATGGATTCAACAGAAGATGTACTAGAGATACTGCAGCCTGAGTGAGGCAAATAAAGTAAGAGTCACAAAAAGCAGACACAAGCAGCCTTGTGCTGTGATCAAGTCAGGCAGCATCAGCCCAACTTTGCACTTGGATGGGAAACCACCAAGGAACACCCGGGGGCGCTGTACCAATGGAAGCACTGCCTTTCAGAAGCCCAGGTGAGATCAGAGCCCCATTGTGCCAGAGGCTGCACAGGTCATGACTGGGATTCTTCTTCACTTCCTGTCCTAAATTCTCCCTTAGTGTTGCTTGGTGCCATTGAACAAATGCTCCACCCTCAAAAGGTGGCTGCATTTCAATGGGGTAGGTGTGATCTCTGCACACGAAGCTAAGTGCTGTGGGATCCTTCAGGCTGAAAGGCACTCAGGCAGCGGTTCTCAAACTGTGGGTCAGGATTCCAAAGTGGGTCGCAAACCCATTTTCATGGGGTCACCAGGGCTGGCGTTAGAATTGCTTCAGCCCTTGGCGGCGAGGCTCAGGTTACAGCCCCCCCACCTGGAGTTGAAGCCCTCTGGCTTCACCCCTGGGGTGGTGGGGCTTGGCTGGGCTCAGACTTCGGTCCCCCCTCCTACGGTCGTGTAGTAATTTTTGTTGTCAGAAGGGGGTCGCGGTGCAATGAAGCTTGAGAACCCCTGCCCTCTGGGAACACAGCTTATCTTCAACTCCTCATGCACATGCAAATGCTTGAAGGCCCCCCACACACTTTAATCACTATGATACGCACAGCAGCTGCTGTCAATTTGATTCAGGTCCCACTAAAAGGAAAGCTGAGTCTAGCTCAGGACTTCCTTTGCTTAGGATTGTGAAGTACAATTAAACATCAGGCCATGTACTTCACCAGCCTAAATCCACATGGCACAGATCAGTAGCACCACAGTGAATATCTCAGGCCAGATCCCCAAATGGCATCAACTGCCTTATCTCCACTGAAGTCAATGGCACTATGCTGATTTACAGAAGCTGAGCATCTGATCCCTTATGCCTTTCACCCTGAAAGACCCCAATGCACTCTGCAAACTACACAGGGTTCACTTAACTCCCCACTGAAATACGCCCATTTCTCGGGGGACACAGCAGCTATTTAACTACAGATCAGATGAGGATGGAAAATCCCACATCCAGCTGAAACTACGGGGAGGAGAGGGTCTACGTAGGCAGAATCCTTAGAATCACAGAATCTCAGGGTTGGAAGGGACCTCAAGAGGTCATCTACTCCAACCCCCTGCTCAAAGCAGGACCAATCCCCACACAGTTTTTTACCCCAGTTCCCTAAATGGCCTCCTCAAGGATTGAACTCACAACCCTGGGTTTAGCAGGCCAATGCTCAAACCAACCCTTCTATGGTACTGGCCCAGGAGGGCTGGGCTAACAGCTCCACTTTTATGGAAAGCATCATGGGATCTTTAATGACCCTGAAGCCATCAGAGGCCTCGGTTTTACAACCCATGCTATAAAAATAACAGACCCACAGCAAGTTGTAGGGGCACAAGCTGCTCCCCCCATGACTCCCACTGCATATTTAAACGATGCTGGAGCAGGGATTTCTCCCTCTCCACACACACCTTTTCCATGTCCAGCACTTTGTCCTGCATCTCCTTGAGTGCGCCCAGTGTCTCCGTCTCCCTCAGACGTGATTGCTCCAGCTCTGTTTCCAGGTGATTCACAAACTCCTCTGTGAACCGGGGGTTTCCCTGTGAGGAAGCAAAAAAATCCAAACCAGGCATTGTTAACCAGGGAGGGGATCTTTAGCACTGAAACCACAGGCCTCTACCAAGTGAGGGACTCCTCTAGCGAGAGCAAGGCTGTTTTCGTTGAAGGGGCCAGCCTCTAGGGGGAGACATGCTCAAGCACACAGCGCCAATTTTTAACCACAATTGCGCCCCATATTCAGTGCAGGACAACGTGAGAGGCCGCTGGAAGGAACTCTCCTTGCAGCCCTGTAGGGCAGGGCCGAGGAGCATTGATGGGTGGGGGGGAAGGAAGGCAGATTGCAGGATTACAGACACAGATCTGCACTCTGGGGGCCCAGCGCAATGTTAAGCTGCACCCATGATCAGACAGCTCTGCTCACCTTCCCTGCCACTCTTTGAGACACCCCCAACTCGCTGCCCAGATCTGGAGTCTCTCTTCCTATAGACGTGCCCTCTGAAGTGACTACTGTGCCCATCATTGCAGTGCAGCAGCTCTGGGGTGGTATGTGGCACTGGGTAACAGATGTACAGCAATGCTACAGCTGAAGGTTGTAAGAGGTGAATGAAGCTGGGCACCAGAGTTAACGCTCCCACTTTTGCAGAAAGGGCCAGAGGATCTTTAATGTCCATAAGCCTTCGGACGAAAAGGCTGGGGACCACTGGTTTAATGGCAGAACACAGCCGAACAGTTCGACTCCACCTCAAGGCTCGGATTGGGAATATCTTGCTGTATTATTCCCTGATTGTTCTAAATTTACATATACACTGAAAATACGGCTTTACTTGGTGTTTGCATATGTGTTTTCTTTCTTTGATGTAGGAATTAGATGCAGTGCTCCTGTCAGCTAATTTCTAAGTTCTCGTCCATCAAAAAATCTAGAGTGCCTAGGTAGCCCGTGGAAGGCCAGCACAGTATCCCCTAGCAGCATGCTCCGAGATTTCTCCTTAAGGCTTCACATTGGACCAAACTGTTCAGGATTCAGCTTCTGGGGGCCCATTAACATAACACCTGGGCAGCTGATTCCTAAGAGCCAGCTGACTGCTGCCTTGTCAATCCCTGCTGACCTGTGGGAACAAATGGACCCAACTCCCGTCACTGTACTGTGCACTGCCTGATGGGGTTAGACACCTAGCACCTGAATGTGGTGGCTGCTCTAGATCTTCTTCTGAACCTTTTCTCCAGTGGCCACAGTTCTGGCGGGGACTAGGCACGCTCCAAGGAGGCGGCAGGCCATGAGGCTGCTTATGTGACACCCTGGGGCCCCAAGGAGGGTAGCTGGGCGGGGATACCGTTGCTGGCTGCTGTAGGCTCTCCTGTGGCGGGATCCAGCTGGCTCTTCAATCTCACCCCCCACCCCACCCAATCTGAGCAGAGTGCTACTCTCCAGAGCACGCCTCAACCACAGCAACCTCCGCTGGGGGAAAGGCCGGGGGAGCGCTGGCACAGCTCCTACCCACTGTAACCGTCTGTGCTATCGCAGCTGTTGGCAGTTCATCAGATAAACACCAGCTTGTTTTCTGGGGGGGAATTAAACGCGATCCAATCCAGCCCATGGGAGGAGGGGTGGAGACCCTTCCTTGCAACCAGATGCAACCTCCAACCCAACACCCTTTGAATTTTGGAGCGCTTTGGATTGGAGGCCTCGCATTCAAAACCACCCCTCTGTAGCTGCGGTTTTAGGTTGGATCCAAAACCAAAAGCGGCCTAATTTCCGGTTCTGCTTTGGTTGGGACAGGAGACTTGCGCCAGCAGGGGGTGAGATCTCAGCACCCTGGAATCAGAGTTTTAGGGCCAGATCCCTGGCGCAAATGGCCATCGCTGCATTGGAGTCAATGGGGCCAAATCCCCGGCTGGTGTATAAACCAGCATCACTCCATTGGAGTCAATAGGGCCAGATCCCCGGCTGATGGGATTCTGCATCAGAGTCAGTGGCAATTTGTAGCATCTGAGGTCTAGCCCTGGCACCCGTTTGGCCTCAAAGCTTAACCCAGATCCACTCCAACCCTACCCAGCACCAAGCTTGAATGGCAGAACCGTCATCCCCCATCAGTGAAGCAAGAACCCTCCTCAACCAGTTCCCCTCATGCTGAGTGACTGCAACTGCAATGAGAGCACCCCACAGGAGAGGAATATGCTGCTAGGGTGAGGGAGGGAACCGTCCCTGCCAAGGGGAACATGATATGGGGACCTCGGTCCCCTGCCCTGGCCTCTATGGGTGGATGGACTAGATGGGCCCTAGGAGGGCTTGTCCGTGATCACCCTGCATATTTCCAGCCAGTGGGAGGGGGAGGTTACAGCCTGATAGCATAGCTTGTTTAAAGACAGGCTGGAGAGTTTTGCGGCCGTTGCCATGTGAACGGAGATGATGGGGTTTATCAGATCTTGTGCTGGGGACACACACTGATTACCGGTATGGGCTCAGGAAGGAATCTCCCACCACCACGCATCTGCAGCACTGTGGAATTGACCAGGTGCATTAAGGAGGAAGGAGGCAGGAGGCATGGGGGTGTGTGTGAGATGGTTCCGCTTTCTATGAAGCTGTGGTTCTCCAGTTCTTTCAGTCTCCGGAGACCCAGCTCCCCACTTCCAATTCCCCTCCTCAGCCACCATCTGGATCTCAAAAGAACTGCCAGGAAGGGCTGTCACCACTGATGGTCCAAAGGAGAGGCTGCTCTGATGCCTCGTGTAGTGGCCTCTGCCACAGTAGATGGGCTAATGTTCTGATTTGGTGTGGCAAAGCCCTGTCTTCTCAGAAGCTGAACTCAGAATCAATCTAGCTGTGAATTCCCCTAGGACTGGCGAATTAAAGATGGGTCACAGCTTCTCATCCTCCCCTCAGCTAGTGTAGGATTCTTCCCCTGGATGGTCTGGAGCTTTGCTTAGCAGCCTGAGATGTCCCTGGAGCTGCCCAAGAGAGAAGAGCTCTCTGACGCACAAAGGTCAGGTGGGAGGAGACTCCCTCATTTCACTCAGCCCATTTGCAAAAGACTTCTGATATGGGACAGTCCATGTGAACTGGCACCTTTGGTTTATGCCCAGAGGCTAACAGTTATCCCTCTCCAGCTATCAGTTCCCTACCCTGGGGTCTATGGCTTCCATCAGACTTCTCCTCTGTAGGACTGTACCTCTGAAATGAGTCAGTTGCACATGGAATGGAAGAGACATTTCTAGTGTAACACTGTGCTTCAACACACTCCGCATTTAACAGCAACACACTGCCTGTCTCCCACTCCAACAGCCCAACATGTTTTACAGACGTTAAGTAACTTAGTATTACAATGCTCCTGTTGTGTAGAGAACTGTTATCCTCATTTGCAGCTGCGGAAACTGAGGCAGAGAGAGGTGTTGAGATTTGCCTGAGGTCACACAGTCAGTGGCAAAACCAGGAATAGAACCCAAGAGTCCTACCTCCCAGGCCCCTGCTAACTCACTAGTTCCCACTCCCCACGCAGAGCCAGGAACAGCACCCAGGAGTCCTGAGTCCCAGTTCCGTGCTCTCACCAGAAGACCAGCCCTTTCTTCCCACAAAGAACCTGTTTTGGATGAATCAGAATTGCTCATGAAGCAGACAAACCTCTAGGTTCTTTTTTTCTGCCCATCCACGGTAGGCAGCTCTGCTTTCTAGGCACTATTGTTCTCCCTGTAACCACACAGCCCTGCATTCTCTCCTGGAGAGCTTTCACTGTTTGTTTGCTCCATTTGGTGAGAGCTCTGTATTTTTTGATGGGGTAAAATACCAGAGACTTCAGTTGCACACAGAAGGGGGGGATTCAAAGCCCTCCCCCCACCCAAGAAAAAACAACCTACTGCTTGGCCGTTTTTCCCACTTGCAAGGACACCTGTGAGATTCATAAGAAGCCCTCCCTGATCAAAAAGCTTCTGTCGAAGACAGGCAACAGGTGGCAAAGAGATTGGGCTCTCAGCAATGCGCACATGGTAACCTTTACATGGGAGTGTGTGTGTGAGTGAGACCATCAGAGCCACCAAGCGCCCCTCCCACACACACTTAGCTTTTGCTTTGCTTTTGCTTTCATCTCTGTAACCTCCACTTAGTGGTTCAGCCCTGACTTCGCAGCAGCTCTAATGCCCACAGCTGTCAACAGTACATGTCCCAAGTTATTGTAGCAGCAATTAGAAAGCTCAGTTGAGATCAGGGCCCCATTGCTGCACAGAGACAGAACGAGAGACAGTCCATGCCCCAAAGAGCTCAGAGCCTGAACAGACAAAGGAAGGGAGCATTGTTATCCATCTTTTACAGGTGGGGAACTGGGGCCCAGAGACACGCAAGGACTTGTCCAAGCTCACACAGCGAGTCAGTGGCAAAGCTGAGAATGGAATCTAGATCCGAGTCCCAGCCCAGGGCCTTAACTACAAGGCCGTCCTGCGTCATTCCTTTCTAGTTATTTTCACAGTACGGATATTAACTGTGTTATAGCAAGCGCAGTCCCCGAGAGGGGACTCCCTGCTGAAGGGCACACTCCAGCTGTTTGTTAGGGTAAGCTTTGAATTTCGGCTCTGGTCTGGATTCAGTGTAACACCAAAGCAACCTTTGCTACATCACTCATCTCCGGGGCCACTGCTGAAATCCACAAGCTCACCTCCACTGCTTCTTGCAAGAAGGGGTGTTTGACTATAGACAACAGTGACCAAGGTGGAACCAGCAGAGGCACCAACAATGATTTAAAAAAAATAAAAATAAAAACCAACTGATTTTTCAAAACATATATTGCATTTTTAAAAATTTAAAGTACATATTTTTCCTTTTAAAAATGAACCTATTTAAAATTAAAAATTGAAGTTATAGCAATATATGTTAAGGCCTAAACTGACTGTAATCTATTAAAATAGTTTAAATTAAATAAAACATTTAAATTAAGCAGTACAAGTTTGCTGCTAAAGTTTTAAAGAAAGTCAAACCACTGAAGTGGTGGAAGACACTTGGCTCAGCACCTGCAACCAGAGTTTGCTGAAGTGCTAAATGAGTTTTTGACAGCAGTAGCTTCTTCTACAGGTGCAAAGAGAATATTTTCTTGATTTCAGTTTATTCTAGTTCAGTTCAAGGACTAGTTCATTGAAAGTTAAGAAACCAATTCGGAGTTGAAAAAGGAGGAAAGCTTGTTTACCTTTTTCAAACTATGAATAAAAACTAGATGTTAGAGGATGAGATCTACTGGTTCTAAAATCTCGACGAGACAAGGTGGGTGAGGTAATATCTTTTATTGGACCAACTACTGTTGGTGAGAGACAAGCTTTACATACACTGCATATTAAAATCTTGAAGGACATGTTTACCAGAAGCAGTTAGTTCAACTCATTATCAGATACTTTCTTTGTTCAATAAATCAGTTAGTTTTAAATGCAAAATGTGTTTTGATTAACTTGTTTTTCTTATGTATGTAGCACATTTAAGGTAGTTTTATTTAACTAATTTTTTTTAAAATGCTTCTTTTTGCACATTTTTAATTAAACTCCAATTTCTATCCAAATAGAGCTTGACAAAATTCACAAATAAAAAATCAATCATGTAGAAAATAAATGCATCATTTACCATTTTATAACATTATAAAAAAGTAAACATTAAGAGACTGAATAAATGAATGTTAAGCTCTATAACTGTGTAAATAAATGTGTATAAATATAGTGTATCCTGCTGGTTAGCAAAAAGAAGTTCCAAGTTTAGTGTAAAGCTTATAGTTTCGTGCAAATCAACATGTTTTAATGGTTACCAACCCATGAGAATCAACATCTCTTTAGAACAATAACTAAAAAGTGCAAACCCAAAACAAGATTAAAATAAATTATTTAAATCACTTTGATTTAAATCAATCCACCATAAACCCTGTCCAGAGACCAAAGATGGACTTGTGGTTAAAGTGCTGGATTAGAACTCAGGAGATGTACGTTCAATTCCTAGCTCTACCAAAGGCTTCTGGGGCATAGCTCTGTGCCTCAGTTTCCCCAGGTATAAAATGGGACTATTAATCCTTCCTTTGCATCATCAGAGTGTAAGTTCCAGGGCAGGGATTGTCTGTGCAGTGCCTGGCACTACAGGGCCCCAATTTTAGTCAGGGTCTCTGGGTGTTACCCTAATACAAATATTACATTCTCTTGCTGCAGCTAAATGGCAGCTCCCTGAACATCTGGGATGCAGGATCCCAAGATGGCATCATGTGGCTAAATCGTACCCAGCTATATGTGCAGCTGCACTAGCATGGGCGGGCTCAGCTGCTATTTGCCCAAGGGAAAGCTGCGCGGGTGCACATCAGGGCTTACAGCTGCTTTGCCCGTCTAGTCCAGGGGTTCCAGTAAGCAGGGCAAATCCCCAGGCCTGCATTTTTAGTGCCACCTGACACCCTGTGTCATGGTCCCACCCTAGCCTGCTTCCTCACCTGTTGGTCCTGCAGCTGCCGGATGGTGCTCTGGGCCTTCTGCAGGTTCTCCGTGGCTGAGCTGCACTGCTGCTTCACCACCGCCAACTCTCGCTTGATGATGTAATTCTCTTCGGCCTCCTGCGCGCGGGTGACTTGGCCCTGGCGGGGAGAGGGGGAAGAGGAGAGGGAAAGAAAATGTCAAAGGAAACACCTTCAACATGCTCCATGTGCATCTGCATGGGAATTCTCTCTCTGGGCCTCATGCAGTGGCTGGGATCACAGCCTGGTGGGATCAGATTTACTAGAAAGAAGTGAATTCCCCAAGGGGCCGCCTATGCCTCAGACAGCTCTGTCAGCAGCTGCCCAACCTTCCGCTGCCAATGCTTCAGTGCCAGTTACCCCTTCTGTGTATAAGGCTACCACTTGCCACAGTGTCTTTCAGCTAAAGTATACAGAGATAGGAGTCAGGACTCCTGGGTTCCATTTCTAGCTCTGGGAGAAGAGTGTGATCGAGTGAGATCAGAGGGATGGGACTCAGGACACCTGGATTAGAGTCTCAGATCTTGGAGGGGAGTGCAGTCTAGTGGTGAGAGTGGGGGACCTCTGGGGTTCCACAACTTTGACCTTGGCACAAACGCTTGCCTGCTTTACAAGGAGGCATACAACATATTAACGCTCATCCCTTTTAGACCCGTTTTCATGCACAGGCCAGACAGTGCTTTAGAATAGTGAGTTAATGACATTATCCTTATTTTACAGCTAGGGAAACTGAGGCACAGAAAGGCAGGGGGGAAGTGACTGTTAGTCAGTGGAAAGCCCAGGATTAGAACATAGAGGGGACCTCACGCCTAGCACCCTGTCCTGTCCATTGGGTCACTGATGTGTTTGGACAAAACACCCCCTCCAAATCAGACTGGCCTGTGAACACCCTGCTAGCAAGAGGATGAGTGCCACCAGTGAGCCAGGACTCCTGGGTTCTATTCCCAACGCTGGGAGACAATGTCTCTACTGGTTAGAACAGGGAACTAGGTCACCTGACTTGCTTTTATTGTACTGGGGGGGGCAGCATGGTGTAGTGCTTAGAGCAGAGGGGAGGGATTGAGAATCAGGGGCTCCTGGCTCTCCCACTGACTCTCTGTCACCAGATTGGAGGATCCTCTATTCCAGAGATCCTAAGAATGCACATCAGGCATTGGTGACTTCCTGATGGGTAAGAAATCGAAAGGCCCTAGAATATTGTATTGGGCAGAGGGACTGGTGCAAAACTTGCACAAAAGGTCATTTACCTTGTGCATATGTGCAAATTGCCTCACCCAATGCAGATCATAAACTCTGCATATGCATGTGCATGGGGCCATTTACTTTGCGTGGTCATTTTTGGGTGTGTACACGCTGCCAATGGGAGTCATTTACTCTGCATGTGGGTGGGTGCAGTGCCTAGCGTAATAAGGCACCAATGTGATTGGGCTCCAGGTGCTATGACCATCTAAATGTTAAATTCTCATCATGATGGTGCTGAGAGCTGGCAGTGCCTGCGCCCCTGGTGGATGAGCTCAGTTTCCTCCCTCGAAGCCTCTGTTCTCAGCTCCACACGGTTGCTTTAGCCCTGTCTCTCTGAGGGCAATCGGGTTCTCTAGTGTTCACCAGGGTACAGACACGGGGTCCCCTCTACTTGGTGAAGAGAACCACTGCACTTTTCACCAAGAGTGGGCTCAGTGACAGTCTCTAGCCAACATTTGCCCTCATTGCCCTAGCTACCTCTGTCCACCCCAGAGGTGGCTGTGTTTGCAGAGGAGCTGTATGCAGCTGGCATGAGAAATACTTTGAAATGTAAAGCATTAGTACTAACGAGATGACCGCTACGTTACACCTTATCACACCAGCTCAACAAATGATGCCAGCCTTCATGCCCCACGTCTCCTCCCACTCCCATCTCTGTATGCAGCAGACCCTCCAGCCTGGTTCACCTACCCACTGCCCCTTCTCCTGGTTCAAACCTCTCCTCACATGTGACATGGGTGTGTGGGACATGCAGGAAGGGGTTAAACCTCTTCTCTGGCCACAATGAAGGAAGCTGGTCTGCCAGGGTAAGGAGATGTGAGCTGTGGCTTGCTAAGCTGATAGGAGGAGGTACTGATAGCTGGGCCTCTGTGACGTTATTGACATGAACTGGGACCATATAGATCATTGTTGCAACCAAAGTCCTGTAATGGCACCAAATCTTGTATAAAAGGGGTCAAATAGGGTGTCTAAGACAAGGTTATGGTTTGCTGGTTATCTGTATATGTGTATCATTTTTATAGTTGAAGTTATGAATATTGGATCTATACTGTCTGTATTTCAAACTTCTGCTATGCCTCTGGGTGACACCCCAGCCAAGTTGGTGTCACCTCTGCCTAGCCTGCTTGATGGCCCATTAAGGACCATCAGCTACACAATTGACCCATTGAGAGAAGGCAGATACACCGTGTGACTCAGCAATGTATGCAGGGACTTGCCCATGTGACTCCAAACTCCATTTTGCTATAATTTTCCACAGTAAGAACAAAGAGGTGTTCTTACACCTGGAAAAGACTATAAAAGGCTGATACCTCATCTCCATCTTGTCTTCAATCCTGCTTCTTACCTCTGGAGGGACTTTGCTACAAACTGAACTCTGAACAAAGGACTGATGACCCATCCCAGTGGGGGATGTACTCCAGAGACTTGATTTTGAACTTGCAGTTTATTCTATCACTGCTACAAGCCTGAACCAAGAACTTTGCCATTACCGTATGTAATTGATTCCATGTAACCAATTCTAGCTCTCATCTGTATCTTTTTCCTTTTATGAATAAACCTTTAGATTTTAGATTCTAAAGGATTGGCAACAGTGTGATTTGTGGGTAAGATTTGATTTGTATATTGACCCGGGTCTGGGGCTTGGTCCTATGGGATCAGGAGAACCTTTTTTCTTTTACTGGGGTATTGGTTTTCATAACCATTTGTCCCCATAATGAGTGGCATTGGTGAGTGTCTAACGGAATTGCTTGGGTGACTTGTGGTTAGCCAGTGGGGTGAGACCAAAGTCCTCTTTGTCTGGCTGGTTTGGTTTGCCTTAGAGGTGGAAAAACCCCAGCCTTGGGCTGTAACTGCCCTGCTTTAAGCAATTTGTCCTGAACTGGCACTTTCAGTTGGGTTCTGCCAGAACCAGCATCGTTACAGCCTCCCAGGTGAGGGAAGCCATAGTGGTCTCCTCCAGCAGAGGAGACTCCTGAGCAAGCCCTGGCTTAGGCAGAGGACTTGGCATTGAGGAATGCACTGGGGCTGAGGGCTGTAATTCAAGAGTCATTCTGGTTGGGTTTGTTTAGTTTCATTGAGAGACACTGCCCAGGAAAACTGCCCTGGGACTTTTATCTTCCTCTAGCCAAGAGTCACACTTTTCATGATCTGACTTAAAGAGTCCATGACCCTCCCTTCACCCCCACAAGGGTGGCCCAGTGGTCTCGTGACAGACTCCCCACTGCTGTGCTACCCCTGAAGAGGGAGAGTTCTTAGCTAAGAAGAGCTGATGGGGCTGACTCTGCTGAACACGGTGCTGGCAGCATGAAGCGAGCACCCTCAGTGGTGTAAAGGGGCGCTGGAGTAAATGAGAATGTGGCCCTAGTTGAGGCTGGCTGTACACAACCAAAATTGAGGGGGATCACTACAGCAAGCCCCTTTCTCCCCCACCCACCCCCAGGCTTAGGAGGAGTTCTCTGTAAATACCCACAAAGCCACTGTCCTCCTTCAAACACTCCTTTGCCACAATTCTACAAAACCCTTGACACTGGGGAGACTGCTGGTGTGCTGAGCCCACTGCCTATCAGGCTGTCCAGTACTGTCTCCCTGTTTCCTTGTACTGCTTTGTTGGCTGGTATTCATCTGCTGGCTCTTATTTAGATCTGAAGTCCCCAAACTCCGGGCTGTTCCCCGTTAGGGGAGCACGGAGGAATGTTCGTAGGGGCAAGGCGGGCCAGGCCAGCCTCCACAGGGGGCAAGGAGGGAGCGCCACCCAGCCCTGCTCCCAGCACCATGTCTGCCCCTGACATGGCTCCATCCCCAGCTGTGGCTCTGCTCCCAGCCCAACTCCTGGCCACAACTCTGGCCTCAGACCTACTCCTAGCTGTAGCCCCAGCCCCATCCCCCTTACTCTGTCTGCTTCCCCCTCCCCCCAGAGCCGCAGCCCTGCTCCTGGCCCTGGAGGGGCAGTGGGGGATGGACAGGGGGAAGGAGGGGCCTGACTCAAAAGTTTGGGGACCACTGTCTTAAATGGGGAGCTCTTTGGGAGAGGGACCATCATTCTGCTGGGTGTTTGTACAGCAATTAGCACAATGAGGGTCTGAGCCATGACTGGGGTTCCAAGGTGTTACAATAATACAAATAAATCAATGTAGCTGCACCAGCACAACCACTAATGGTATGCAGCACTGGTGCTAACACAGGCGTTAATTACCAGATTAAGGTGCACTGCATCACAACAGAGGTGTGCAGTGGTTTAATTACAGCAGTTTAGTTACACAAGGGTGAATTTCTAGTTATTCCTGCCTTGTCCTTCCTGTGACTTTGCTTTCTCGCTTCAGTTTGCATCTTCTACAGCACTAAGCGAATGGTTGGCACTTAAAGAATAGCATGACGAACTCAAAGCCCTCAACCCCTGCTCCCAGAAGAGGAATGCACACCAGTGTGAACACTGGCCTCAGTATCCTCAGTTTAACTAAAACCACTTCAGTTAAATCAGTGCAAACCTGTTATGTAGCCACTCATAAAACGTAACTCAAACCCAATTTGTCAATATAGGTTAAAACAGGAAAAAACTGACTTAAGCTAAGTTGATACAAACCAGGTTTACATACATTTAAGTGCCTGCCCGGGGGTTTGCACTGGTTTAGCATCACCCCTTGAGTAAAGCCAGTGTGGAGACTAAGCTGTAGTAGTTTAGCTTCGTAGCTTTGCCTTTTGCAACATACTTAATGCACAGAAGTGGCTGTGCTAAACCCACTGCTACTTTTAATGTTAGCGTGATCTAGTGGCTCTCACTCACAGCCTCCATAGAAGCAGCAAAGCTGGGAGCTGCAATATAATCAGGAAGTTGGCCTCAGAAGCCTCATGCTGTTAGCCAGTGGCTTCCATTGCCCCACCTTAGTCCGTTTTGCACTGAATACCCTGGCCCAATGTTTAGATGGCAATGCAGACACCCCTAGTGACTGCAGGTGGGGATCGCGGTGGGAGGTGGGCATTTCCAACCCTGAATTTGTTTTGATTGAAGTGAGGCATAGCTGGGTCCATCCCATCTTCTAGTTCTAGGAGTCAGGGGCAATGGGTATCAAAGTAAGAGTCTTCCCCCACCCTCGTCGCACAGCATTGTGGGTCTCCTCTTCATCACACTGCTCCAAGGACTGCTATTAACTAGAGTGGACTAGGACAGAGAGTAAAATAAGGCTCATTGCTCCTTCACGTAGAAGGCAGGGGAGAAGGGTGATAATGCCACGCAAGGGCTGCTTAGAGAGTTAGGAGCTGTATACTGCACACACAAGAGTTGAGCCACCTTGCATAAGAACAGCCACACTGGGTCAGACCAAAGGTCCATCTAGCCCAGTACCCTGTCTTCTGACAGTGGCCAATGCCAGGTGCCCCACAGGGAACGAACAGAACAGATGATCATCAAGTGAGCCATCCCGTTGCCCATTTCCAGCTTCTGGCAAACAGAGGCTAGTGACACCATCCCTGCCCATCTTGGCTAATAGCCATTGATGGACCTTTCCTCCATTAACTTACTTACCAAAGGCTGACTGTGTATTGTGTGAAGAAATATTTCCTTGTGTTTGTTTTAAATCTGGTGCTTATTCATTTCATTTGGTAACCCCTAGTTCTTATGTTATGAAACATAAATAACACTTCCTTATTTATTTTCTCCACACCAGTCATGAATTTATAGACCTCTATCATATCCTCCCTTAGTTATCTCTTAAAGTCCCAGTGTGATTAACTGAAGCTGTTCCATACCCCTAATTGTTTTTGTTGCCCTTTTCTGTACCTTTTCCAATTCCAATATATCTTGTTTTGAGATGGGGCAACCACATCTGCACACAGTATTCAAGATGGGGGCGTACCATGGATGTATATAGAGGTAATTTGAGACAGAACCACCTGCCCCTGCAGGGCACTTTAGATCTTCCTGCACTAGTGGCATAGTTACAGTGGTAAGTCCTGCAGGAACCACAGTTATAGCAGGGACCCGCTTTGCTCAGGCACTCCCCACTCCCACCCTTGTGTCCCAGTGGTTAAAGAGACCCTAATATGCTTTACAGCAGCTGGACATTTCTAGAATCCTCTAGCCAGGTGTAGCAGATGGTGCTGTCTATATACTGCCCTCCCACACCCCACGCTGGCTCCTGCCTGATGTGGAGGGGCCAGCTCTGGGGCTGTCAGAATGACCTTCTCTGCCCTATTCAATGCTTGGCTGAAGACTGCCAACATGCATAACTTACAGTGTGGTGTCAGTTAAGCAGCAAGAATGGTCTTGCGGCTGAAGACTCAGGAGGTCTGAGTGCCAGTTCCCACTCTAGCCCCACGCTTGCTGTGGAACCCTGGGCAAGTCACTTCAAGTTTCCCAGCTGCAAAACAAGGATAGGATTTGCCTGCCTTATCTAGTCAGGCTGTAATAATTTTCGTAGCGGGGCCACTCCCTGAATGTCTGCCTCAAGGGCCAGATCCTCAGCTAGTATAAACTGAAAGCGCTCTAGTGAAGTCAAACACACCATGCCAATTTACACCCACTGGCCCTTTTATTTGAATAGAGCTTTGCTGATTTATAGCAACTGAGGCTCTGGCCCCAAAAATTCTTTCAAGTTTGTGTTTCAGAGATCTTTGGTGGGAGAAGGGACTTCTTAAGCTTTGTGATAAAGGAAGGATTCACTTGTAACCCTTTGAATCTGGCGTGGGAGTGCTGCTCTAACCCTGCATAAAAAGATGTGGAGCAAATGCAAGTCACACACAGAGTGGGTGCAGCTGTTTTGTTTCTAGATTGAAAGGTAAAACCAAGAAAAGAGAGATGAAAATAAAAGGTTTTACAGTACCTGGATCAGTCTATCTGCCAAGGCAGCACTCTCCTAGTGGAGATCCAGACAGGGAAGGAAAGATGAAGAAGGAAAGAAAGAAAAAAAAGAAAAAAAAAAAGACACGACAATAACAAGGTCATTGCAGATGCGTTCCAACCACAGCTAGAAGCACACAGTACAGCAAGACTTAGCAGCAGGAGGAGGAGAACCCAGCAGAGCCCAGTGAGATAAGTGCACCCAAGAAGCGAAGTCTTCCAGATCAGCTAAGGCGGGGGGGTCCAAACTTTTTCACTCGACTACCTTTTGTTGTAAACAGTGGCAGCCTGCCAGAAGCCACCCCAAATCTGTATGGGAATTTGTCCAACAAGTGTCTCCCTCGATAGAAGGCTATTGCTCGTTGTGTTCACTAGCAATAAAGCTGCCATTGATTAGCTGGGTCTGAACCCTTCAGTTCCAGAGGGATAGAGAGCTGCTATGACAGACTTTAGGGCCATATGCTGCCTGCAGACCTTGAAGATGTTCTCAGTGATGCCCTACAAGATCGTAGTAATTAGCAATGGAAAAATCCATGAGAGCCAGAGTCCTTACCAGCTGGAAAAATAATACTAAATACTTGAGCTTGGCAAGTGCTGTCAGAGAGAGGACCTAGCCTCTAGGGCCTGATTTTACAGAGGTGCCAAACACACACATTTACCCGCGCAGGTGGATGGGAGCTGCAGGTGCTCAGCACCTCTGAAGCTCAGGACTACAGTGCTAGAGTGCAGGACAGCGGTGCGGATAGGCTAGTAGATGACCCTTGGTCATGCATGGGGCCAGGAGGCCGTAGGGTAATCAGGGATTCTCTCTGGTTCTGTAGATTTTCCTTTTAAGCTTTATTTAAATCTATTTTGTAAGTTTTTTTACACAAGAACTAAGCAGTTTGAAGTATTTCACAGTGTGAGGCTGAGGTACAAAACACAACGGCAGGGCAATCAAATCAATTGCAGGCCAAGTAAATAAGTTTTAAAAGCCACACTAAAGTATGGTCAATGCCACATGGGAAAAGAAATCAGGCACTCTGCTCAGTTCCAGAGATACCCTTTTACAAGTGACCTCAGCATATCTTCAGGACTTGGGCTCTATACATTTTATTCTGCAGCTGAAGATTTAAAAAAACAAAAACAAAAAAAACACAATCTAAGCATCAGTTCAGTGACCTGGCAAGTAAGATTTAAAGTGCTTTATCATCTCATCCAGCTTGCAAAACGTTTGAACACAAAAACTTCACCCTGAACATATGTCTAGTCCCTGCCCTTTGACCCAGCTCCAAAGCCTTCCTTTAGGAGCCATCACTATTGTCCACAGTGCATTAGACTGACATGCTAGGCAGGGGTGTGAGCTTATGCTGCTGCCTACATGGCCTGGCCTAATGGTTGCCTTTCCTGGGCATGTTGATAGTGAGCTGGGACAGGCGGCTGTGCAAGGCCTCGTTTTTGGAAGCCAAGCTAGTCTGGAAGTGGAGGAGGTGGATTCGCACACGGCCCGGCACGCCTCTCACCTTCTCCAGGGTCTCAATCCGCTGCTTCAGGAGGCGGTTCTCAGTCCGGAGCCTCTGCAGAGGAAGAAGCGAGACATCAACAGGAGCTTCCTGTGCGCAAGCCTGGCCTTATTAAATAGGTTGGGTCTGCCCTCTACTGGGAAGAGACTGAAATCACAGCAAGTGATGGACCAGAGACCTAGAGAGAACTTCTGGGGTGCAGAAAACCCTTTGCCAGTGCTTTGGGGTAAGTTCTAAATTCAGCCATAAGAATGAAGCAGGAGTAATCTCTTACATTTACATAGTGCCTTTCATTCCCTAGGAACCCAGACAGTATATATAGGGATCCCCTCGGTCATCTCTGAAGTGCAGCTGTCTCTGGGGTGGAACATGGCAGCTGTTTAACAGCAAGCAGCACCACTGCACAAAACATGAAGGGGACATCTGACTGAAGTTGCTGGGGGAATTTCAGTACCCAAGTGCAGTTAGTTACACAAATGTGAAAGGCCAGATGGGAGAGGGGGCATCTGTGTTATGCTTATAAGAAGCACATGGGATCTTTTTCAGGGGAAAAGGTCTATAAAGCTGTAATCTCTGTCCCTACAGGTCTAACTTTGGATAACGGTGAGCACCGATAAGAAGCATTAGAGGCAGTGATCTGATGAGCTCTCAGAGTTAAACTAAGGTGGCTCCCATAACCTTTCCCTCTGTGTGCTGCTGTGATACAGACAACACTAGAGCAAGGAGGGCATGGAGCAAAGAAAGGACTTACTTTGATCTCAATCTGCTCCTCCATCTCTTTGTTTTTGATTGCAGCATACTCCTTCTCCAGCCTGAGACAGACATGAAAGCCAGGTTGGATCAAACCTGTTTCAGACCCACATCCCCCTTCCCCCCAGCAGAGTGCTCAGGGTCAGTGGGTACACCTGCAAAGGACAGGAGCTAACAATCTAGGCTAACACCACACCTCCCCTGCAGTGCCTTGTGCTGAGGCCCATGCAGCAACAAGCCATACATACTGAAGCTTCTGGGCATGATGGGGCAAATTAGTGACCCTGGATTGGGGGTTTTACATATATGCTGATTTCTACAAACAAACACTGCCTCACCCAAGTATTATATTTTTAAGTCCCCTAGCTGCAGGGTGGAGGTCTTACACACTCGTAATCAACTTAAAGACCTACCACTGACACACTCCGCTCCTCAGCTCCTACTGCTTGCTCCTCAGTTGGAGCCACAATCCCAGAGAACATGGCATCCAGATCAGCTGATGAGCAGCACAGTGGGCGGCCACAGGCCGAGGATCAGGATTTGTGGTGAGGAGTGAGCAGCAGCACAAGAGGAACAGAGAGTTTGTGCGCCTAGGAGTGTCCCCAATACCATTCCTTAAACTCACCTCTCCAAGCAATCCTCCCCTGCCCCCGATTGAACCCTTTGGCTAGGTTTCATGGTTCTGCTGTTGGATAACAATCTGTCTCTCAGTACTGTGTGCTCCCAAAGGGATTCTCCTTTCTGTCCCATCTTTTGGGGAAGGGGACAGTTTTGCTCACTACACAGTCCCGTCAGAGCTGGGGAGACCCAGCCTGACTGAAGGGCACTAGTCATTCAGGCAATTTACAATAAGGCAGACCAGCTACTGTAGGCTACCACGGGGGTAGGAAGTAACTAGTCCCTTAACTGAACTACAAGAAAAATTGGAATAGGCCAATTTTGCCTGATCTTTATCTTTCCATCTTCTGCACCCTCCTTCGTACCAAGTGTCAGGATGACTGTCCCCACTTAAGAGATTCAAATTGCAGGTTTCTATCTTCCAGGAGAGGAAGACAGGTGGTCATAGCATCCCCTGCTTGCATAATGGGAGATGGAAGTTTGGGGCAGGAGCTATACCCACTTCCTTGGATACACAAAATGCCCCCCAACTCCTAACAAAGCCAGAGTCCCTGCCAAGGCCAAGCAGCTCTGTTGCCATCAGCCTGCCTTGTCTCTACAGTGCGGGAAAGCTTTCATGGCCTCCCACTAGCCCATCAGACCTGCTGTCAGAGAAGGCAGTAATTCCCTTGTTATTAGTGAGTCCTCCCGCACAGCACTCACTCATCTCTTCTCTATTTTCACTGCTGCTTGCTGTGCGGCTCTAATGACTATCTAGAAGAGCCCGCAATGCGCACTCCCTTTCCCTGTCCTCCTGCTTAAGTCTAGTGCAGGATCCTCGAAACAGCATAGACCAGGGAGGGATTTTTCTGCCAGTCCCCTGTCTAGGATCTTTCACAGGGTGAGGGAGCAAACTTACCTCTTCATTTTCTTGGGGTTGTATTTGACCTGATATGCCTTCAGGATCAACTTGTCCGGGCAACTGTCGAACTGATGAGGAATCACCTTCTGGAAATACTGTGGGAAGGGAGCAGAGGGCAGGATGCATTTCTCTGAGTCCCTTTTGAGCACTCAAATTCTACCCACTCTCCCCAAATCTCCTCCCATCCTCTTCATTCAGTACTTGCTTCCACTCTCAAGCCAGAGCAGACAGCCCAGGAACTTGCCTTCCCTGTGCTACCTGGGCTGTAGTGGTTTCTGACCTTCTTGAGCAATCACTAGAAGTCTCTTACTAGTGATTAGTTCCTTGGGGTTTCAGACCTGAGTGTTTCAAGTGCACCTGTGGAATGTGGGACTCTTCCTGAGCAGCACTTGGGTATGTTCAGTATCTGGAAAGTCTCCAAAGTTCCAGCTTCAGCAGCCAGGGAAAAGTGCAGGGAGCACAGCTGCATGAGAAGAAGCTGGATGTCTGGAGTCAGTAAGGAGGGGCGGGGGGGAAGAGATAAAAACAGGAGGGTATTTCTAGGAATTCTGGAGGGGATTACACCCCTTCCCCCATTTATGGCCCAGGATCATGGACAGGCTCCCAGGGCAGCACGGACAATGCACCACTCTTGGCATTTTTATAGTTCTTATCTTAACATCAGAGGGGTGAGTTAGGGGAAACTGAGGCACAGGCCGCTGACATGACTTGTAGGATCCGAGCTCCTGCACAAGGCAGGCACAGGAGCTTATCTAATACTGTCAGCTCCAAACACACAGAGGATGTTCATGTGTTTGGTCTTGGGACATCTCAAATCCAACAGAATAACTGAAAGTTATGCCTCATAGTGCCCAGGCTGCAGGGGGACTGAAAGGAAAATTACTCTGCAGTCTAAGTAGGCCTGAAAGCGCTTCTTCACCTTCTGGCTGGTGCATGACATGGACAGCACAGCGAGTTAGAGCTGTAACTGCTGTTGGGCCAGGCTCACAAAGCCCAATTGTACTGAACACAGTAATGCATTCTCTTGTGATGCAATTGTTCTATTCGCCTTTCCCACCAACTGCTTGGACTCAGCAGTGGGTCCCACGCAGCCAAGAGGTTGGTACTGCATCATCTGCAGTCTAAGCAGAACAAGAGTCACAGGGCTGTAAGATTAACCCTGTGCATGGCACTGCGGGGATAAATCTTACACATTGCAGGCAACTATTTCACCGTTTGGAGAGTGAGAATATCACTGGGGATTCTTTCCCATCTCACCTTTGACACTGTGCCTGAGGAAAAAGGAAACCGCCTGGAGAAGTTGCTTAAACTCACTTTTCCCAAAGATCTGGACTCAGGTTCTGGGCTAGACTGGGACTAGAGGGCGGCAGGATGTAAGAGAGGCTGCTCAGACTCCTGGCCCACTGAGTTTCCGAAGCATGGCAGGATGAGCCTCTTCCAGGCTGGAAGCACACCCGTGTTACACAGAGCAGTGTCACCCCACAAGAGCTCCAGGCCACTCTGCGCTGATGCATGGGCCAGTCACTAGGAAATGGGCTGACCTGGGGAGTTATACAGGGCACCTTCTACTTATACACTGGGCATGGCCAGCCAATCAGAGCTCAACAGGATTATGGGTAGGGCCCTACCAAATTCCCGGCCATGAAAAATGTGACAGACTGAAATCTGGCTCCCCTCATGCAATCTGGTCTTGTGTGCTTTTAACCTGCACTATACAGATTTCACTGAGGAGAAATTGGGGGTCCTGACCCAAAAGGGAGTTGCAGGGGCATTGCAAGGTTATTTTAGGAGGGGGCATGTCATGTTATTGCCCTTACTTCTGCACTGCTTTCAGAGCTGGGCAGCTGGAGAGTGACAGCTGTTGGCCAAGCACCCAGCTCTGAAGGCAGCCCCCCCGCCAGCAGCAGCATGGAAGTAAGGGTGGCAATACCATATCATGTCACCCTTACTTCCTGGCCAGCAGCCAGCGCTCTCCAGCTCGGAAGGCAGTGCTGCCACCAGCAGTAGCGCAGGAGTCAGGGTAGCAGTATCACAACCCCCCCCGTACTATAACCTTGCAACCCCCCTCCACAACTCCTTTTTGTGTCAGGACCCTTACAATTACAACACCGTGAAATTTCAGATTTAAATAGCTGAAATCATGAAATTTACGATTTCTAAAATCCTATGACCGTGAAATTGACCAAAATGGACCGTGAATTTGGTGGGGCTCTTTCTACCACAACTGCATGGCTGAAGTATAAATCCCTCCCTAGAGGGCAGTTTGAGTGCAATGCGGAGCTGCTCTGACCTGCGACATCCCCTCCATATCCAGCTGCATCAGCTCTGCCTGGTTGAACTGCAGGAGGGCCATCCCCACACGGAAGACGATCTCCAGCCCCTATGGCAAAGTACAGAGAAGTTTCAGCCCCTGACACAAGGCTCATGTGGCATTTGAGAGTGCAATAAAAATTAGGTGCCCAAGCTCTGAGATGCAGAGAGGAGGAGGAGGACAGGCAAAGGCACCCAAGGCCTGATTCTCATTTACAACCGGGCCCGGACATCACTCTGGCAATAAAAAGAGCCTTAAAGTAAATGTAATTTATGCCCACACTAAGCTCCCTTTACTCTGCCAAAGCAATGATGATACAGGAACTTCACTGCCAGAGCCACATAGAGGGGCCTTTAGCATAACTGGGAATTAGGCCCTGAATTTCTAGTGGGTCACACAAAAGCCTCACTGGGGGAAAATTGTGTCAGTTTCCTTAGGATCAGCTACAAGTTAAAGCTTACATCTCAAATCTGCACATACTGTGTGGGGAACCCAAACTCTGACCAGCTCAATGGTCCCTAAAGGCAACTTGCCAGGCTCAGGGAGGGCAAACAACTAACTTGCGGAAAATGGGAATATGCAAATACCTCATCCTGAGTGCAGGTCTGGTCAGCCAGACCTAGGGTGACCAGATGTCCCCATTTTGTAGGGACAGTCCCAAATTTGGGGTCTTTTTCTTATATAAACTCCTATTACCCCCCACCCTTGTCCTGATTTTTCACATTTGCTGTCTGGTCACCCTAGCAAGACTCCTCAGCTCAAGAAGCCTGACTAGGACTTATCTCCCCACAACTCCATGTGTTGCAGTTTGGCCACCGCTAGCATAGAAATGACTCCAATTTACACACGCAACAGCTAGCCATACACATATGGCCCAAGGATACTTCAGCCAATAGGGCCAGACTCAGTGAAGTGCAGTATAGGGCTCCTGCCACTAAGCTGTTCCCCTTGTTGGTCCATCAGGGCTAATCATTGCTGATTTTCAGTGTAATCTCATCTAGTCGCCCAGGAACAAAAGAGATTCAATGGGAGTCTGGGGTGCTCAGGGTCATTGGAAAAAAGAAAATCAGGACACAGGTTTTTAAACATGTTAAGCACTGTGTAGCAGGGAAACCCCTTTCTTATTTTACAAGGCAGCCTAAGCAAGATCTAATGAGGTTCTTCTATTCAAGCAGAAAATGCAGCTGTGTCTTTTTAAAATGATTTATCTTGTTCTTAATCCCTCCCAGATGTTGGCATCGTTGCCTTTGAACACTGCACTGAGAAAAGCAATATCAGAAATCCCTGTGAGCCCATGCTCATGCCCCCAGTCGTCCTGGAATAAAGCACTTTACCTCATACATGAAGATATCAAACACTCTGGTGGCAACAGGCAAAGGGAAGGTCGTGAGGAAGAGGGTGAGAAACCAGGATGACGAGTACATGGAGGTGAGGAAACTCTGGGAGCGGAAGTGGATGTTCAGCTCAGGCAGCTGCTCCTAAATATGAGAAAGACACAGCAGATATTTTACTACTGCTGATAATTACAGCCAACTGGGTCCCACCATCCCCTCTGGGATATGGGAGTCTCTTGGCCAGAGGAGGCTCTCAACTATTAGAGCTAAGGACTCCATTGCAGGAACCAATTCCATTAGCAGCCCCGGTCTTCTCTAACACTCCCAGGGGAATCTGGAAAGGAGCCAGACTTCTCCAGCCTGGATTCACAGACCATTATGTGCACAAAGAAACCACTGGCCAGTTCCCCATACTTAGCCTGCTACTACTCTGGATCACATGGCCTCATTGTCTAAGCTACTATCACTCTGGTCTCCTCACTGTATTTACCTGCAGCATGTACTCAAACTGGTAGATGCAGAGGCCCAGCTCAGCCATGCTTGGTTTGAATAGCTCTCGTAATCGATATTCCTGCATCAGTCGCACAAACACACAGAAAGCCTCTTCTTCCGGCATCTACAGGTTCAAAACGAGACAAATCCCACATTAGTCTCGCAACAGAACCCGGCACAGAACCACCCCAGAACGATGCTCTAACATAGATCAGACAAACACTTGTTACGAGAGGTGGAGCAGCTTTACGTAGAACAATGCGTTGCATTTGGTTTTGATTCCTGACACTTCTGGGCAGCGATCACGTGGAAACAGCAGGAAAATAGCTTGGCCAGCGACTGCTTACATAAAACACATTCCCAGTGGAGAATGTAATCCCACTCACATACTGACTAGTACCTTACCATGCTGGGCCCTCTTCTCCCCAGTAGGTCTACACTGATTTTGTGTGTCATTTGTACAAAGCATACAGTAAATTTATGCTGGACTTTACAAACAGATTAGTCTGATCCAGAGAGGTTCTAAAAAGGTGAAGGGGAGGCCCAATGACTTTTCTCCACTCACCCCCTTTCATTCCAATTTTAGGGATCACTAGTGTGAGATAAGGGTCAAAACAAGCACAGAGGAAACAAAGGAATATTCAAAACATTTGCCAAGTGGTTTGCTGATTATGAGAGGAAGCATCTAAATTCCTGGCTAGATGCATTAAGTGTGTTGATTCACCTGTGAAGTGTTTCAGAGGCATTTCCAGCAGGGCTTCATGACAAAACAAGTACTGTACTTAGCTTTTCTTCTTTAAAAGTCCTTCCTTAAAACCCTCCACGGCATGTGCTTCACAGAGTGAGGTGGTGGATTTGGGCTTTTAAACAGGCTTTGCTCTGTTACACAAATGCAGGAAGGATGCCATATTTTATGCTCAATGTCAATGGAAAATTCCTGTTCCCTAAAAAAGGCACTCTGGCACCTGAGAGAGGACACTTTCCAGAAATGGCAGAGAACTAGAAACGAGTCAGCACAGCTCAAGCTGGCTGCATTCACAGTCCAGAAGGTCACTAACTCTGGTCCCAGGGTTTGCATTTGTACTGACAGTGCAGTAAGCAGCAGGGGTCCTTTGAGTGAGCCATTAAACTAAGTCCCTTCTGCCAAGTCTTGGGGGGAGAAGTTAAAGATCCTGTGGCATTTCCACAGCATTTAATTGAATTGGGAAGAGCTTTGGGGTAGCCACTTTGCTGGGACAGGTGCTGCATAATCTCATGCTATATGATCTCCACTCACACCAACCTGCATTAGCAGCAATCCCACGATGAATGCGCTGCCCTGACAATATCCAACCTCACGGTCCACTAGGGAATAGGCCTGGAAGAGAGAGTGCTTAAGTGTGACACAGGCAGGGATGCGGTCTCTAGAGTCCTGCAGGGGAGCTAAAGAGCTCTGACGGAACATACTGAGACAAGCGAGAATTACTTAGAATAGAGAACATAAGGGCAAGGAGTAAGGCGACAAAACCAAGGGTCATGGGGGTTGGAGGCCAGAGGAAGGAACTTGGGAAAGGATGCTGCTTTTTAGGACCAGGAAGTAACTTAAGTGTTTCTATGCAGCGCGCCCTGCCCCCCCGCCCACAGACATGCAGAGAATTGTATCTCAGATTAAACTGCCTGCCTACAATGTACTCTCCTGTGCCCAGGGATTGCAGCCAGCAAACGTAGTGCTTTAAATACCATAAAGCTGCATTAACTGTCTATAGCCGGGTCTGGTAAGAAACAGAACTTATATCAACATCCAGTTACTGTCAGAAAAGCAACTGGGTAGAAAGAGTGCACTTGCCAAACACACATGGGACATTTAACAGATTCTAATATGCCTCCACTGCAGCCATATGTACACCTCTACCCCCATATAACGCGACCCGATATAACACCAGTTCGGATAGAACGCGGTAAAGCAGCACTCGGGGGGGGGGGGGGGCTGCGCGCTCTGCAAGTTCAAAGCAAGTTCGATATAACACTTTCACCTATAACACGGTAAGATCTTTTGGCTCCCGAGGACAGTATTTTATTGGGGCAGAGGTGTATTCTAATGAGAGTCCAGCCACAGAACCATAGCACAAACAGCTCTCTCTCTCGCTCTCTGCAGGTGCATAAGAATTGATTTCTTGGAATGTAATGAAGTTATCACTACAAATTTAAATTAAATCCACAGAAAACTTCAATGGAAGGGAGGGGACAATCTATGCCTTTCCCACAACAGTTATTCAAAGACATGAGAAAAACTAAATAGAAAAGAACAAACAAGCTGAAGGCCATAATCAAAGATTAGGTCCCATTAACATTTAAAGGATTCCGTTCTCTCCTTAAGCCAGGCCCCTCACAGCCACTGATGAGAACGAGGAGTTATGTCCCAGTAAGGGAAGAAACCTGGCTGCATAGCAAAGCAGCTCAAAGTCAGATTCTCAACCTGAAAGCTGAAGAGAATTGCTGTGAAATGCACATGGAGACAAAGCTTTATATTACTAGCCTATCTAAGCTGCCCCGGGTAATGGTCAGTACGTTTGTGACACCACTAATGCATGGCAGCCTCTGGGAGGTAGGGCTGAAAAAAAAATGGCTACTAAAGGACAGAAAGAAGAGTGGTGCATTATAAATGTGAGATGCTGTATTTACTGTCCCTCAAGGGCTCCCAGATCACAACTGCTCAATTCCCAGCACTAAGTTTATTAAGATTTCTGTAACCACCAGTGCTGGCAAACTCTCACTGGGAGGTGACGTTCAAGTGGGCTCTCCCTGCCTCCACCCTTGGCCCCAGTAACAGAGATTTTACAGTTGGAATTTACCAAATAATACTGTTCAGGCATGAGGCAGAATCCAGCTTGTTCTCCCATAGCTGGATTGGCTCCTTCAGGACTCTGCTGTTTCCACAGAAGTCTCAGATTTGTGTCAAGGCCACAGGAAGTGAGTTTGTGGGCTCAATTGGTTTGTCGTAGACTACCATGCACCCACAAACCATCACTGCAATTGACCTTCTGATTGGGAGCCTCAGAGACAACTATGGGCTATGGAGACTGGATGATCCTGAAGTCCCTCGAGAGTCCTTCTAGAACAAGGCAGCATATTGGCAGGGGAAGTTTGTATGGTGGCTGCCCATGGGCCGTACCCGTTCTTGGTGAGATAATATCTAGCTCTTCTTTTCATCATAGATCTCAAAGTGCTTTAGAAGACTTCAAACTCCAACACCTTTACATTCCAGAGGAATGGATGTGCTTTCATCCATTATTTAATAATTGAGACACTTTACTGATGTGCCACCAAAACCATAATTTCACCAGAGAAAACTGAAGAGCGTTAAACCACTGTATACAGCCCTCCACTGTATTTATGCAACAAGAGATAAGAACTGACACCCAGGCTGTGGCAAAGGTCCTGAGATTGCAATGAGAAACATATTAAAAGGGAAATTGCCTCTCATTTCTCAGGTGTTTTATTAGCCCCCTCTTTCTAAGCCCATTTTCCTTATCTGAATGTCTTTCATACTGTGTCTTTAACAGGCAAAAACACACACAGGGTTTTAAGGGGAAAAACATGCTGCAGTGATTTGCAGTCGATAGGGTGTTTTCATTTAATTCGCCTTCACAGCTAGAAGTACAACTTGATATACATGGTCCCTTCTTACACGATCTCCCTAAGTCAGATGAAACTGACCAGTTACCCAGGTTCCTGTTAGGCCTGCAAGACCCATAAAGTTACAGCAGAGCCAGCTGGATACAAGTCTTCCTCATCCTGTCAGACATCATCATTGGGGAGGATATGAGGGGTTGGAGGAAGAGAGTTCCCTGGCTGAAGTAGTCACTACCTTCTCACTGATGGGTCAGGACACTATGAAAATGATGGGGAAGACAGATGGAGGATACTCTCTGGAGAACGCTCTGTAGCCCAGTCCTCTTGAAGTATTCAGTGATACCGGCCCTCCAACATCTTTGATACACAGTCAATACAGGCTTTACACAAGAGAACCTCTCCAACCCCTTATTCTGTACATACCCACAGGTTTAATCTTCCCAAATCCTTCAGATAGTGTCCCCTTCCTGGTGTTACTCCTCTAAGCATTCCCTTAGCAAGCAGCCCTTTCTCTGGTGCTGTCTCTCCCTCCTCCTGACTAGGAAGTACCTGTATTTTTTAGGGCCCAGACTCCTCTGACTCCCAGCATGCTTTGCTAAAGACTAATAATAGCCCAGGCTCCCTCCCCTGTTCTAACAGTGAGTGAAATGAGATGGATCACACCCTAACCTGAGGTAGGCACAAACTCTCTTCAGACAACTTCCTGGTAAGACTTGCTCCTTACAGGTCTTGGGGTTTTCACCCCACCCCCCACAATATGAGAGTTTACTCTGTCACAGACCTGGCGTTCAAAACAGTGAAATGGAATTTATGTAGCTTCCACCGAGTCACTTTTCTGACTGTAACCCACTCTGAGTGCAGTGCTTGCATCATATGCTGCCATGGCTCACATACACAGTCTGCTCATATGCTAGATACTGCCCTCCAACGTGATCATTACAGGTGGCTCCTTCTTACCTTCATGACATTGAAAAGGACCTCTTGGCCTAGGCTGTCCTGTCCCTTGAAGAACTCATGCTCAGGATATGTGCGGGCTATATCCCTCCGGATCAGCTTCTCACAGGGGGAAGACATCTTCAGCAGCTCTGAATACTGGTTCTTGACAGGCATATCTGTGGCACTGCACAGCAGCTGCCATACGATGGCGCGGAAGTGGTGTGGGATTCCTTTCCGTATGAGCTCCTGGCGAAAAGCAAGGTATGGCAGATCATGAGGCAGCATGGGAGAACGTTTCAAAATCCTGGTATTTTATATGGCCCCTCTTTGTGCCACAAGGGGTGAGTGGGGTTCAATTCTCTGCATGAGCTTGTGCTGATGCACTTGCTGGCAAGGGTTTGGGATGCTGCAGAGAGCCCTGAAAAGGGCCCATCCCTTCTCACTTGTGATTGAGAGGGACAGATATGGGGGTGAGTAGGGAAAGTATGTTTGTGGCTCTAACCCTGTCCTAGGACTTGCCACAGAGGAAATCAAACCACCTTTGATCCTGAAAAGGATCTCAGGTTTTGCTGGGGAGGAGCATGGGGTAGGGGTGGGGGTGGGGATGTCTGTGCTATCAGCCTCTCAATTTCTCACTAATCTGCCCTCTTTCCTCACCTTCAGCAGTTTTTCTTTCTTCTTCCGCCATTCGTCCCATTCATTGACAATCCTCCCCCATAGGATCCAGGTGTCCTCTTCGAGGTGGCTCAGGTTTGAGGAGGCTGAGGAGCTGGAGACTAAGGAGGAACCGCTGTTCCTGCGGGAGCCATTCATGGAGCGCATGGACTTGGAATCTGCTTCCAGCAGCCTGCAAGAGATGCCACCACCATGGTGAGACCAGAGCTACTGCCACCCCTTTCCAGGTTCCACGAAGCAAAGCCACAAGGGCAACAACCAAGCAACCATCCAAGCCATGTAGCAAGACCACCAGAGCAAGCCTGTCCCCTCGGTGCTCTACGTCACATGCAGGGAGCTAATACTCCTCATCCAAAGAAAAGCTCCTCTGCAGGAAGAAGAGCTATTAAAGTCACCAACCTCTGCAGCAAAAGCAGAAACAGGAGGGAGCATTTAATGTGTTACTACGTTTTATTTTTAAAAATAAGAGTTCAAGTTTGTGTGTTCCAGGAAGTGATTCGGACTCAAAGATTCCATCATGGAACACAGACATTTTTTGTCAGGGGATCTTTTAAGAACAAAGTTTAACTAGACTTGCAATAGAGCTTTTTGAGAGGGAATTTACACCAGGAGTTACTCCTGGAGGAATTCTGCGCTAAAAAATTTAAAATTCTGCAAAATTTAATTGCAAAACACTATATAATCATGCCAGTTTCAATTATTTCAGCAAGTATGTCTGTAACAACACAAACACACAAAATTTCCCCCAGGAGTAGAGAGTTAAACTCCTACAACAACGCAGATCCTGTTTCTCTGCCCCCTTCCCTACACAGCCCAGCCAGGGGGCCAGACACCTCCCCAGCCCCCAGAGCCCAGCGATGGCCCAGCCCAGACACTCACACCCCCTCAGAGACCAGCTGCAACCCCCCACCCCACCCCATCCAGACACTCTCACCCTCTACCCCCCAGAGGCCAGCTGCAGGGCAACCCCCACACCCCAGACAATTACACCCTCTCCCCTCCAGAGCCCAGTTGCAACCTGCCCCCCAGACCAGACACACACACTGTGTGCCCCCTGCCCCAGCCCAGGCATTCACACCCTCTACTCCTAGAGCGCAGGGATCCAGAAGGATAAACAGCCTGATGCTGGGTCCCAGGCAGGAGCGGTGCCAGGGTTTTTGGCACCCTAGGCGCAGGGCCGGCTCTACCTATTTTGCCGCCGGTCCCGCGGCTCCGGTAGACCTGCCGCAGGCGTCCCTGCGGAGGGTCTGCTGGTCCCACGGCTCCGGTGGACCTGCCGCCCTCCCGGCAAAATGCCGCCCCCCCCAAATCCTGGCGCCCTAGGCGACTGCCTAGGTCACCTAAATGGAAGTGCCGGCCCTGGTCCCAGGCTTGCACAGTTTCCTGCGTACCGCTGCCTTCTTCCTTCAGGGCTTGCAGGGAACCCTCCAGTTCCCTCCCACTGCCTTGTCTTCTATTTGTGAGCGACCACCAGAGCGCCCCCCGCGGCGTGCCGCCCTGCTTGGGGCAGCGCAAATCCTAGAGCCGCCCCTGCCCTAGAGGCGGCTAGCAGCACTGCAATCCATTTGGGGAGGTGGGGGGAAATTCTGCACACACAACATTAATTTCTGCAAAATTCTGCATTGTGCAGTGGTGCAGAATTCCCCCAGGGGTAAGGAGTGCAATCAGAGGCAAACCCTCTGTACTCCTGTGGGAGGATCTTAGAATCTGTCAATTTCCAATTTAAGCTCTTTAACCCTTCTTGTCTTCTGTTTCAAAGGAAGATACCAACCTTTAAATACAGTCAGAATTAACTGGCAATGTGAACTCCAGCATGTCACCTTTTGCAAGTCACTTTAATAATCTGTTTTGATACCCCTCTTAATCTAGCGGGGGGTGGGGAGAGGGGGCTATTCAGCACATTACTACTTTTAAAAATAGATTAAATGTAAACCTTAATGTTACGTTGTTAGAACACACCACATTAAAGTTTACATTTCATAACGGAAAGAATAAACTGACATCAGCCTATGTACAACACAGCCAAGTTCACTTATTCCTGGGCCTGTGATCTGACAACCCTAATGCTAGGGGCCTTTGCATTTCATTGCGTAGGAAAACAGAAGTCTGGAGTTAATCAGTGAACATACTTTCCATGCTCCTCTGTGGCTTTATGTATTCTTGCTCCACTGCTGAACTCTCATGCCCTGGCCTGAAGGAATTCTGATCAAACTTGAAACTTTGAAAATCAAAGATTTGGAGATCAAACTAGAAGGTATCAGACTAAAAGGTGAATGATTCAGAAAGTGATGACCCTGGACTACAGGGTGTTATGATAACTGAAGATGTCTGGAGACCTTATATAGGAGATATTAGCAAGAATCAGAAGAAGAATCAGAGCTCCTTTCACTCTGTGTGTCCATGGCACTTGGCACAATTGGGCCCCAACCCTGGCTGGGGCTACTGTAGCATTAAATCATTATTCCCTTCTGATGCCACCACATGGCCATTTAATATAATTGCAGGCTATGTGGTGTAAATCGGCATAGCTCTACTGAAGTCAATAGCAACAGGGCAATTTAAATCAGCTGAAATTCTGGCCCTACATTTCAGGATACAGAAGTGTTTTACAGAGTGTTGCTGTAGCTGCATTGGTCCGAGGAGATTAGAGAGACAAAGTGGGTGAGGTAGTAAGACCAACTTGCATTGATGAGAGAGACAATACTTTCAAGCTTACACAGAGCTCTTCTTCGGGGCTGGGAAATTTAAGCAAATTCATAACTTTGCAAAACACAAACAAAATCATGGATTGAACGGACACTGGATTTATTACAACTCCTATTCCCCCATGACTGGAGAGGTGTAAACAGGCCACTTCACCTTGAATGGTCCCTTGAAATGTGTTAGCTGCTTATGCTAAACAATCTGGTCCACCTTGTATTTAGCTGTGACACTGAGTACATTTCCCAGATCTTAAGGAGAACTCCGTGTAAGCTCGAAAGCTTCTCTCTCACCAACACAAGTTGGTCTTATTACCTCATCCACCTTGTCTTTCTTACAAGGAAACTGAAAGGCAAAGCAAGAAGAGAGCTCTTCATCTTTCAGCGAAATGCTACCACCCCTGGGATGGGACACAGCAGGTGTTTAACAGCACACAGCAACACCATGTTATAGTTTAGGACAGGAAATGAAGATGAGCTAAATTAAACTGCACAGGGAGTTTTAAGCATGCAAGATACAGTAACCCAATTTGTAATCTGGCCAGGACAACAGAGGTATCACCCCCACTCTTGCTAGAATTACCATTGATCTGCAACCACCACAAGCAGACAGGACCTCTGCTTTCCATTTCATCTGAAGACAGAGTCATTGTTCAAAGCTGCTGGACCCTTATCAGGATTCTGCATTTTCCCTCCAGTCACTCAGACAATAGAACTTAGAGCTGGTTGTGTTTCCTTTTAAACATTCAGCAACTAAAATGGGATGTGCTCAGGGACACCCAGGTGCACCCCCTCGGAGCAATCGGAGAGGGAAGGAAATCTACAACTGACCTACAGAGTCAGATGCCTGTTGGGGCAGAAATGGGCAATGAAAGTGGCTTTTGTTATCTGCAGCACAAGCTAGGGCTGTGTAGAGCGACTTCCTGATTTGAGACTAATAGTTACCCTTAATATAGCACTAAGCTCAGCAATGAATCTGATCAGAAAAGGAGTCTCCCTTTCTAAAAATGCTCAACGTCACTTTAAGAAAAGTCACCTTCTTGATTAAAAGAATGTGGCATATTATGGGGTTGAGTGGGACACAGAGAAGCAGAATGGAGGCAGTTTCAGTGCACAGGGGATACAGTATAGTTTCAGGGGACATTCTAAAAGATGGGAAAGGGTATTGAATCTGGTGCCTTTCTGAATATCAATTCATCCTACCAACAGCTGCACCTTTCTGCTTTCAAGTTCAGCTGGCAAGGTTGGCTGTCATTTTTTGATTCAGTGTCATCAAATCAGGGACTGATTGATTGGCTGCTGCTGAGGAACAGGGAGAGGGAAGTCTGAGGAAACAGGATGATCAGTACCTGACAAGGTCAGTGTCCTCCATCCTCTTCTTCACACCGTGTAATTCCTCCCCCTCCCCACCACAAACTGCATCCCCCAGATGTCACCCTGTTGATAGGAACCTCCTCCAGCAGCATCCTTGCCATAGTGCAATCAGAGAGCTAGGAGAAGCATTTGCTTTTGTGGCCTGGATACTTTAAGACAGAGAATCATAGATTGAATTGTTTGCTAGAGTTCCCTCCTTTTACAAAGGGAAGATTAGCCTCCCACTCATGATGAAAGGAAGGAAAATGGCATTTATAGGGTCAGGGCTGGAACTATGCAAAGCCAACAGGCACCATTGTGATCACCTAATCTATGACCTGTGTTATACAGGAGGTCAGAACTTCCTCAGAGCAACTCTGGTGCCCTCAGAATGGTTTTATCAGAACAGACCTCACTAACAAAACCATTCATTTTACATTCAGGAAAAAAAAAATAATCTCACCTAGAGAATGAGAAGAGGCCTGGGGATGGAACTCAGGTTGGCAATGTGGCCATTGTGCTGTGTTGATACTGAATGCACATACAGGGATTCACATTTGTTCTCGTGGGGTGTAGTGCTGGGCCCTTGGTCAGAATCTCCTGTTAGCAGGATATGCTTCTTGCCAAGGCAGAGTAGAAGATAATCAATTACTTGCTTAACTCATCTCCACTACAAGTTTAACAGTGGAGATCAAAGTTTTAAACTAATTATTTTTAAACTTTGAAATTTGCATTTAAGCACAGGAGATGGGATTTTTTTTGGAAGCAAGAATTATCTGGACCATCTTTTACCAGGGTAAGATGCAGCACATGATGCTATTTCAAATGGTCCTTGGCAGATACTTTAAGGAAATAACTTTATTAAAGTCCTCTTCAACAGATCCTCTAACCCATATGATGGGTCACAACCCATTAATGGGTCACGAGAAGGCCTGGGGGGGCGGGGGGGAAGAGGAGAATAAGCCCACGCTATGCTCACCTCAGAGCCGCTCCTGTCCCATGGGGGTGAACCTGGCACTCTGCTCTGGGTGTTGTGAGCTGTTGCATGGGGTTGCAGTGCCACTCAGGTTTGGCCTGGCTGTGAGGTGAGTGTGGGTGGCCTACCACTCTAATCCAACCCTGCCTTTGGGGCCTCCCCTCTGCACCTGACTGGGATTAGGGTTGCAGTGCCAGGATGGAGTGTGTTGCTGAAGGTGGTCAGTGCCTCCTCAGTGGGGCAAGGAGGAGGAGAAACTGGCAGAGGAGTAGAAGAATGCTGGCCTATGATACTGGCCCTCCCATGAATTTGGATCCTGTGTGGGTCATAGAAAAAAGGCAAGATGCAGTTAGTGGGTCATTTTAGTAACAAGTTTGGGAACTCCTGATCCCACAGTATTCTTGCCAGCAAGTTAAAGAAGTATGGGCTGGATGAATGGACAGTAAGGTGGATAGAAAACTGGCTAGATGGTCGGGCTCAACGGGTAGTGATCAATGGTTCCATGTCTAGTTGGCAGCCGGTATCAAGTGGAGTGCCCCAAGGGTCGGTGCTGGGGCCGGTTTTATTCAATATCTTCATTAACGATCTGGAGGATGGTGTGGACTGCACCCTTAGCAAGTTTGCAGATGACACTAAACTGGGAGGAGTGGTTGATACGCTGGAGGGTAGGGCTAGGATACAGAGGGACCTAGACAAATTAGAGGATTGGGCCAAAAGAAATATGATGAGGTTCAACAAGGACAAGTGCAGAGTCCTGCACTTAGGACGGAAGAATCCCATGCACTGCTACAGACTAGGGACCGAATGGCTGGGCAGCAGTTCTGCAGAAAAGGACCTAGGGGTTACGGTGGACGAAAAGCTGAATATGAGTCAACAGTGTGCCCTTGTTGCCAAGAAGGCTAATGGCATTTTGGGTTGTATAAGTAGGGGCATTTCCAGCAGATCAAGGGATGTGATCATTCCCCTCTACTCAGCACTGGTGAGGCCTCATTTGGAGTACTGTGTCCAGTTTTGGGCCCCACACTACAAGAAGGATGTGGATAAATTGGAGAGAGTCCAGCGGAGGGCAACAAAAATGATTAGGGGGCTGGAGCACATGACTTATGAGGAGAGGCTGAGGGAACTGGGATTGTTTAGTCTGCAGAAGAGAAGAATGAGGGGGGATTTGATAGCTGCTTTCAACTACCTGAAAGGGGGTTCCAAAGAGGATGGATCTAGACTGTTCTCAGTGGTAGAAGATGACAGAACAAGGAGTAATGGTCTCAAGTTGCAGAGGGGGAGGTTTAGGCTGGATATTAGGAAAAACTTTTTCACTAGTAGGGTGGTGAAGAACTGGAATGGGTTACCTAGGGAGGTAGTGGAATCTCCTTCCTTAGAGGTTTTTAAGGTCAGGCTTGACAAAGCCCTGGCTGGGATGATTTAGTTGGGTTTGGTCCTGCTTTGAGCAGGGGGTTGGACTAGATGACCACCTGAGGTCCCTTCCAACCCTGAGATTCTATGATTCTAACTCCCTCCGTCTCCTACTAGGGATGTAGGATAGTAAACGGTTAACTGGTAAGCATTAGTCTTACAGGTTAACTGCTCTAACTAGTAACCCCAGCTGGCGCCGGCCAGAGCAACCTCAGCCGTGGGCCAGCTGGAGCAGCCCCAACCCCAACCGCACCAGCCTCAGCGGTTAACCGATATAATTAGGGGTGTCAATTAATCGCAGTTAACTCACACAATTATCTCAAAAATTAATCGTGATTAATCACACACAACAGAATACCAATTGAAATGTTTTTCTACATTTTCAATATTGATTTCAATTACAACACAGAGTACAAAGTACACAGTGCTCACTTTATATTATTTTTTATTACAAATATATGCACTGTAAAAATGATAAACAAAAACAAACAGTATTTTTCAATTCACCACATACAAGTACTGAAGTACAATCTCTTTATCCTGAAAGTGTAACTTAAAAAGGCAGATTTTTGTTGGTTACATAACTGCTCTCAAAAACAAACCAGTGTAAAACTTTAGAGCCTACAAGTCCATTCAGTACTACTTCTAATTCTGCCAAATCGCTAAGACAAACAAGTTTGTTTAGATTGACAGGAGCTACTGCCTGCTTCTTATTTACAATGTCACCTGAAAGCGAGAACAGATGTTCGCATGGCACTTTTGTAGCCGCTGTTGCCAGGTATATACAATCTAGATATGCTAAACATTCGTATGGCCCTTCCATCTTCGGCAACCATTCCAGAGGACATGCTTCCATGCTGATGATACTCATTAAAAAAAAAAATGCATCCTTTAAATTTGTAACTGTACTCCTGGGGGAAGAATTGTATGTCTCCTGCTCTGTTTTATCCACATTCTGCATATATTTCATGTTATAGCAGTCTCGGATGATGATCCAGCACATGTTCGTTTTAAGAACACTTTCACAGCAGATTTGACAAAACACAAAGAAGGTACCAATGTGAGATTTCTAAAAATAGCTACAGCACTTGACCCAAGGTTTAAGAATCTGAAGTGCTGTCCAAAATCTGAGAGGGACGAGGTGTGGAGCATGCTTTCAGAAGACTTACAAGAGCAACACTCCAACATGGAAACTATAGAACCCAAACCGCCAAAAAAGAAAATCAATCTTCTGCTGGTGGCATCTCAATCAGATGATGAAAATGAACATGTGTCGGTCTGTACTGCTTTGGATTGTTATCCAGCAGAACCCATCATCGGCACGGATGCATGTCCCCTGGAATGGTGGTTGAAGCATGAAGGGACATTTGACTCTTTAGTGCATCTTGCTCATATATCTAGCAATACCGGCTACAACAGTGCAATGAGAACACTTGTTCTCACTTTCAGGTGACATTGTAAACAAGAAGGGGGCAACATTATCTCCTGCAAATGTAAACATATTTGATTGGCTGAACAAGAAGTAGGACTGAGTGGACTTTCAGGATCTAAAATTTTACATTTATTTTTGACTGCAGAGTTTTTTTGTACATGAATTTACAAATATAGAATTAACTTTCATAACGAGATTGCACTACAGTATCTGCATGAGGTGAATTGAAAAATACAATTTAATCTTTTTTACAGTGCAAATATCTGTAATCAAATATAAAGTGAGCACTGTATACTTTGTATTCTGTATTGTAATTAAAATTAATATATTTGAAAATGTAGTAAACAGCCAAAAATATTTAAAATAAATGGTATTCTATTGTTGTTTAATCGCATGATTAATCATGATTAATTTTTTTAATTGCTTGACAGGCCTAGATACAATTTTAATCGTTTACACGTACATAATTAACATTTTAAAACAATATTTACATCCCTATCTCCAACAGGCTGCAGATTACAAGGTGTCAGCAACATTCTTGTACTTTGTTAAAATGCAGCTATTTGCTTGGTTTCCCAGAGAATCATCGACGACTGTTTGTATGGACAGTTGACAAAAGAAGTTCCAGCTGCCATGAGCTAGATTACCATGAGTGTAAACACTAAAGTCTCCCCATTCTAAAAAAAACAAGCTGTGGAAACACCCACATCTCACAGGGAAGTTGATGCCTTCCCTTACCCCTTTGTTTTGGAAACTTGAGCTGAGCAAGACTCTTTACACTTCCAGCATCCAGACCTCTCGTGTTTGGGTCAGATGTTAAAGAACATGTTCACTTGTATTATAAAAACACAGAACCAACAAGGGAATCATTCCCATCAGAAACTGAAGATGAGGCAGATATTAAATTAATCAGGAAATAGGACACCATTGCCTTTATCCTTCCAGAGATCTTTTGTCCCAGGACAAATGCTACAGGCCAATTTTTCTCCTTGGATGCTCAGAGGTAACATCTGCCAACTTTAAGGGGACTCAGGTGCATGTCTCCAAGGGCAGAACTTGGCCCAAACTAATTAAGCATCACAACCCCTCTTTGGGGAAGGTAAGTATTATTATCTCCCATTTTCAAGATGGGTAAAACAAGGCACAGAATGGTGAAATGACTTGCCTCACGCTACAGATTAAGAGGCAGACTGGGAAAAGATGTCCAGCCCCCAGTTTTGTAGATCAGATAATTTGTCTGTTACTATGGACACGATGCACTGTGTGAGGTGGAGGTGTTCTGTAAACAGCTACCCAACTGGAACGACACCTACTATGGAGCAAGTGGTAGGCACCTCAAGATAGAGGAAACATCAGAAAGAATGAGATCCGCTGAACAGAGTAACTCAAGTGATTGGCTGAAATATATCACCTCTAGATCACTGAAGCAAAAGTGACCCAGTTTAGTAAAAACTCTTGGTCACTACCATTTATCTTCTGGCTGTAGGGGGATCTCTGAAGTGATCCGTTGGTGTGGGGGAAGGAAGCTTGCATACACTTGTGACTGACACAGTCTTGTGCTAGTGGCAATTGATGTCTTACTGATAGTCAGGAGTGAGGCTAAGGATGGTATGGGCCTTACAAGCCAAGCTGTCCTTTCACTTGAAGAGGCAATCCCTCCAGGTCAGGGCTGAGACACATTGCTAGAGCACTTTAGCAGTATTGTTCTTTGGTGGTTTCACACTACGGTTCAGATACAGGTGATGATGCATTGCACACTACAGCACATACAGACTCCTTGGATTATAAATTACCACTTATTAGCCTTGGCCTCCTCAGCAACAAGGATACACTAGAACTTTAAGCTTCCCTCACCTGTTCTGCTCCTCCAGCTTTGCCAACAGCTCCAGCTCATCTGGGCTTAGGTTCTCTGAATCTGAGGTGGGGGAGCAGGTGGGCGCAGAGTTGATAGAAGAAAGAGCCTCGTGGGAGGAAGAGTCTGGGCTGACTGCTGGACTTGCCATCTCAGGAAAGCTGAGGGTATCAGGGATGTTCATTCGCAAAATCCACAGGAACACCCTTCAGGAAAGTCAAAGTTTCATCTGGAAGTGAACAAGCAGCATCAATACACATGGACAGCACCAGAGTCTATACAGGAACTCCTCAATTAACGTTGTAGTTATGTTCCTGAAAAATGTGACTTTAAGCGAAACAATGTTAAGTGAATCCAATTTCCCCATAAGAATTAATGTAAATGGGGGGAGGGGTTAGGTTCCAGGGAAATTTTTTTCACCAAGGACACTCTCTCTCCTTACACACACACACACACACACACACACAGAGTTTTAAACAAACAATTTAATACTGGTACACAGTGATGACGACTGTGAAGCTTGGTTGAGGCGGAGTAGTCAGAAGGTGGGATATTTCCCAGGGAATGCCTTACTGCTAAATGAACTAGCAATTGACTGAGCCTTGAAGGGGTAACTCTCACAACACTCTGCAAGGCAGCAGGAAAAGAGGGAGGGCAGACAGAGAGAGACACCCTGTGTGTGAGAGAAAAATGCGCATTTCCCCTTTAAGTAGCTGACCCCAGGCTTAAGTACAATGCCTTGTTAATTAAATCAGTTTGCTGAGACCTGAGACTGCAGCTACTGCCTAGAAGCTCCCTCCCTCCGACATGTGTTCCCCCCCCCCTCCCAGCTCTATGGAAAATGGGGTAAGCAGGGTACAGGAGCAGGGGGGAGGGGGAGACACCCTAACATTAGCCCTCTCTTCTCCCTCCCCACGTACAGCAAGCAGGAGTCTCTGGGAGCAGCTCCAAGACAGAGAGCAGGAGCAGCACAAGGCAGTGGGGGGAGGGACAGCTGCTGCACAGGGAACTTAGTAGAGTGCGGAGCAGTTGGGGGGCTGCTAGTCCACCCTGGTTCTAACCACCCACCAGCTAGCTGCAATGGGCTGCTCTTCCTGCAAGCAATGGACAAAACAGGCGGCTGCCAAATGACGTTAGACGGAAGCATTTCACAACTTTAAACGAGCATGTTCCCTAATTGATCAGCAACTTAACATCGAAACAACGTTAACCCGGATGACTAAGTATTAGGTGAACTGAAAAATACTATTTCTTTGGTTTTTACCATGCAAATACTTGTAATAAAAATATAAAGTGAGCACTGTACATGTTGTATTCTGTGTTGTACTTGAAATCAATATATTTGCAAATGTAGAAAAATCCAAAAATATTTAAATAAACGGTATTCTATTATTGTTTAACAGTGCGATTAATCGCAATTATGATTTTAAATCGCTTGACAGCCCTAATGCTAACCCAACACTGTACTGACTGAAAAGCAGATTATCTTCAACTCAGCACTCCAGGTCTAGTCTCATGCTCCTTTGTTTCCATTAGGAACCGCTCAACTACCCATTGCAGAGATTCATGTCCATGTTGGCCTCATCCAACGCCTTCTGTCATGGTCTCTCCCAGGCCCAAGACTCCAGACTTTGCACCCACTCTTTGCAGTCTTTCACCATAAGGGAGCTTTTAGGGTGAGCTGAAAGGACCACATCTCCAGCAACAAACTGCCCCTTTGTACAGGTTTAATTTTATGTTGTTTAAAAACCAATTTACATAAATTGATGCATAAGCCACGATTAAATTTAAGTCAGTTTAAAGTCTATTAAGATTAACTTAATAATTAATTTAATTAAGCCAAGTCAATAAACCAGATTTAGGGCTTGTCCACACAAAGAGTTATTCTGAAATATCTATTCCTGATTAACTCCATGTGTGGACACCCTTATTCTGGAATAGGAGTGCCTGATTCCAAATTAGTTTCTCTGAATTGGATTAAGCTAATTTGGAATCAGGCAGTCTTAAATCCAGAATAACAATATCCACACATGGAGTTAACCAGGAATAGTTAATCTGCTTTAAATTCTCACCCTATTTTATTCTAGATTATCTTTCACAAATAGATAAAATCCTGAGATTTGAGAGTATTAACTCTTGATGGCACTGGTTTAACTAAATTAGTTTTTTTTTTTAAATCATACTTATAGTTAAACTGGTGCAACTTTGAATATGGACAATGTTTTAGCATCCTGGTAGGACATGGACTCAGAGGGGACAGCACCTCTACTGGTGGACCTAAAGCACTATGGGTTTTCCATAGATGGCTTACACCGAAATACTAACCAGGCCTGACTCCCATTACTTGCAAGATCTGACAAGATTACAGCCCAAGTTCATGTATGGCTGCAGACCGTACTATTTTAGGTACTTAGATGGCTCCCATTACCATGATATCTGAGTGCCCCTCAACAGTTAGCATATTTATCCTAACACTTCTGTGACATAGGATAGTGTTTGCAAGCGAATTTGAATTAGGTTTTTCAAGACAGAGGGAAGTCACATGCAGCTAGTTTATACCCACCCACAGCATTTCTTCCATCTATGGATTTTGTAAATTTAAAATTTTAAAAACCTCAGTCAAGTTTCTCAGAAATGATTTGTTGGAAAGTGACAGACAACAGCAGCCTTAGCTATGAATTAATTTTATTGGTTGCTGTCAGCCTTCAGGTTACTAAAATGTGGTTTAGTTTATGTATTAATACAATATTTTACAGAAGAATTCCTCCCAGGGGAGGGCAAGACTAGAGTGATTGAGACAGAGCAGTCCACAGAGTCTACTTTGTACGTCACAAACATTAGTAGCATGCAGAAGGATATTTCCTCATGCTCACATACGCTTTCTTAAGTTTGATCTCAAGCTGGCAGAGCACTGCACTTTCCAGGGACACAAATGGCTATCCCTTCAACCTGGACCCACTGCTCAGGTATATTTTTAAACCCTCTGTGCTGCTGCTCTTATTCTAAGAAGCTTGCATCAATGTCTCCTGAGTTAACCATTGAGGGCATTCCACACAGGAACCAAGTAAGGTATTTTGACCGCCAAGTGATTGTTAGAGGTTTCCAATGTTGCTCCAACAAGTCTCCCTCATATGAAATCTAAAAGAGTACACTCCACATGTAGTCAACTAACTAAGTGGCCTTTCCTCATGGCATACAGAGTGAAATGTTTTTAAAACTAGCTAGAGTGTGGGGTTGGGATGGTTGGAAGGCAGATGTGTCCACAAGTCAAAGAGGTCTGCAGAATGAAAGAGTTGGAGGAACAGTGTACTAGCCACCACTGGGACAGATGGGGTTGGGTGGGGGGAAATCAGAACAAGGCTCTGACAGGAAAATGCTTTCAGGGCTGCTGTCCCTCTCTCTGACAACTTCTAACAGTCAAGTCTTTGGTAGCCCTGCCATTACAATTCCCCTATCACTTCCTACACCTTTTTAGGAAGAGAATACTCCTGTATCAACACTTTGTGCAGCCTGTGCCTGTATTAACTTTATGGCAAAAGGTACTTGCTGAAACAGGCATTGAAAATCACACATGAAGATCCAAGATGTTAGACTCGGACAGAACTACATAAGGAATGCTAGAGGATCTCATTCTGCCCTACCCTAACCTGCAATTTGGCTACCTCTACCCAATTAGTAGGGTGACCATACATCCCATTTTGGCCAGGACAGTACATTTTTTAAACCTCATCCCGGCCGTCCCAACTTTTTTGGCAAAATTGGGCATTTATCCTGTTTGCTCTTGCCAACTGATCATCAGTGTTGCCAAAAAAGTGGGGTGGGGTGCGGGAGGAGTGACACCAGCAGCCCCTTGCAGGAGGGAGGGCTCAAGAGAGCAGCTTATGCTAGGCCAGTCCCGCACGGGGAGTCTCGGGTCAGCTCCGGGCACAGGGAGAGAGAGGGCTTCAGGCTGGTCCTGCACGGGGAAGCATGGGGAAGGAAGGGGGGCTTCAGGGTGTTCTGTTTTCCCTTTGGGAAAATATGGCCACCCTACCAATTAGGATGAAGAGTCTGGCATACTGAGCTCAACTTGAGAAGACCAATAGAGTATATGAATACCTCAGGAAAGAAAGACATCACAATACTGAAAAGTTTCTGTAAGTACAGCAGGTTCATAATACTGCTTAGGAGTACAGAAGGCAACAAAGGTGCTCAGTATATTGTTCTCATACTGGGGATAAAACACTGAAATAAGGCCAAGGAGGCTCGTATATTACACTGAAGCATCAGGTCTGTAGCACTGAGATGCATCTAAATCAGTGGCAGACCCTGGTGGGCAAAGGGGACCTAAGCATCAATTTCTGCTGAGCACAAACACACATTTAAAGAAAAAAAACAAAAACAAACCCACACACATCAATCTTATTTGCACAGGTGCTGTGCAGCCACAGCTCCCACTGAGTTGAGTGAAAGCTGCAGGTGCTCAGTGCTTCTGAAAATCAGGTCACAAGGCTTTTAGCTTGCATTTATTGTGGAGAACCTTCCAAAAGTGGACCCATACAGGGCTGTTTCCCTGAGACTATAGACAGAGATCTGGTACCTCTCTCCCTGCCCATTGCTTTCCAAACAAGCAGCAAAGTGAAATTAACAAGACTCATCCTAGTTTCATCATGGTTGTTCTAGGCAGCCAGTAAACTGATAATATCAAATTAAAATGTAGGCTGTTGTAGCTGCAAGCAGTGATACTATTTGTGAGGGACAACCATCCTCCTTGTCATCGTTCCCCCTCTTTCCCCCCCCCCCCCAAAAAAAGACCACCACCACCACCGAGGCTAGAGGAAGGATAGAACAGGAGACCCCTCCTTAGTATTTAGGAGACTTTGGAATGTGGGTGGAAGGGGAAAGAAAGTTCATCTCTTCCAGTAGCTTGGGATCTGTGGAGAGTGCAGAAAGCAAGAGGCTTCAAAATGTGGTATGAAAAATAAAGATGTATATTAAATAAATAAATAAATAAATAAATAAATAAATGAGTCCTTGGAAGGACCTCCCCTCATCCTCTCCAGTAGCTGGAAGTGGTGGAGCAGAGCTTCTCAGTAAGGCACTGGTTCTGGACCTAACTGGTGTCTCCATCTTTTGTATCAACCTCTGTCCAGTAATGTGTAGTCCTCTAGAAATCCATCATGCCTTGTCCTAGTTATGATAATAGGGCTG